>NC_143014.1:96687754-97031921 GCF_055824585.1 Amblyomma mixtum | reverse complement strand
CCTCAACACTACCAATTCGCATCTCAAAACATTTAGCAAAACAGGTATTAGTACCCTAGAGTTCCGAGCTGATCACATATTTGTGAACAGCAGAATACCCACACTTCTACTATATTTTTAGTGCCCCACACACTGTAAAGAGCACCAGTTGCCTGTAGCAACCTTACATAGGCTTAAAAAAAACCAATACGTGGTTTTCCAAGCACTGCATAGGTGATGCCTTTTCTTAGCTACCATTTGCTGGTTGAAAGACTAAGATTGGTTTGGTTTATGGGGGTTCAACGTCCCAAAGCAACCCAGGCTATGAGGGACGCCGTAGTGAAGGCTCTGGAAATTTCGACCACCTGGGGTTCTTTAACGTGCAGTGACATTGCAAAATACACCGGCCTCTAGAATTTTGCCTCCACCGAAATTCAGCCGCCACGGCCCGGTTCGAACCCGCATCTTTCAGATAAGCAGCTGAGCGCCATAACCACTGAGCCACTGTGACTGAGAAGGACCGAAATTGCAACTACAATGATGAATGCTGCAAAAATGAAGAAAAATGCAGGGCTTTTCACTTTCCGCACAGGCATATTTCCGCAATATGCTGACATGGCAACTGTTCAGAGCAGATGGAAAAAAAAAACAAAATCCGATAATCTACACATGCATGAACATACATGAGTGTGTGCGTGTGCACGCAAGTTATTTTAATGGCTACCTTGATCTTCTTGAAATCAAAAACATTGCATTACAATGCAGACAAGAACACAGTGTTTCAAGTTCAACCACTTTTATTCAGCTTTGTTTAAATTCACACATCCTTCCCTAAGGTTGGGCAATGCGGCTTACCATAGACAGGCATAAACAAGTCTAAAGAGGGTATAATGCTGCCCAACAAAGCCCCCACTTCAGAAACTATGCTCTCATCATGTGCCTCAGCATTAATGACTTTCTAAATGTGCAAAAATGGATCCAGCTAAGGCCAAACATCACTGTCTATGCAGTGCTATCTGCCTTGAAGGCAAATGCTTCCTGCCATCTCAAGCAATCTTAACGGTGACAATCTAGGCTTCCATGACCATAAACCACCTTTCACCTTAAGAAAGCCAGTGCGTAGCCTTGCTAATGTTCCCCTGCTAGCACAGGAACAGTGTAGGCATGTTATACAATACCAAAGCACAGCCTCGTGAAAACTACAACTTTGGTTAGCCTTGCACAAAAGACTTTTGAACAGACTGTGTTTGTTCCATAATGCTGAGCTAGTAAAACAATGCGAATACAAAAGCTAAATGAAAAAAAACTGTAGCCCCAAGAAGTGCGTTAGTGGACAAAATTTATTTCATTTCTTATCTCTTGGACACCGTCTGCTTCTAGTGCGTTGCGAAGGGGAAGGGTCCGCAGAAGTTAGCCCCTAGACACGAAAGTGTGGCCACCCTTTGACAGTGGTCTCCCTCACAAAACCCAGGAAAAGCATGGGAGAGGGGAAATACTCCCCTCCTCACATCCACCTCTGCTTAGGCAACTGGAAGAGGGAGGGGGAGGGAGTACCAGGATACTGGTTGCCCTCTGCTTCGACGTAATGCAAATGCTGCTGCCAGATTGCGTCGGCCGTCTTAGAAAAGAAGCAGAGCGATGACCTTCTAGGCACCCTCCAACCTCTGGGATAGGAGCTCACACAGAGCACAAAATCACACAAATACAAAAGCAACACAAAAAGCTGTAAACGCATACATTCCAAAGAATAACAAGGCAGGGGAGCAAGGAGTGAATGGGGGGGAAAGCTTCACACTAAGGTAAACATTACAAGAAGCTAAACACGCAAAACAGTAAATGTGAATGATTCCACAGTGTCAACTTTGAAGAAAGTACAATCTTTAGGCCTTTAGGCCCAAACAAAAAGCGCGAGCTTTTTTTAAAAAGCACTACCACAATAGAAAGCCTTTCAATATGCATGCTAACACCCACACACTGACGAAAGAGACAAAAGAAAAGGGGGCAGGAAAGGGACAGAAAAACCGGATGAAGAGCAGAATGGCTGGTGCCTGCAAGGGAGACTTGGTGCTGCCTGCAGGCACCAGTCTGTGTACTCTACGGCCCATCTGCATTAAGAAATGCCGCCAGCAGAAGAGATGGACAGAGGAAGGGATAGTCATAAGTATGAGGGTGGGGACAGTGCCACACTGGGATTGGCCTCATCTTGTGGTAGCAGGGGGCAATCAAAAGAGCCACTTTCCGATCAGCATTCCCGTGACCACCATGAGAAAGGCAAACAGCGTCAACATCAGCGGAGATGTGCCAGATGGATGAGCCATTGACATCTCCTTGGTGCGGTGCGTCATCTGCGATGTGGTCTCAGGCGCCGCATGAGAGGTCACAGTCTCCGATGTAGCAGCGGTCTGCAGCATCCGCTGCCTTAGGCCGTCCTCCTGAAACACCAGTCATTCACGCTTATTGTCCTCTCACTTCTGACAGCAAAAGTTCTCTCATCCAGAACATTCCATTCAATGGACAACAAGGCATGAAATTTTATGTGTTTCCAATTTGTGACAGCACACTAATAACCATAGCTTTACAGAAGGATGTCGGCATCCGCCACTTTACAGCACTTGTCAGTGGCTAGTGGCCTGTGCTTCCTGCAGCATCAATGCAATGTGCTGGCGCGAAGTTGACTCGCCGGCACGATGTAGCAGACTGCTCCACACGTTGGGTCAATGAAACAAAATTACAGCCAAAGTAGGTTTCGGAGCAACTCTTGGAGCAGAAAATGTGCGTTCAGGATCAGATGTAGAGCAGACATCATTTTGGAGCCAGCCATAATACGAGCATTTTGGAGCAACTTCAAGTGCAAATACATACAACCCTTGAACTCGAAAGTTTCGAAACATCAGTGAAGTCAAGCTTTTCACGCCACACAATGAACTTCAATATGTGCTGTCTGTCACCGCTTGTCTTGAACAGTTTTTGTGACAAAATTCAGATATATGAAAATCAGGCCAGTGGAAATTCGAAAAACATAACATCAGCCAGAAATCAGCGCAACCCGCAGGTCACATTGTGTGCCATGCCACAAGCCAATTTCTGCACCCATGTGCCACAAAGCACGCCTTTGACCGCCGCTCTGCATTACACACTTCAGGTGATTCTGGCTGACACGCACCACGTGTGCTCCTAGACGTGAAGCCAGGAGAGGACAGTTTGTTTTCCAGAACAATGTTGGCCAGCAAACACAAGAGAGGACATGCAGAAAAGAGTGAGCGTCCCCAACCTATGACTTGGCTTTGTTCTCTCAGGGTGAGAACCTAGGGATGTGCAAAAGTATCAAATTTTTGTAGATTGTGGGGTTTTAATGTCCCGAAGAGACTGCCTAGAAGGGACGTTGTAGTGGAGGGCTCTTGATTGATTAATTTATACCACCTGGAGTTTAACATACACTGCCATTGCACCGCACACGGGCGTTTTGGTATTTTGCCTCCATCAAAAAATGGCAGCCGCGGCCGGGATCGCACCTGCAATCTTGATATCAGCAGCCAAATGTCAAAGCCACTGAGTCACCATGGTGGCTTTGCAACCAAAAATTTGAAACCCAATACAGTAAAATCTCGATAATATGAACTCCGCCTAAGAATTTCTGCAGCCCCATAATTCCTAACGTAAACTTGACCAGATAATTCAAAGCGGCGGCGTGCCAGCCGGTTAGTTTGAAGATATCAGGAGCTGCGCGAGGATGTCCGATCCAGATTTCGCCACAAGCCAATAAAGTGCAGAGTGATGCCAATTAGTAATGTTGATGCTCGATATGCAAAGTGCCCCAGCCCCAGTACTCTCAGCACAAAACGCAATTGGTATGGCTCGCAAACTGCCAAAGCACGTGCCCGCAGAGATGACATGCTTCACTGCAACGCAGGCAAGGACACCAGTTTCAAAGCAACGTGCTCCCAGTGCGTCAAGGCATAGCTGGACTGGAGGCAGTAGTGCATGCACTTGTTCCTGCCCAGCATGGCCACGGTCAAGACAGCGTCTAGCAGAGACACTGACGCTTTTAGGGGCGGGAGGTGCTTCGATGCCAGCACGAGTCCCACGACACTGTCGTTCTCGCTATATATACGCAACGGGTTGACCATGCATAATGCTGGCCTGCACACTTTCTTTTGAGTAGCATGACGCAGTTAGAGGGTTAGGTTGGCCTGTCTCAAGAAAAGGAGGGGAGGGAGAGACCACCTTAATGTTTGGGGTTGACCTGTATGCAGAGCCAACCTATCTGCGGGGTCTGAGCCAGTTTTAAATGAGAGCCACATAGTACACGCCCCGCTCATTACCGGCAGGACGCGTGGGGCTCCATGTCTCAAAAAAAGGTTCAAATTTTATTCAAATCGGTTCCAGTGAAGAAAATTCAAATTTCGCACCATTTACTCGGTTCGTTCGCGCTGGCAGTCGCTTCCTCGGACGAGCAGTCGGTAGCACGAGGGCAAACTTCTGATTCTGAGAATCTCCAGGGCGTGTGTCACGCCAGAATGCGAATCTACAGAACCGTTTCCAGTTTGCTGCAAGTCAGTCAGGCCACACGTGAGTGTGGACAGGGTGGAAGCCCCCTTTTCACTTTTGATTGCCACTGGCTTCAGATTGTAGTCCTTGTGATTGCATCGTTACGCATTTATTGGTTTGAGTTTCGTATACGCCATGATGGCACCTCGCAGGGAACTACAACGACAAAAAATGCAGTGATAGGACGAAGCACGTGAAGAGATGGGGAGGGGTATGTGTCAACTCACATTTGGAGTAAACTTTCTGTTTGGCCAGCATGGGCTATGTGCTGGACGGTAATACGGTAATTGAAAAGTTCGTCCAGTAAAGGTAGCACGTCCCCGGAACAAAATTTCCTACCTGGGGCAATTTTTTTTGCTCTGGTTCATTCAAATATTTTTCGCAATCCCAATGACTTTGAATTAGTGGGGTTTTACCATAGGAATAATAAAATTGGCTGCGAATAAGATCGAATACTTTCAAATTATAAATGTGCATAGCCTGAACTTTTATAAAAGATAAATTCTTTTCACAAAACACAGCCATGAAAAGATGTATTCCACACACATTTTATTTTGCTCATCTTCACAATAGTCATCCTCGGAGTTCTTTTAGTGCGCAAAAGGACATGTGAAGACAAGAAAGACAGAGTGCTCTGTCCTGTCTTTCTGGTCTTCACGTGTCGTGTTTTTGTGCGCCAAAAGAACTCTGAAAATAAATAGACCAACTAGCCCCACAATGCATTTTACTGGAACAATAGTCATCATAATGTTATCAAAATATTGGAAGATTGCCAGATATTTCCTCACTGGTGGAGTGACACTAGATGTTACTGGAATGCCAAGGCAGCAACTGCCCACCATACCGTTGGCAAAATGCAACAAATGCTTTGGAAACACAGAGCTGCCCTTTGGTACACAACACGACGGCACCATCCTTTATATGCTCCCCACGATGCCTGCAGGTAGAGTGCAGATTGTGGCGTCCCTAGCTCACTGAACTCAATGGGATGTTAACTGCCTAGCCTTTGAATATCAGTTTCAGTGCACTGCAAGTTGCGGGATGGGCCCAAATGCTGTCGCACTGCAAGTGAGGTGGGTTGGCTTCGACATTTTTTCCTGCCATCTGTTTTTTCTTGCAATTACGTAGGCTATACACAGTTTTCACGGCGAGCAGAAAAACAGCATCGAACTTGGCATGCAGTGCCGCTCCTTTCTGGTACGTGCTGGCAGTGGGGCGCCAAAACATGGCATGAAGAATAGATACCTGCTGCACAGTCTTTAGTGCGCTACAAGTGGTTGCCCAGCATTTTCTGTTCAGATATCACCAGCCACGAATAAAGAATTAAGGTCATCCTGCTATCACTGTGTTGTTGGCTGCAGTAAACTGTCAGATGCGGAAAAAACTATCTGCAGAACCATGCAAAGTGCATTGATGGCCACAGCGTGTGTGTGAGTGTAGACTGTTTCAGTTGCACCGCTTTACAAGGGGCATCTCTGGATTGAAGCATCAACCGAAGGGGTTTCATCCTATCGGTCGTGCCTCACGCATGCTCTGAACACATTGCATTGGTGGAGAACGGGTGGTCAAAAATTTAATACACAAGCTTAAGCTGGCCTGTGAGCAGAAGATACTATTGGCAGCAAAGCTTTGTAGGAAAGCGGAAAAAATTATTTTGGCGCAGTCACATGAGCCAATGTATGAGAGGACTTGCATGCTCCATCATTGGTAACAATACTAGGCGACTTGGTTGCCAGACAGTGCTACAATTTTTTTTAGTGTGCACTACTTCGAGAGGTCAAACCAGCACAGAGTTTATGTGAAGCTTGACCTGGAGGTTGACCTTGGCCATACCATAAATAAATACATAAAATAATCGCTGCTGTGACTGGGATTTGAACCCGCGGCGGCAAAAAAAAATCAGCTTTGCTCGCCACTGCATGAGAGCATTATGCTATCGCTGCAGCCGATCAAGCGTCGTGTTAAACTGCAACACACTCTCGCGCTGTGCATTGCACATCATCATCTTCCTCAATACTACTGGAATGAAGATGATCATGCGCCAACGCCGATGACGACTAAGCTCTTGAGGCGGCAGACTGCCTCTTGTGCTGGAAAACTGCTCCTTGTGACCCTGTCTCTCGCCCTGCTGCTTCATCGATTACTTGTGCAAGAGTCTTCGTTGTCGGCGCTTCCCACGTCCCAATAACTCATCCTTAACTACTATCAAACTAATATTGTTGCCAGACGTGCCGACGACCCAGCAAAGCAAAACCCATGAGCCAACCAGGACACACACACACGCTTTCGCACGTCTGCTTGGTTTAACTGCGTTAAAATTCTGCCTTTTTTTTTCAGAGCACGCACTGTTATTTTTTGCTATCGACAGCATGTATTAGTGTGTGGCTGTGTGAAAAAAATGTCTCCTTCGCACACTGGAGTTTATCCACATCAAATGTGGTAGAAAATAACCGTGCATGAGGGTAACTTTCGCACAGATCAAAATCAGCCAAAGATGTGACGTGAGAAATGACAGCATGTCGACAAAAATAAGACCAAGAAAAGGAAAGGAAAAAGAGAGAGAGAGAGAGAGAGGAAAGGGAGTTAAACTTTCGGCACAGATCCTTGAAGCTTGTGTTTCCAGCATGTCAAAGTATCATGTTCTTCATGAAGTTTTCCATGAAATATTTCGGTGTGTTTTCCTGTCACTTTAAAATTAGGCTACAGTATTAAGCTCGGAAGAGCACTGGGATACAGCTCACTGCCCTGATGTTTTGGAAATGGCTACTATTTATCAAAAGATACATCATCCTGTTTCAAATGCAGTCTAAATAGAATAATTGTTCACTAAAATTAAGGTACAGCCGGTTTCCACAACGTCTTTGGCAGCGAAGCATGTCACACAAGAGCAGCGGCTAGGTTTGAGTAAATTAGGCTTTCTTCACTACCTCACAGCGCTGTGGCATGAAAACCGAGTACAAAAGACTGAAAGCCACCTTCAAGCACACCTCATGTTGACGTAGTCACGCGGTTTCACAGTGCTAGCACTCCCAGCACATGTCGAAGGCCGCACAGCTACCCGCATCTGCTCGCAAACGCCACTCGAAAAGACTAGTAGGAGAGGCGCCACTTGCAAGGGCGCAGTGCACCGTTTGATATAATGAACGACCAGCAAAATTTAAGTTCGATATAGTGGGCAACTTTCCTATACTTTAACGAAGTATTTCAAGTGGATAACCTATGTGTGATATATCGAAGAAGTCAAAATATCCCTGCTGGATATATCCAGGCTCAACTGTATAGACAATGAAACCAAAGGCACAGCAACCATCATAAGAGGTTTAGTGCCGGAAAAAGCTAAGCTGCTTTTGCGACCAGTGATGCTATCTAGTGAGTATGGTCGAAGTCATATTTGCTCTACAGGAGCTCTCAAAAAGGTGGGAGTCAGTGCAAGTACGCTTTACTCTGGCAGCAAAAAAATAAAAAAATAAAAAAGTGAATTCACGAGCATTCCAAAAGGTGTTAAAGCACTTAACAGTGCTTGTAACAGTGCAACCAACACACAAGCATGCATACATTCGAGCAATGAGAGGGTTTTAATTTTGCTGTAGGCTCCAGAAAATAAATTCTCTCCACACTGGAATTTCCCAGCGCACAGTCTAAAAAAAGTTTGAAATGCAGCAAAATATATTTCTATCTTACGGAACTAAAATTACACGAAGCGTTTGAAAGAAATCTGACAATTTACACTCTAGGTCTCTGGAAAATATACAGGGCATTTCAAATTATTCGTTACAGATGTTTGTTTTGAAAGATATGTTTCTGCAATTGTGCAGCTGGTAATTTTTTTTTTGTTTGGTGCAGCTGGAATAATGTTTGGTGGACATTTACATGGCAGAGTGCAATTAAAGGCAATTGACCTAAAATAACTTTAGTTTTTCGTTTTAGGGCACACGATAATATTGCTAAATTGGAAGTATTACCTGCATTAAACATTTTAGCTACACTATAAAGTGCAATGTGCAGAGTGAAAAAGCAGACTTCACAAGTTTTCAGAAGAGAGTTTCATATTTGACATCTTGAACTACAATGCAGTTTCTGAAATTTAAAAAACCAGGCTCAGGCCTTCAACATTGCAATACAATCTTGAGCCCTAAAACCAAACGCTAAAAAGTTGCCTTTAGTTAATCATCGTAACTGCACTCTGTTGCATAAATAATGTCCTCCCTGCGAGCCACCTGCACAGACTGCACACACAAACGATCTGTGGCTTTCAAATGAAAAATCGCCAATGAATAATTTTAAAGTACCAAGTTACTGTCGCAGTATATGGGTGAAAGCTCCTGCGAAGGTTGCTATGCCACATACAATCGTGGGAAAGGCTGGTCGAAATGGACTTGCCTTGCTAGCTAAGCTGAATGTGACATGCTTGTCTGACCGGATTGGAGAATGGTTCGAGAAAGAATGCACTGGAGAGCTGCTATGGCCAGCTCCTAATAGCATGTGCAACAGGAGAGTGAAGGGAGGCGCACTACTTGGCATAATGAAGCATCCATGGGATGTCTTATGCCTGAACTGGCAGCCGCAGGGCCACGTTTGGTTGCTAGACCTTGCATATGTGGAGAGGGTAATGAGATTTAAAGGCTGCCCAAAAAGTGGCTCCTCAAGCACATTATCATCTATATGGTCACACGCAGAAGACTGCAAACCACTGAAGGTGCTCAATGACCGAGACTGCAGAGAATATCCGCCACGAGACCGACCTATAGGTGGTGGCACTGCCATTCCACTAGTGTGGATCGGCAGTGGGCGGCACCCGTTGAAATGTACACGGTCGTCCACTTCTAGTTTTAACACGGCTCCGGGCGGCCGGCGCTCCGCGCAGCGCCTCTCTCGGTCGCCTGGGTAACTAGCGCGCAGGCGCAGTGGAATCCATAGGCGTGGCTTTCGCCGCGTAGTCTGCTACAGCGCACCAGCGTCGGCGGGTTAACCTCGCCTTGCGGTGAAGAGCACTTTCGCACTGAGCGCGCAAAGCTCCCAACGCAGCAGCTTAGAAGCACAGCACCTGCGCGTGGTCGAGAGCTGCATCAGCGAAGGCTTTTCCTTATCGTTCCTTCTTGCAATCAACACGTATCATTAAGCTGATACAGTGAAAGACATCGTCCAAGTGGGAGTTCAAGCGGTTTACTCTGAGGCCACCACCATTACTCAGCTGCAATATTTTATCATTTGAAGCTATTCGTCCACAGCAGCCACAATAAGCCGGCGGCTCACGGGTGGTTTCATCCGCTCAAGTGCCGCACCGCAGTACGTTGCCAGTGCTAAATTATGTTTACTGGCAATACAAGTGCCAGTAAACATACAGTCAAGTTCCTGCGTATCCAGTTCAGAAATGGCTATTGGTATTGGTTAGATTCTTTCAGACTTCAGGCAGCTACCATGGCCGCGGCCAGTAAGCCGAGTAGCTCCGGCGGGTGAGGAAGCTCCGCCCCTGGCGATGGGGCCGGCGGAACAGCGCCGACCTTTCAGCGTGCAAAAAGTAACAAGAGGAGAGGGAAAGGCGCGAGGATGCTGAGATTCAAGTTTTGACTACAGATAACTCGGCTTCTACAAAGCGCATTAAAAGAAATTCTTGCTGGAGGATATTCGTGAAGCTGTGTCCTTTAACATCCGAGGCATACCGCAACTTTATTAGAGCTTCTTTCAGAGCCCCATAAAGGGGGTTGCTAGGCTGAAGAGTCAACTTTTGAACTGCTCTGCCAATTTTGATAAAAAAAAATCCAGGGATGGTTTCGCTTCTTGGCATTAGACCATATTCCAATTTTCATTATTAAAGCATGAACAGAAAGAAACTTATAGCTATCATATGAAGCAAATGGTATGTTAACTTAGGAAAACTCATTTCAGAAATACCAATACTAATGTTTATGAGTGCAGGATAAGGCCAGCTGCGGTGGTTTTTGTCACTTCTGTAAAAGCATCATTACTTTAAAAACGCAAGCTTATTTTTTCTGTTGCCATATACCAGACAGCCAACAATTTTTCGTAAAAAAAAATCTAGGGATCTAAAAAGTACTTCATCTTGTTTCTGAGAAAATTTCAGTCTAGAAACCACTTTGAAAATTAGTTTTCCCAACAGTTTTGTTTTCCCAAAAAGTGCAAACTTAGAAAAATAGGTTCAAAGATATCAGAATGTGCTATTTAATTTTATGGCCAAAAACAACCAATCGAAGTGCCCTGTTGCATAAGTTGGGTCCTCTTCCAGCACGATGCTGCTCAGTAGCAATTCCTTCAATTTCTCTAGATTTAGAGCTATCGAGTGCCCTTGTCAGCACGCTTGTGAAATGCCTTCCTTGGCAGCTTGGTTGGTGCAGCGTTGAACTGAGCCAAAACAAGGTTCGGCTGAGCAAGACAACGAATGGTGCGAAAACAGCATTGGAAAGCCAGTGTTTCCACTAATCCAAGCTTCTGTTTCCCAGCCAATCTGCAGGTGCCATGGCCAAAAATATACCTTCTTTTTTAGTTTTTCTTTAGTTGTCTGATGTACTTTCGATACGTCTCCCATGACTAGAAAGTGCAAAAAGAAACTTTATAACAGTGGACATTCACTTTTTTTTTTTTCCCCTCTGCAGCAGAGTCTTGAAAAAAAAAAAAGTTGATGGTAAACGTGCACAACTGTCTTGAGAAAAAAAATTAATTCTCTTTTCTTCTACTGCACAGATAACACCCAAACTTCGTGAGAAGTTTTACTTACTAAGAAATCGAAAACAGCACTTTTTTTTTTGTGACGACCGTGATTTTAGCCCTTAAAGGGACAGCGAGGAGAGCACTATTAATATTTTTTTTATAGCAAAATCCGATAGTTCGGCATTTCATGGCTTTGTTGCCACTTGGCCGGCAGCGAAAGATGCATTGATTTCTAAGAAATTTGGACTCGAAGTTGAAAAAGTTTTTCCCGCCACTCTCATTCAAACTTGGGATTCTTTTATGACGACACAGGACTAAGTGACGTGAACCATGACGTGCACATGACGTAACGCAGACTCCGCGATTTCTGGTGGCCAGCAGAGTGGCCTAGCAGCAGCCGAAAAGAAAGCTACCGCCGGCCACACGTTGAAGGCACCTATCGGCTATTGCGGCCGTCGCTACAGTCGTTTCGCTTACGTTTGCACCGGCGTTTTGCCAGCCTTACGATGGATCCCGCTCTTGAAGTTGTCAACGAAGTCCTCGCAAATAGACACCTTTAGCATACCATGTACCTTGTTACCGTTAGAGGAATACCGGGAGCCCGCCTACCGCCGGTGAGCAGGCGCTGATTGATCCCGATGCTGCAGGCGCGCGCGTAGCTGCCGGGCACGTGGCGCCATCTGGCGACGTCAAGGAGATTTGCGCATGCATTGGCTGCGTCTCAGTGATTTGTGGCTTCTCGTGTCCTAGTGTTGCTAGAACCATTGGTTCTAGCAAGTTAGGCCTGCGGGTTAGGCCTGTGGCGGCAATACCTGTATTTTGGTTCTTGCTCTTTTCTACGTTACAAGAGCTTTGTTGTCAGTATGAATGGCGTTTTTGTAACCGGGAGCTGGTATTCTGCAAGCCAACTTCAATTTCTCCTCAGTGTCCCTTTAAGAATCCTCTGACCCTCTGTAATACATGGTGCTATCTCTGACCCTGTGTAATACAAGTAGCACTCTGTACACTGGCACTGCACTGAGAAAGTCATGAGTGTTCCCTCTAAATATGGCAGGAGATGCAATTAGCTGAAGTGCTATGCAGTAGACACACAGGACACTGCAGTAACAGACATTTACCTTTAGAGCAGCGTTTTCCTGGCGCAGGCTGGCAACTTCCTCACGCAGTCGCCGACATTCCTCAGTAGCCTTTTTCAGGTCTGCTTCCAAATTGCTAGCCTGGAAGGACATTGCTTTGTAAGATATCAATCACTATCGGACACCATCGATCTTGATTGTGGACTGAAGCGCAAAAGCTAAGGAAAGGCACACAAATAATACATGATGCATGAAATATTACAAGTACTAAGACAAGTGAATGGTAAATGCACTTTTTCAGGCTGCTTTGTACAGTGGCCACTATACAGACATGACTTTGAACATGCAGGGCTCTAATAGACCCCAGGTGAACAAAAGGATACCAATGGAGTTAACACAAAATACTTACTCCATAGCTTCATAAACTTTTTGAGAATCGCTTTGTTGCTTTGCTTTACAACTAGGCACAAACGTTTTAATACAAATGGCCTTGAAAATAAACTACCATTGTTGGATTGATAAAACGAAATAAACAAAATGAAACTGCTCCAGAAGCACACAAGCAATTGCACATTCAAGCACTTCTACAGTTTCTGCAGCTACTACCCAAGCTATCAATCTTGCAAACACTACTCAGTATACCGGTTATCTCCATCACGGTTTTTCACCGCACCATTATGCCAAGTAGAATGATCAATAGCAAAAAGAAGCCAGGAATTCACACAAGGAATGACAATACAGGGCTACTATTAAACACTGGCTTTAACAAGTTTGTGTTAAAAAGCAAGATTTCAAATGTCTGGCGAGGAGATTGGGCGAGGACGAGATAAGTTGACAAGGGAAATCGTTGAAGCCCTCCAAATCCATTATGCCGGTCAAGACTGCGTCAGTACTCCATCCCTCTCCTTGTCAAAAAAAAGAGCTAGATTTTCTGGGTGCGTTGACTAACGCCCAAGGTTCTGGTGCGCCACACACAACTGATTTCACGGAATCCTTGTTGCTCCGCTTTTATCTTGCTTTTAGTTGGACACTTCAAGCTAAGTAAATCTCTGAAGATCAAAGTTGAAGCTGAACGATATATAGTGCTACACTAACGTCAGCTGGAAGAGGCCCACAAATGCCATCAAAGTGCCTGTGAGCACTGGGAAGTCAATTTAATTGCCTTGTAACCAATGTAAATGGTTAAAATCATACAAAAATAAAGCAGCCACAAAAACATAGCTTAACGTTCTTCCAGAATTGCATTGCAGGCTTGAAATACAAGCTGTTTTCTATCCAGATTCCAAAACAGAGACCGCAAGACAACCGACAGCCCCAGCCCATTATTTACACACTGGTAATATGCAACAGTTTTGATGCATGGGGGAAGCTTTCTTATATAGCTGAAAAAGTGCTTTCTCCAGCAAGACAGGACGGAGTGTGCATTCACAAGCACAGAAATAATAAAAAAGCTGCAGCATGATAAGAGACTGCTACTGTTGTGCTGCACCTGGCTATAAGTAGGCACAGGCCATACTGCCAGCACATGATGCTTTGGTATGTTCCATGGAGTACACTGGCAAACCTACACCAGGTCGGCCTTACTGTGATTGTAGTAGCAGAAGTACAGATCATGCTGAGGTAAGGAAAACTGAACCAACACAGCAGCAAACAATTGCACATTTATTAAGCCCTTTGCACGAAAAGGAAAGTGACTAGCCGGCACATCACTAACAGCTTCATCAGGACTGCTACCTGTGGTGTCATATGATTGCTGCTGCCAGGAGAGTTGGCCTTAGGCAAAGGAGTGTCATTATCTTGGCTTTTCAGCTTGACTAAGTGCATTAGGCTCTTGAGCAACTCTATCTCCACTCTTCTCAGATGCAAACGCTTTGCGATCTCCCAGTTTCTCTCATCCTATTCTCTTTAAGGGGGGAAGCTGGTCTTAAGCTTTCAATAAATTTTGCTGCAGGAAACTTGCTAGGACACATGCCATTGGATTGTCCTGACATCAAACTGTGCAATAAGGGCAACATTTTTATCGTGCCTATCATGGAAGTCGAGTTACAGGGTTTTGAATTTGCCACTTCACGAACGGGAAGAAACTGATGATTTAAAAATCCTGTTACTCACCTTCTAAAGCAGCCAGGATGATAATATTAGCCTTATTGCATAGCTTGATGCCAAGAGAAACCAATGGCATGCAATCTAACTAGTTCCCTGCAGTAGAATTTCAAAGTCTCAGCAAAAGTTACCCAACATATTACATAAGTGCACAAGGACTTGTTGCACACAAAATTAAATTACACATTTGTAATCAGCATGCAAAAATGCATGTTCCCTGAAGATTTCATAGCTGTGACTTCATAATTAAAAATTTATTTCTAAGACCCTCTTCCCCCCTTAAAGGTGCACTGAAGAGGAATCTGAACTCGTCTTTTTGCCGCGGGAACTCAATCTGCACGTTCCCAGCATTCTTAGAAACTTCGACTTATTGCCCTGTGTGGCTGATTTTCCTAATTAAATCGCATTAACGTCCGGCTCCCGCCTTTTTTTTTTAATTCTCCCTCGTACGGTGGGCGGAGTCAACCAACGCGTGGAGTGTCTTTCAGCCAGTCCTGCGGTGGCTTGCCGCTCTGCCATCGGCGGAGTGATATGTAGTCGTCTGTAGAAGCAAATAGTCCGCGCATATTTTTATTTCTGTGGGCTTATTTTGCGGCTATATTATCTGCGAATGAAACTATTCACGGAATCCTAAAAAAACAAAATAAAGCGAAAGCAAAGCCTCCAGGGAGCTGGCTTCAAGGCACTACACACGTTGGTCGACTCCGCCCATCGTACGAGGGAAAATTAAAAAAAAAAAGAAAAGGCGGGAGCCGGACGTTAATTCAATTTAATTAGGAAAATCAGCCACACAGGGCAATAAATCGAAGTTTCTAAGAATGCTCAGAACGTGTAGATCGAGTTCCTGCGGCAAAAAGGCGAGTTCAGATTCCTCTTCAGTGCACCTTTAACTCCACAGCTCATGCTACTCTTAACATTTTTAACCCTTTGTGCAGACAAAGACTGCATCTTGGGAGAAAACACCAAAGAGTGATTACTAAGCCCAGTCCATGGCAAAAGACAATGCAAAACATGCAGGAGTTTTTGCTCCTGCAAGGCGTACCACCCGAATGCATTTCTCATCTCCTTTGTGTTCTACCTTCTTGTTGCAGTTCTACTTGCCAGATAATGTGAGATTTTTTTCTTTTGCATGCAACTTATCACAGTCATTGTATCGTGGAAGTCCAAGAATGCTATGAATTAATAGCCCAGCCAAGCTCGCCTCTACTACCATGCAAACTGAGCACTGCGATGACACAACTGGCTGAAAATGTGCAGGTGGTGCATCATCTTATCACAGGACACATGAATGGTGGCAATGCTCCTTGCTGTCACTTGCCTCCCCTGCGTGATCAACTGACATTGTGAGGGATGATGCATGAAAAAACTTTGCCCAGCTTGCTCACAGAATCCCTCATTCCAGCCGCTCTCTCTGACTGCTTCTCATCAAATGCTAGCAACAAATGATGGAAACATAAGGGAAATCGGCGGCTGCATCATGCTGCCCTTGTGCCTCCACAGCAGTGAAATGTTCGCTTAAAAATTTAATCAACAGCCGCTAATTTCAATTATCTCTGAATGCACCTGCCTTTTCATCAGATAATGGCAGGGTACCTGAATAACATGGCTACGAGGAATTCAGGTGCATATGTGTGAATGGAGTTCTGATATCCAGGCACAGAGTCTGAATCCATACATGCAGTCATGAAGTGCGATACATGTAGCAAGTACTTCACGTTGCACCCATTCCAATGAGCCATTTCTATTAGAGTGTGCACCCTAAAGCAATCCACAAGTACAAGAAGCATGATACACGCAGCACATATTTAATGCGCAAGTTCTTAGGTGCTGACTACAGTTGAGGACCGAAAATTCAGACCCTTGATTTTTTAGAAACGCTTAAGTGCCTGAAATTCAGACACATCGCAAGTGATTGCTCGATTTTTTGGACTCCATTTGCATTTGCTGCAGCACCCCCACCAGTAGCCAAGCCGCAATATAATGTGTACAGTGAAGCCTTGTTACTTCAGATTTCAGAGGGGATAGAAAACTTGATCGAATAGTGCAATTCAAGCTAAACGAAAGCCTCTTCAACAGAGGGGCAGATATTCTCAGCGGGTTCGCAAGTCACACACGGCTGCAAACTGGCAGTATTCTCCAACATTGTCTGCTGCTAATGGAACAGTAGTCCAAGTTTTGTGGAACTCATTTGTGCCGTAGTTCTTTCATCCCAAATATGCCAAGATGCAGCAGCGAAGCACTTGGGAGGCTTCTGCTTCACGGAGATTGTGAGTGGAAGAAAATGGCGGTGCTTTTTGAAGAGAGGAGCTTATACCTCCACGCAGCACAGCCCCAAGTGTTCTACTGCAACACCGTCACAACTCTTGTTTTGATGACAGGCAAAATGCCATTCATTATATGCAAGCCTCAGCAGAGCACATACGATAACTGATATAACACTGGTATAGAGGCTGGTTTTCGGCTTAGTCACAAGGCCTAATTACGAAGGCCAATTCCAACGGAGCGCTTGTTTCAGCCATTTGTCGGTTCTTATCTCTATTGCCACCTTCATGTTCTTGTTTCGTGCCCTCCATATGGTGGGTGCAGTGCAGTTCCCACAACAGCGGATTTGCTTTCGCATCTGGACTTCACCCCAGCCTGCACGTTCATCCGCTACGTGCCGATGGCAGTACAGCCATTAAACACAGAGCTCACAAAAGCAGTCCCCGCGGGTAACCTGTGTGTCATACAAGGCATCGAAATGACGTGCACAAACCTGCAGATCCCTTCCTCCGCCATATTGGCTATCAGAAGTTGATGTAAAGCGATTTTTACGGTATCGTTGGATGTCTAAGCAGTCCATTGAGAGTCTGAAAAATCTGTTGGACTGTACATGTAAAAATGTCACAGCCTCCTTGGCCATCGCAATATATGTTTTCTTTGGTCATAAGTGTAAAAAACGTATGTGCACACTTAAAGCACAATGTTACAGTGACTACCAACGACAGTGTCATTTGGTGTACTAGTTATTTGACAGCGAACACCCCAGCCACGCTTGAAAGTTACGGAAAGTTCAACACTGTGCCAGCCAAAATGCTACAGCAGAACCCAGTTGTTACGTTTTTCACGGCATCATGAAAAAAAAAAATGAAAGAATGCACAATACAGGAAATGTAGAAGCTGAGAACCGTGTGTGGAAAAAAAAAAAAGTACATCATTACCTGCAGCTGGAAGGCCTTGTGACCCTCGCAATCGTCTGCATGCACAGAATGGGCTAAATGCCCTGCGATGTCAGTTTGCCTGAGCAGCTGCTGGTGTAAGGGAGGAAGCAGTGAAGAGGGCGGGTGCACTGAGCGGGCAAAGTTGGGGCATGTATTTGTGCTTCTGCACTGTTTTCGTGGTGGCCGCTTTAATCCTACACAACCCTCGTCTATTAGAACCTAGAAAGTGCATTTTCAAACTATGGGCGAAAGACAAAAAGTGGATGACAGAAACATACCTCAGAGCCAACCTGCACAACTGCATCTCGTACAGCGCTGCCCGTGCGGCATTTGCCGCAACATAGTTTCGTTTTCGCTCCTTCAATCATTAGTGCTCGTGCCTCAGTGGTGATGGAACAGCACCATCAGCCACAAGAAGATTGATACCGCCTTCAAGTGTGCTTGGCGTAGGCGCCACATGCTGTAAGCTGCAGAACACTATGGCGGCCAAGCACCAATTGAGTCTAGAGTTCGCTCTGGCTCCGTCACAGTTTTGTGCATGCCAAATTTTGGCTATCAGAACGCCAGCACGGGGTGAACCACTATCATGAAGTGACATCTGCAACACAGCATGCGGGAAAGCCGCCACAGCTGTGACGTAACACCCGAGTTTCTATGCATGGATTTCTATGGGAGCTTAGACAGGCCTGGCTCATGAAAACGCAGCACCCAGGAACGTATCACCGGGTTTCTACTGTATTTACTAAAGACTCCAAGAATAGAACGCCAATTCAGTCGAGTGGAAAAAGAACCCGCATGGAATAAAGTGTGCACAATGTTGCCAGCGATTTCTGCATTCTGGCCTACTATTTTTTTGCTCTTTCTGTCATGTGACCCCTTTAAGAGCAGACTGCATACTCAATTTGCTCGCATGGTGTTCACCTGCTGAGCACAAGGCTATGTTGTGTGTCCAAACCTGGCCACTAGGTAAAATGCAATAATGCATGTGTACTCAGGTTTCAGTGCATGTTAAAGGGGCATCTACTGTGTACTCCATGCCTGGGGACTTTGGGGCTATTTTAAACAAGTACATGGAATTCTTACTCTATATATTGAACGCAGTTAGCCATAAAACGGATATATCACACTGCCAAGCGCCAAGCTGTGTTTGCCATCTCTACCTTGGCAACAGCACCATGGAAAACAAAGTGGTGTGAAAGTTTGGTACCCAAGCTGTCAGCACCCATTTGCTGCTTTTGCACCTCCTGCATATGTCGATAGTGCCTCGGAACCACAGCGCTCTGCTCACATCGACTGTCACGGAGGTGGTGAAATTGGGCGATAGCTTTTGTACTAGTGTCCCATTATGCACGCAACACCACTGCAATGCCGGGAAGCCACCCTAGCTAGTGTTTGATCTGCCACCACCGTGCCCTTGCATTGCTGTGTGGGAAAGCCAACCTAACAGGCATTTGGCACTGTTTTTTTTTTGCAACCCCTGCAATTGCCGTGAGCAGCTTTGAAACAGCGCTAAAACTATGGCAAAGGTTTCTCCCAGTCACTGCCCTTTCATAAACTAAGTTGCACTACTCCTGCAAGAATTTTCGGTGAAATTTTATATCACAAATTTCAGCTATATAAAACTATTTCATGATTTTTTATCTGTTCGCTGTAGTAAGGCTCGACTGTATAAAACAGAAACACCATAAATTATGTATGCACTTTACACTGATAACTCATAAATGTACATTCTGTATCAATGTTTCATCCTGACAGCCACACGACAACTCGATGACTAGGAGATATAATGAGACTCCTTTACCACTACAGTTCACCTCTGATATGAGCTGTATGAGCCTCATCAAAAGTGAATGAAACGGGGTGCTGTAATACAACTGCACTGATGCACAGCCATAATGGGAAAACATTACTGCTCAGCTGTCAGTGTAAAACAATCGCACAAGCACATGTATTTCACAAGTTTAGATGCCACTCATTCGTAACTACAGTTGTATGAGAACCCAGCAGCGTTAACTAGTAGTTCAAGTTGCAATAAACTACTCCCAGCTGCCTCCCAGCGCAAAACTGCCTTTTTAGACCAAGGCTATAAATTATGATAACAGTGCAGGCAGCTGATACAGTATCTTAATTAGATTTGAAAGATGGGGGAATATGTCCAAATTATGCAAAGGTCAAATACTGAATTGGTCAAAAAAACAAACTACTTAAACTGTTGGAGTCTTATTTATTTGATGAAAACTTGAGAAATAGTTACCTGCCTTGCAGATGAGAAAACAATTTTTCAAAGTTCCGTCAAATTCTTTACTGCATGCACACTGTTGGGGATACCAAAGCAGTACGGCTGCTAAATGACCTCAGCAGTTTCCTTCACAATGTGATGCAGTAGCAGTGGAGCTTCCTCACAAACACCATCATGTGTGAGAAGACTTTACTGCACAAATTGCAAACAATGTGACTATAAGCAATTTTGTTGGTCCATAACAGCAATTAAAGGAATAAACTTGCGCACAGGGATTGAAGAAGAAAGAGACGCGAGGAGAGGACAGAGCACTCTCTCCTTTCTTTTTCAATCCGTTTGCGCAAGTTTATTCCTTTAATGTGATGAGCATGCAGTGTCTGCACACTGGGAGAATGAAACAACCACACGGACAGAAGGGAGGGAAAAGGGAAAAGTGCAAGCGCTGGAATGGTAAGATGAGATGCCTTCTAAAAAGGAAAACAGCAAAGCCACACTATTTGCGACGAAGCCCATCAATCATCATCAGGCCTGCCTATACACTGTCAGAGGTGAGCAGGTAACACTGCAGAGTGTGAGGAGGGCTGCTCGGATGATCACTTACTCTCCTGGTTTTACCTTAACATGGGCTCTGCGTCAGAGAGCCTGTCCAGATTAATCAATGTGAGCCCAGCTGTGTCTGAATTAATGAGCGACGCCACAGGCTTACAACGGCGTTGGCTGTAACTATGTCGGCAGTTCTAATTATCCGAATTTACAAACTAACAGGGCTCCCATTGACAGGGTTTTACTGAAAGAGCAGAATATCTACGAGTTTCAATACTGTTCTCCGTCCTCTCCTCTCAGCCTGCAGCAGTATGTACTTTGGCTAGAACATATCAAAATTAGACATGGACACTATCAAAAGTTAAATGTAGTTAATGTAAAAAGCCCTCAAGTACGAACAGACAACACTTGACATGCAGTAAAGATTCACATTTAAACCGGTAATGCAATAGGCAAGTGACGAAAATCAGAAGTTCTTCAATCTAGACTGGAACATGAACTTAGCTGTCACACTAAGCACGACATCTAGGTACATGGTCTGGTTGGTGAATAAATATCCAGATGACAAATAAAAATTAGATGTGCCACACTGCTTGTTTCCCAATTTGTTGAACATATTTCATGCAGGCAATCTACTTCATTAGAATGGCTCAGCTGAACTGCTATGCGATAACTATGTACAAACAAAACATTAGCACACAAAGAAGGAAAAACAACAACAGTGCCACTATGTCTGTTACTGCCTTGCATGCCCAACAGTGCCCACAATGTGCCATTAAAAAAAAATAAAGTGTCTTGAATGCCAATGCTTTAGACACCAACAGCACAGACCCCCCCCCAAAAAAAAAGAGAGCAAAACCACTAAGACTGAACACTGATTCCGTGCATTCCAGACGGAGGCCCGACTGATGTGTATAAGCAATGCGCATACACACTGCAATGGTCAAAGAAGGCAAGGGAGGGCAGTGAAGGGGCACCCGGGTGTAACTCACCTTGGGGGATTTTGGGGCACACTCTCCCTTAGGGGCAGCTCCCTTCTCATCCCCATGGGACGTGCTCACGTCTAGGTTATTCTACAGGAAAAGGGGGAAAACATTTCGGCCGCGGGACACACAGTGACCCAGAGAGAAAAGGAGGGGAAAGTTCCAGAGACCTTGCCACAAGATGTTGGGGCAGGGGAAGGGTAGACAAACACACCTACACACACCCATGCACATACACTGGTTTCAGTTAGTGATACGGTCTATAGCAGTGTGCCATACACCTTGTTACTCAGTGTATTCACTACATTCTACACACAAAAATACCATTCTGGCTATTAAATACACCTATGCTAGCAAGGAGTGGCAGTAGCAAAAGGGGCAAATCCTTGAAAAACAGCAAAAAAAAAACTGAATTATGCAGCAGAGCTGCCACCAAGTGAAACAACAAATCCAGCTTCAATGAAAGCTATAACACAGTATAGTACATTCTCTAGAGCATTCAGACTGTTTTTCACAACAGGAACTGCTGCTTTACATGCATTCAACAAGGAGGTAAAAAAAAAAAAATCTGTGACAGGGTGGCGCAGAATGGCCCATCTACTTGTGTGAAGAATGCAGCACTAGAGATAGCAAAAGGAAAAAAACCTGGCAAAATAAATGAAATGCAAGCAAAAATTTTACTCATCTAATTTATTAGCTTTAGTCCTATTTTGAAACACTCATCTACCCTTTACAACTGCATGACAACTGCATGCAATGGTCAATAGCTGAGCAGAATTCATTTGTTAGCTTCCGAACAATTTGTGCACATGTGTGCCCGTGCGCACATCCATGCATGCAAAAACATTGATAGGAAACACATAGGTTGCAACAAATGGCCAACCTAACAGCATTTAGTCTGATAATGAACTTTTTATGAATATCACTAGCTTACATATGACCAGTTAATACAAGCACGCACGCACACACATGCACACATAGACACATTTTGTATAGCCCTGCAGCCAAGAAACTGTCATGTCAAATAAAAGTGACAATAAAAACTGCGTTCCAGCACTATATTTATAGCTTCTTAAGAAGTGATTGTCTCTGCTTTTAAACCACCCACAACCCAACTTTTGAAAAAGGCTAAAAGAAATCAAGCATGACCAAAACTTACTTGTGGTGCAGCTTCAGTCGGCATTTCAAAGACGCACCTCAACTTCGAATCCATGAGACTTTCTGGATTGGCATCTCTCCACTGAAATAAAATACTAACTAACATAATCTGAACACTGAACTACTAAAGGAGTATTGAGAACTCCATCCAATTTTTGTTCTTGGTAAAAATCAATGCTATGGCTCCTTTGGGTATGCCGATGCTTGTCTGCAGCAAAAGTTGCATCTAATAATGAGAAAGGTGGATTTAAATATTTTCCCATCATTCGACTGAAACGACTCTGTGATAGCCACTTCATAGTGAATAGTGGTGTTGACGCACCACACTTTACTTGCACAATCGGCTGGAGATGACACCTGCCTTTCATTTTTTTCTTTCTATTTTCTAGCTTATGAGACCTCAGTCTTGAGTGAAAGTAAGAACTGATAAAGACCAACTTCAATCGGTGCTCAGTGTTCCTTCAAGACCTCCAAGTGCTACAAACCTAACCAAACGAGCAAAGTACACAAGAAAACCCCACAGGACCATGCCTTCTACAGAAAAGAAAAAGATGGAGCTAAACTTGTTAGTTTTTCCCAGCACAATTTAAAGGCATTAGTGGATTCCAAACTTTACCATTCTAGTTAAACTTGATAAATATCTGCAATACAGCCAGTAGAAATATGCAACACTGCTAACAGCTAGCACACAATTCTTATGAATTTGCAAATCTTCACAAAAGCAGGATAAAATCCCACCAGAGCTACAACAGTGTAGAACGAGAGGCATCCAAATATAGAAGTATTGTGCAGGTACTGCAAAAACGTCTTTAGCCTTCCAAGGTACACTTGCTTCACTGTGCAACCATGCCATGAAGCACAAATTAACGTGTACACACACACATGAAGTAGGTTAATCCTCTTTCAACTCAACAATCCATGCATTGAGGAAAGCTGTACTAGACATGTATGAAATTCAAGAACCAAGAGGCCGACAAGAACACAGGGGAATCAATGAAATGCATCACGCACCACAGTATCTTGGTTCACATCACCGTCTGGGGCAATCATAGTCTGGACCATAAACTTGTGCTTGTTTTTTTCCGTCGGATCATACTCGAATGGCTGCAGCATGACTGCGAGTCCAAATGGCAAATTAGGACTCGTGATTAAAGAAAAGAAAAAACGGGCTACTTGAGAATGCTTGACCACTTACAATCATTAAGTCTGTGCAAGTTAATGAAGGCCAACATAACCAGTAGGCCGTAAATGTACAAGGCTGAGCAGTAGAAACTGCAAATTTCAACTAACCAGTAGTCTGGCCTGGCATAAAAACTGTGCACAGGCTTGCCCAAACTTAGCTAGCTACCTTTGAACATTGAATGAATCCTGTTTCCTTAGTGATCTTATAATTCTCATCCCAATGAGCTGCATAAAACTGCTGGAAGAATGGCATCAAGGACACGCGCGACACGTGCTAGACAGATGCAAAGGCTAACACCAAAATAAGTGTGAATATACAATGCATATTGTACACATGCTCTGCTGTCTGCAAATAACATCTGCTACTACTAGCTTTAAGCACCTCTTGTTACACAACCTTTGTTACACAACTTTCACTGTACTTCCCAACTTTACGGTGCTTTACTTTTGCATGTTTGAGCTGTTACATTTGGCTCATTGTAACCTGATATCAGGCAATTGATAAGCTATTCAACACTAATGTAGTCGGTTCAGACTGACTTTAGAAACAGCCAGTGGATACCAACCAGCCACTTGGACGGCCTGCTTGGGTTCAAGGATGCCACTGTTGGGCCGTACGCAATAGCGCTTTGGTGCCGTTGTCTTTACTTTAAAGCAGATTCGCTTGTCTGTTGGGTTGGAAAGCTTTAGATGAGAGGTCACCACATCATTGAAAGGACCTGCGCAAAATGTCACAAACATTAAAAACAGTCTCTGAATTCTGCTCTAACAGATTCAGACAAATAATTACCACCAAAAATGGTTTCCAGCTCGGCAGAAAACACAAAAGCATTCAGAAAGCAGCACAGCTATGAAATGACTTGAATGAGGGCAGACAGCCAAAACAAAACTGCAAAATTTCAAGCCAGCATATGCAATTGCAGGTCTAAGTTATTCTTTATTCTACAAACATGCACAAACACCACAAATCTCAACGAGATTTGCAAATGAGATGCAGGTAAAAGCGGCATTATATTAGAGCCTGGAGACTACACTGGCTGAAGTCATACAAGAATAAGGGCACCATTTTAATACAGTACTGCTTCACAATTGCTGCAACTCAAGCGAGCAATATCAAGTCAGAAAGGTGCGGGTTGAAACAATATCAAAGGGTTTGCCCCTACTAGACTCTAGTCAATTACTACCCTAGTACAGACCAGAAGAAGCTTATTTCCATCACTCTTGATTTGAAACAAAAAGGTGTTTGAGGACAGTTATATAGTTCGCCCAAAATAAGTAAAATATGCCGTTGTCAGCGAGATCTAACTGCAGACGAAAACACTCAAATCACAATGGTCTTATCTGCTGGGGGGTGGAAATTATCAACAAGTTCCACATGCAACCTGTAGCAAACATGTTCACATCGCAAAAACAAAGCAACGTTTTGAGTTTTTAGAACTCACCACTACAAATTAATCTTGAACAAACCAAAGTGAATACCATGAACAAATTTGACATTTCCAAAAAGCCCCCATTTATAAGAACATCTCAAAAGAAGGGGAGGTAGAACTTTGGGCCAGCTAGTCATATACGCAGAAAGAAGCGCTCATCCCGGCTGCATTTTTTCTTGCAGCTTATCCAAAGTTGCGCTTCCCTTCTTTGAAAGAAGGAGTCAGGTATAAGAAGAATATCCCTCAAAAGTTGAAATCAATGACGCATAGATTCATTCAGCACTGGCCAAATTGCATTCACAGCCTTGAGCTCTACAATAGTGACTACACAAGGCACGCCCATTTCGTGCACGTAGGGGGGCTCACCCGGAAGCAACTCAAAAAGCGACCTGGAAATTTGCCCCCACTAGTACTTAAAAAAAAAAAAAGCCGAAATCCTTCACTCGAGAGCAAAGTCCAGCTAACCACATGAAAACCTACCCTTTCACACCCACTTTTTTGCTCCCCTCAACGTTTTTCAAAGCATTCTCTTCCCCCAACTGAGATTTGTCAATTTACTGCAAGTAGGTGACTTGTCCACTCAAGTACTGTGCACCAATATTAAGGAAGTGTGAATATTTGAGAATTTTGAATAGCGAATTGAATACCCATCTATTAGATTCATCGAACAAATTATATAGTGCATGTGCAAAATATTCATAACGAACCGAATATGCTCTCAAGTTTTTTAATACTTTCTGGATAAATGCCAGGAAGTTTGAATAAGGCCCACTGTATTTTTCTTCTTTGACTGTTCCAGAAACAGGAACCACGTCATCACCACGTACCATGCTTCCACAATCCGTATGTGCAGAATAGAGCGTTCAGCACCGGCGGCGACACGGTCAATTTGCATGACTGCATTCATAATGCTCACACATGCCCTCCGAGACTGGACGACCCAGCAAGGCCCAGGCAGGTTCAATAAACTCTACCTCTAGGCCCAACACCAGACCATGCCATACACGCGGCTCTCGCCCACCTCATACACAGAGATGTAGCACTAGTTCGATTCCCTTTTTAGCTAGACTAAAGAGGAACCTGAACTCGTCTTTTTACCGCGGGAACTCGACCTACACGTTCTGAGCATCCTTAGAAACTTCGAGTTATTGTCCTGTGCGGCTGATTTCTCTAATTTAAATCGGATTAAACGTACCACATTTTTTTGAACTCACTGCTGATGGCAGGAGGAGTGAACTAATATGGGAGTGCCTTTCAGGCAGTCGCGTGGCAGCTTCACTTTCCCTTTTATTTTGTTTTTTAGGTTTCCGTGAATAAATAGATCCAGTCAGAAACTGCATAGCTGCAAATTAGGCCTACGGAAATTAAAAATATGCGTGGACTCTTTGCTTTCACCAATCGCTGCGTATCACTCTGCCGATGGCAGAACGGCAAGCCGCCACAGGACTGGCTGAAAGGTTGGTTGACTCCTCCGACAGTCAGCGGCGAGTTCAAAAAAAGGTGGGAGCCGGGACGTTTAATCCGATTTAAATTAGGGAAATTGGCCGCACAGGACAATAATTCGAAGTTTCTGAGAATGCTCGGAACGTGTAGATAGAGTTCAGACGGTAAAAAGACAGGTTCAGATTCCTCTTCAGTGCACCTTAAGGTTATTCCCAACAAAAAATCTGAGTTATAACTTTACACACGTCAATTTTAGGAACACTATATGCTGTTTTAACATCTTATGATGCTACAACATGATTTTTCAACACTGGTTCATTCCTGGCAGAGTATTGAATGTCATCATTCCAAAAGCACAAAGTTATGAAATCATAGCCTGAAGATGCACAGTTCCAAATCCTGTGACCAGCTTAGAAACCAAGACTCTCAAAGTCTGGTACAAACCATATATGTGGCAAGCACTTACACTATTGAAGGAAAACTAATTCAAGCCTTTGGCCAGACAATTCAGTGATGCAACACCTTCAATTGTGTAAATGCCAAACATCAAGTGCAGAACACTTACCATAGCATATTGCTGTCAAGTTCTAACAAGGAATGGAAACGGAACATAATGCTGTCCATACGTGCCGGCCTAAAGACAGCAAGCCCACATCCTACCTCCACAAAAAGACTTGATATAAGAGACTTAGCGTAGCGTAGACGCATACCGGCTTACCAGATGCCAGCTGCACACGTGCAGTGGCCCCGCCTGGCTGCAGCCATTACACTGCACTTATGCAGCCAGCGTCCGGTAAACCAGTATACGTCTATGCTAACAGGTCTCTGGTATTTGCTAAACCTATCTATTCTGACATTGGTGAAAACAGCGCGAAAGAAGAAGCCCGAAGGCGAAACGAGGAAGTGACAGGAAAGAGCGCTCTTTCCTGTCACTTCCTCGTTTCGCCTTCGGGCTTCTTCTTTCGCGCTGTTTTCACCAATGTCAGAATGGACCAACTAGCCCAGCAAAAAGTTCTGCTAGAAAACCTATAGTGACAATCATAGCAAATCTGCTTTAGTAGTGTTCATGATAACATAAACATGCACCACTAAATTGTGCAAATGAAGAGGAAGTTGCTTGGCAGTGCTGAAATTAGCTACGGAATTTTTGGTTCACTTGGACTAAGTGCTTCTTATTTGTATGGGGCCTGGCACTTTGTGACATTGCAATATGTGACACACAAGGACAACTTTGACGGCCATATAGCCGTTTAAACAATGAGTTGATCACATATCTTTAGCTTCTCTCTGCTGCAATAAATCGCTGTCAAAATAACAAACAAAACAATTTCAAAACAGCAATATGCAAAACACTACTGCACATCCAGAAGGTGTGCTTCGTATGATGTAGGGATGACTAACGTTTCTGGCGCTGCTGTGAACATGCTACATGCCTAAAAGCAATGAACCAGCTTGTGTCTGAAATAACAAGACCAACACTTTTCATTCATCAGCATGGTCAGAGTATCAACAAGTAGGCAAGTAAGGTCAAGGAAGGGGACTTTTAAAAACCCCATTTGTGCAGAAACAAGGCTTTGCACAGTGGCAAAGCAGGTTATATTCTAGAGAACCTAGAATAAAAATACTCCCAAGGTTAATAGAAAGTGTCACTCTTTACAGGAATTAAAACTGAAAATTTCACCATGCACTGTGACCAAGCACGACAACAAAGTGCACATATGGCCATAGTACGGCCCGATAACAGGCTGCCTACCATAGTGCAAGAATGAGGAATGCCCACAGCACAATTTTCTCAGATAATCGGCAGAAGTATTTGGGAAGCACAGCTGAGTCAATCTGTTGTACAACTGTAATGCTGAGAATTAATGACTGAAGAACAAGAAAGTGACAAAAGCATATCTGACTCGGCGCCTGACCAGCAATGACAGATTCTAAGCAAGTAAAAATTCAATCGCACCATTTCTTCTGTATATTGACTAAAAGCTGCAGATCAATCCTTCGTTACGCGGTGAGTTTTCTCACGGAAAGCAGACGGCTAGTACCGCAGACATCAACACAGGTAGGCGGCACTCGTCAAGGTCGCAACGCGTGCTGCCGGCCACGCCAGTTGAGAGAACGCCATGTCCTGGGTTACTTAATTTTGCACGTTATAAGATTACGTAAACAATTATGTAAACAGCGAAAATAAACGGTTGATGGTTTCACTAGGGCGAGAAAAAAAAAAAAAGAAACGAGGAAATTAAGCCGGAGCTGGCACGCCGGCCTGGACGCTGTCAATCCCCGCAAGATATGCCCACACACCAGTGCCGACATAACAACAAAACGTCATAGTTTCATTACAGCTCGTAGCAGGCAGATTCTTTACCGTCGAATTTAAAGGACGGTCAGTATGAACACGTATAGGCTTCCAACTACAGACACGTACGGCCGGCACGCGCATGATGTTACACAGCTACATGGCTGGCGGTGCATTACGCACAAGCCAAAATTAGACACCGGAATTTGGGGCCACGCGTAATGTTTCTAAAACCAAAACCACGAATGTACTTTTCTTTTCAACAGGCAATTTTAGTTAACGACTGCGAACAAGAGTACGCGTTGCTTCCTTATTGTGGGCAGTCGAGATATTTAGGGTTCTTGTAGCTTTTTTTTTTTCCCAAGAAGATAAAAGTCAGCACGACAAAAGCTCGATCAGCAGGTAACGTTTACATGAGCTACATTTAACAAGTTTACCGTAAAAGAGAAAGAAAAAAGTTCGGGGGGGGGGGGGGGGGGGGGGGGGGGGGCGCGAGCGGACAGGGCACTAGGGTCCCCTCCCAAGTTTGGAAGAAGCCTAGAAGTGCCCTCGTCCGTCTATCACTTCCGTGTAAAGAACTGATGCCATGAGCGAACACTGCAATCATGTACGTACTGCTCGTCAAAGATGCAATGATAAGAATGCAAGAAGGGTTTCGCCCGTTCAGGTGCAAAGACGACACGCAAGCCGTGAAGTTCTTGCGACCAAAGAACTGTTACAACAATCGTTTAAGTTCGCCAAACAATCGTCCTAAGATGCGGCCTACACATTGGGGTATCTGCAAAACAGAAGATGCGTGAAAATTTTAAGAACTGCACAGCAGACGCTGGCCGTCAATATGGCCCCCGCATGTCGCCAAACTTGTTCGAAAACCGTACTTGAGCCGTGTACCTTTGAAGTGGAGCTCGGAGTCAGGCTCCAGCTGTAGGACTTGCTTGCTCATGATCTTCCGTGCTCTGCGAAGGACCTAGACAACGAAATGCGTCACGATATGTCTATTTATCCTTGTTTCTTCGGCCCAATAGGCCTAGATCATCCGACCGTCAGCGTCCGATATACGAACATGAGCGCATGCGTCGAGAAGGAAAATTTCAGCACAATCCGGGACACGTTACGAAAAAGATTGAGCGGCTGGTTGTTTGGTAGCGCTAGTGGCGCCCGTGGAAGGCAGCGCGCAAGTGGTCAATAAATTTACAGTTACAAATGAATTATTAAATAAAATAATTATGAGCATAATTTTTGCTATAATGAATTAAAATAAGTTGTTAATTGGTGTGCTTCACTTTATTTAATAACAACATAACGCCAGCGATGCGTGCCTTTGCGGTTTTTCTTTCAGCTCGTTGCTGCGTTCGCTTGTCGTTTACGTTCGCAGAGCGTTGGTTTCTGTATTTCTGTGTGACCTGAAATTGCGAGGTTTTTAGCTTGTCTGCTAGTAACTTGCCGTTGGAAGGCCTACTGATAAAGCGAATTCGAGAGTGCAGCGATCTTAAGGTAAGCTCGCGCCGTATCGTTCTTCGTTAATGCTCGCAGTCTGCTTTGGCGTTGTGGGGAGGGCTCTGTGGCTCCATTATCTTATTCCGGGGTAGCGTCGGTGCGCAGATATCATTTCCTGTTTTGTTTAATGCCTAGTCATAAGGTTTTGCTTGAACGCATGCTCATACGCACAGTAACCAAATATTTTCTCTTCTTGTTTTTGCCAGTCTCTTCGTTTTAGTTGCCTACAGTAAGAAAAAAAAATTGCAACGAACGCTTTCTGTTAGCTTGAACTGTCATCCGCTCGAGCACCCGCTTTTGTGTGCAGTCGTCGAGCGATACCGTGAAATGTCATCTAGAAAAATGTCTGCTGGTAGCAATTTTTCCCGCGGTTTATAGCACTGACTTTGTGCAGATGTAAGGCTTGCTGCCCAGGGAACCCTGTTCACTCAGTCGATCGTCGCTTTAGCAGCAATTCCCTCGTTGCAGTTGCATAATGGCGGCGACGTGCACGCGTACTTTCACCTTTAGATACCTTTAAGCAAAATGGCAGGCTTCACGGAACAACCAAACCGCAGCGGTGGCTCAGTAGTTATGGTTTGGTTTATGGGTTTAAACGTCCCAAAGCGACTCAGGCTATGAGGGACGCCGTAGTGAAGGGCTCCGGAAATTTCGACCCCCCGGGGGGTCTTTAACGAGCACTGACATCGCACAGTACACGGGTCTCTAGAATTTCGCCTCCATCGAAATTCGACCGCTGCGGCCGGGACCGAACCCGCGTCTTTTGGGTCAGCAGCCGAGCATCATAACCACTGAGCCACCGCGGCGGCTTCAGTAGTTATGATGTTTGGCTGTTCCAAGAGACGCGAGTTAGATCCCGGCCGCGGCGGTCGCATTTCGATAGAGGCGACATGCCAGAGGCCCGTGTGCTACAGTGTGCGATGTCGGCGAACGTTAAAGAACCCCGGGTGGTCGAAGTTATCCGGAGCCTTTACTACGGCGTCCCTCATAGCCTGAGTCACTTTGGGACGTTAAACCCCATAAACCTAAGCCTACCAACCAACATCTGGATACTTTCATTGTTTTGAGAAGTTTTCCCAGTAAAAAAAAAACAAAAAAAAAACAGGTAATTGGGCATACCATTTGGTTCCAGTTGGACCAATAGACGATATGCGAAATGCGCAGCGCCATCTCTCAGCGCTCCGAGAACTAAGTCCTCCATGTTGGTACGGTACAGAAAAAGAAACCGCTGCCCAGCGTTGGGCTAAAACGGCTGCGCTTCGTTTGAAAAGTAAAATGCCGATGCAGTGTTGCGCTACCCTCTCCACTGTGAAAAGACACTACAATGCGTGCCAGAACTAGGTGCGTTCCAGCTTTTCGCTCTTCTATTTTTTTTTACTCAGTCCCAACGTTTTAGTAACACAAAACGCCATGCGAGGTATCATGTGTCAGCACGCGGATCAGTGCGCAGCTTTCACTTTCTGCGCTGATTTCTGACAAATCTCTCGAGGTGATTTGCGTTTAAATTAAGATAAGGACCACAGCCTTTGTTGTCTCTGATCAAAATTAGAAGCCGATTTCGTGCATTTATCAACTCTCCGGTGGGGAGTGAATATATAAATACGCATACTTGAACAACGTAATAGAGAAGGTAATTTTTTTGAGCGGGCCAATCGCTCGTGCCGTGGTGAAATAAGTTCACTCGAAGAACCATATGCCGATTACTGCTTAGTTTGCTACGTGTTCAGTTAAGTTTTTCCCGTGTTCAATTAGTTTTAGAAGGGCGAGCAAACTCTCTGGACCATACGCATATGTTATGCGCGTTAAGGAGTCTTTGTGAAGCAATACACTCTACGTATAAAAAGTGAGGTGCGAATGCTTTATTTCTTGAGGATTCCTATACCTTCGATATCTGCAGCGCTGAAAATCTAAAAAAAAAGAAGCAAATAATATAGCGACTTTATTATGAAGGAGGGACGCATTTCTAAGCTAGAAAGTACGTGCAACAGTGTTCTGAAAACGCTTCGGGCCATCAGATTTTTTTATCGTGGCAAGCTCCAAGAGCTTGCTTCGCAACAAAGCCATTTGTCCAAGTTTGGGAGTAAGCTAATTAAGTTTCGGAAGCAACCGAACATGCTAATTTCGCCCCTGCATACACAGCTTGACCAGCGTATCGAGTCCGTGCATGCACCTGCAGCTGTAGCATCTTTCTCTAATCAAGCCGCCGCGGTGGCTCAGTGCTTATCTGAAAAAAAAAAAAAAAAAAAGCTGCGTCTTTGCTTAATGTATTTTGAATTATATGTGCATGCCTACTTTCCTCTTGTTAATGTCGACTGACTGAGTCTTAAGCAGGACGCGGTTTCAACGAATTGTGGCGAAAATCAACCGACGCCAGGCTCTGAAACGGTGACGTTGAAAACCACGGATGCGCACTGCACATTACAGTAAAGGAATCGAATTACGCAGCTGGTCGAGGGTCTTGTGTGATTATACTGCAATGCACGAAGCTCCTGTCGTCGGCGCGAATGAAAGTTCGCACTGTCACAGAAGTTTGTAACACACGTGCGCACTCACCGCAAAATAACCGCTCGCTACCCTACCAGATGAATTCGCGTCCACCTGGGAATAAAATAGCCATGATAATGCGTGATGCTTGAACTGGTGCTTTAATGCGAGCATTAAAATGACAACAGCACACGGTCACGGTTCGACTTTCCAACCCACTTTCGAGTGCCGATTATTGCGATCATCAGCGCCAGACTTCAAGCGAAGCTGAGGACGCGGTAGGAGTAAGCTGGCGCTTATTGAAAGCACCTACATTTGGTCAAAGATCAGCTGTGAAAACAACGCAGCAGCTGAAGCTTGCCTGTTGAAATTCCACTCGCAAGAAGAAAGTACGCATAGCAAACGATGCACCAGCTCGACGAGCTCGACCGAGCCAAGATGGAAACCGGAAGTTGTGGGCGCGGTGTTGCCAGACCGCCAAGCAATTTCGCATATCATCTATTGGTCAGCCAATAGACCGATTTCACAAAACCTACTACGCATGCGCACGTTTACCGGAAGTAGCCAGCCGCCATCTTGGTTGTAGTCTTTCGTGGCGTCGTCTGCACGACAGCCAACTTTGCATCTTGATTGGCATTATACCCGCTCGCAGCAACTTTCTGCCGTTTCATTTATTGTGTTGAGCTAAAGGAAACAGTGCCACGATGGAGTTTCGAGTTGTGCAGTGCTAATCGCAGCAGGGGCAGGGCGGAGAGGGTGGTCAGTTGCTGCATGAAGTGGAGTGACTGCGGCGACAACGCTGAGCTTATTACTCGAAGCTTGCTTTTGAAAATGTTGCATACAGGTGACGATGAAAACTCTCTTGACCGTCACTTTCGTTCATTTCGCCAGCAAAACATTTCAACGCCTAGTGATGTACACGTTTTAACGTCATCAGACAGTGTTTACATTTCCAGCCATCTCATTTTGCGGTTTCAGTATACATAGCTTGCATCGACGTCACATCCGGTGGCCGCCGGTTGCGAGTCGGCCATGCTGCTGAACCACTGCCAGACAGCCTCCAGCTTACCGCTGCCTATGCTACCTCGCAACGTGTAGGTTCTCGTCCTTCTGTAGATTCAGTATCGTTTTGTGTGCCACCCTTGGCTGCTCCAACCGTAGCGACAGCTCCAGCTGAAAGAAGTAGCTGATTAACACGAACTTCTTCCGCATTCATAAGATAATCGTAGGCATGCAAGTGCGAGCGCTCCAAGACTCTTAGTACGAATCGGCGCGCGCTGGCTCGCATTAAGTGCGACAATTTGGATGCCGAAAACTCTGATTTAATTGTGTGCGGAGTGCACTTTGTGACAGGTAAGAGGCTTGTATCGTCAACTAAATGTTTGCAAAAATGTCGGAAGCAATGGCTACACCTTGAAGTGAATGTTGCTGTTTTGATTGACGCCATCCGATTTGTCTGACAACACAAACCCAGACTGGGTGCCGCATCGCTGCATCCTAGCTACAGCACTAGGCAAGCCGGTTCGGATTGGCACAACTGCAGCGAGCAATGACGGCAGAGAAAGCGGCGTGCCGAGGCCGAGCTTTTCATCTCGTACGCGCATCGCAGACAAGCTTCTCCCCCATCTGCTGTAGAAATCGTTGTGTACCTCCATTGATTCGAAGGCTTTCATTTCTTCAACTTCACAAAGCTGGAAAGAGTAAACGATACCCCCCTGGGTCACTTCAGGGCACGCATCAACGCCCATCGTCGGCTCGACTCCCGATCGCAGTGTGTACGGACCTATATCGTTGCAAATTTTACTTTGTCTGCTTAGCGTACACGCGCCGATCGAATAAGTTCAGACCAGTAGCCTGCACTGAATGGTTCATTCCTCTGTGGAGTAGGGATCACGCCCGAATGATAAGAAAATAATCCAAAACGTCCGAGGAGTGGTCGGGCATCACAGGGCGGACGGGCAGGGACGGCGGTATGGTTCGGCAGCATGGCCGCAAGCGCTTGATGAGGGCGGAAGTGATGTCACGTGCAAGCTATGCATTCGCTGTATTCATCTGGGCATTCGCTATAGACCTGTCACACTGCGTTTGTAGTCTTTATTTTTTCATCATGGCCTTTTTCGAAAACTGGCCATGCGGTAGTTTTTTTTTTATTCACATAGATGTATCCACGACATGCTCGGCGGGTTACCAGCAGGAAAGCTGAACAGCTTGAGTGGGCTGTGCTGTTTTTCTATATGGAGTTGTGACAACTGCTTCAGTTCAGTGCTAAATGAGAAAAGGAGAAGCCAATCGGGGAGGTTTTGAGTTCGCTAAATTAGGGTTGAATTGTTTTTAATTTCGTGACTAATAGTTTTATTTTGTTACAACACTAATTACTTTTTATTTAGGTTAATATTATCTTTGCTGCCAGGGGCGCCTCCCGTACGACTCACTCTCACTATTTTCTCAGTATGAGTCTGAACACGTTGACTGATCTGTAAACACCAGATGGCCTTTCTATTTTGCGAAAATACTGAGCAAAATGTGTGCGATATTCCGACATAAATGGTACGTGGGTGAAATGGCGATATCATGTATGCTTAATGACTGATATGCAGCTAAACGTCGGGGATTATTCCACATTTCCACGGTTTTATGGCCTCGCTTTCTCATTCCGTGAAATAGAGGAAGCGCTATCGCTAGTATGGCAACTCGAGATATCAGGAATGGATGCGCGCATCAAACATGCATTGTGTATTCTTGAATATTACAATAAAACTTAGCACAGTTGTTCACTTACAACCTTACATCGGGCAGAAATCGCTGCAAAAACGGCTTGATGACGCAGCACGTAGGTAAATCCGATCGCCTTCTTTTTGGCAATTTAAGGGACTGCCTCAGTGCTAAGCGGTGCAAAGGCAATTTAGACAGCTTCAGAACTTGCAAATTTGCCATTTGTCAATTCCATTGATCAACAGGAACAAGACGGCTAAATGTACTGACCAGGACTTCGGCTGCCTCTCGTGAACAGCTTCTACGCGATGCCTTGGGCGCATTTTCTCTTCGAGAAAACGAAAAATCCGCAACCCTCTGCTTCGCACAGTTGTCGGTGCTCATGAAACCCCTTAGGTGAACCCACTTGCCCAAAAAATCCAGCATTGATGCAGAAAAACATTGTGGGGCGACGCTAATAGGGCCGCTTCTCACACGTGCGTCATGCACCGTGCCGGCGAGGCTGCTGGCTGGAGTACCACAACTCCCATAGTGCATCGCGGTAGCGGTGGCGTAGCGCAACTGCTCGTGAAATTGGTCTACCTCATGAATCCAACTGGGTAGTCCATTTGGTCATGGCCGGGCTAGAGGGGCGACGTGCGTGCAACCTTGGCCAGTTCGGCTGACTGAACCGGCTTTGGTGTAGCTGCTTGACATTTGCTTTGATCTTCCAACTCATCGTGAAACTTTTTAGAGTGTGGCAGCCACTTGTTCAGCATCAATACCAGGCGTCTCGGCTTCGTTCGGGCTTAATGACTTGACCTTCACAATCCCATCAAGGGCAGCCGTAACGGCCCTGGCATCCAGTTGATCGTTGCTACCGCACATTTGTTGGATTATTCCATAAAGTGCTTAAATTGGATCGCTATTTAATTTCTTCGTCAGCACATAACTGACACCTTTCTGCAGCAAGAGGCGTGTTGTTTCCACAGTGGACTGCGTTGCGAAGAGCAAGGCTTGAAATGTCTCTTCTGTGAGTGCGCCGTTGCCTGTGGCGATTGAACATGACTGTACGTTCTTTATATATACACTGAACTCGTTTTCTAGCCACAGCAGACGATGATCGTACGTATTATAGATCGCCGCCTTGTAGCATGGTGAGGGGGTTTTTGGTTTTTCTCGATGTAGCAGTTAAGTCGATGTAAGATCACGTGCTCCATGAGTTTACCGGTGCAGGAGGTGAGAGAGATGGGTCTCATATTCTTAAGGTGTAATTGTTAGGCGTGGTTCTAATTGTTAGGCTTGGGGATGAAAGTTATTTTAGCTGATTTCCATTCCGGGGGCAGAGTGCCCTGCTCCCATTGTTGATTCATATACCAAGCGAGAGCGGCTAATGATTTGGCATCTAAATTTCGGAGCGCTTTGTTAGTTATTCCATCGAGATCTGGGGCAGATGGGGTGCGAAGCTGCCCTAGGGCAGCCCATACCTCCGCCTCTTTGATGGGAGCGTCCAAGTCTGAATTGGGAGTTCTTTTGTAGGTCGGTAATTGTTCCTGCTTTAGGTCGGGGAGGTATATGGCTTTAAGAGCTACTTCAAGGTACTCTGCAAGGTACTCGTGCAGGAGTTTGCTGATTTGTTTATTTTTCGACCGAGAGGAACATGGGTTTAACATATGGCGGAGGAGGGACCACGAGTTCATGTGGAAAGTGCCGTCTAGTCGGTTGCATAACTGATTCCATTGCTGTGACGAAAGCTCAGCCGCTTGTTCGGTGATGAGCTGGAGCGTTTGCGCTATTTCCCGTTTTAGATTGCGGTTATGCTTTTGTTTGAGCCATCGTTTCTCCAAATTCTGATAGGCCTCCCAGAGGTGGAGTAGCCTGCTGTTTACTGGGGCAGCAATATGTTCTGCCGGGGCCAATTTTTCGCTAAGAGCTACGTCTCGTTGGAGCTTAGAAGCCCAGTCCATGTAGTCCTGAATTTCTGGTGCCGGGTTTTCGTCTCTAATTTCGCGGAACTTGTCCCAGTCTACAATAGGTTTAATGTGGAACTGTGGCCGTAAACTGGCACACGGCAGTGTAATTGATGGGATGTAATGATTGCTGCCAAGGTTGATTCCCATGTGAGTCCAGTTAGCTTGACGGGTGTTCTTAGTGTAAGTAAGGTCTGAGCTGGTATTTCTGCTTACACTGTTGCCAATGCATGTGGGTAGCGTGCAGTCAGTGACTAGGGTGCACCTGTTTTGCTGAATGTATTGAGAGAGGCTGGTGCCCTTGCGAGGGTTCTTATTATATCCCCAGTCTACGTGTGGCGCATTAAAATCACCCGTTACCACTATAGGAGCGGAGCCTGCCATTTGGATGGCCCTGTCAGTTGCTTCAAATGCAGCAGTGAGGTTATCTTTAGGATGAGAATAGATATTTAAAATAAAATACGTGACTTGTCCTGTACGACGCGGAAGGAGCTCAAGAGGAGTGTAGTCAGAGTAGAGGTGAGAGAGATCGTGAACTGTATACTCGACATTTCTCTGGATATATGTCATAACCCACTGGGAAGTAGATTGGGAGTGTATAGCCTGATAGCAGAAAAGCTTGCATGCTTTTAAATGCTCTTGTGCGCAGATGATATGTGGGTGGGTGTACACTGCTATAGGTAAAGTGAGAGACTGTCTCTCTTCCTTTGCAACCCGCGGCAGTTCCATTGCAATATGCAGAGTGAAGAGAGGGAGGATGTGGAAAGGGTGCAGGAGGCGATGCGCTCAGTCGTCTGACGCTTGCCATGGAAGAGGAATCTTCGGCCGCCGCTCAGCGGTGGTATAGGCAGCAGAAGATCAACTCGCCGAATCCCGAAGTTGTCGCTTGGTACTGGATGGGCAAGCAGAGGGTGAACGAGCTGAGGAAAGCAAGTGAGCAGCCAAGACGCCCGAAGAGCGCGAAGAACGGCTAGCCAAGCGGAGACTCCAAACTGCGGAATGCAAGAAGTGCCTAGCCGCTGTGTCGCGATAACAGCAACCAAACGGAAGAAGAAGTGAAGGGCCATCGGCTGACCGAGCACACCATTCGGATAAGTGCGAGGTACAGAACGTTATAGACGCCAAGCCGTGGTAGCTTTCGCTCTGTAACGAGGTTCAAGAGTAGTTGAGCCACAGCTATTTTTTTTATTGAAAGCATTGGGGTTTAAGGGCAGTGAAGGAAAAGTAGATTTTAAGCGGATAGAAATAACCAAGCGAAGGTTATCTGGATGGTGGCTAAAACCAAGACAAGATTTAAATTTTAAAGGGACACTGAGGAGAAATTGAAGTTGGCTTGTATCGACAGAATACCAGCTCCTGATTACAAAAACGCCACTCATACTGACAACAAAGCTCTTGTAACGTAGAAAAGAGCAAGAACCAAAATACAGGTATCGCCGCCACAGGCCAAACTTGCAAGTACAAGCGTGATGACGTCATAGGACAAAACAGTGTTGCTAGAACCAATGGTTCTAGCAACACTAGGACACGAGAAGCCACAAATCACTGAGGCGCAGCCAATGCATGCACAAATCTCCTAGACGTCGCCAGATGGCGCCACGAACCCGGCAGCCTGCAGCATCGGGACCAATCAGCGCCTGCTCACCGGCGGTAGGCGGGCTCCTGGTATTCCGCTAACGGTAACAAGGTACACAGTATGCTAAAAGTGTCTATTTGCGAGAACTTCGTTGACGACTTCGAGAACGGGATCCATCGTAACGCTGGTGCAAACGTAAATGAAGAGACAGTAGCGACGGCCGCAATAGCCGATAGATGCCTTCAACGTGCGGCCGGCGGTAGCTTTCATTTCGGCTGGTGCTAGGCCGCACCGCTAGCTGCCAGAAATCACGGAGTCTGCGTTACGTCATGTGCACGTCATGTTTGACGTCACTTAGTCCTGTGTCATCATAAGAGAATCCAAAGTTTGAATCAGAGCGGCGGGAAAAATTTTTCACCTTCGAATCCAAATTTCTTAGAAATAAATGCATCTTTCGCTGCCGGCCAAGTGGCAACAAAGCCATGAAATGCCAAACTATCGGATTTTGCTATAAAAAAAAACATTAATAGAGCTCTCCTCACTGTCCCTTTAACAAGTCATGGCTAGGTGACGTGAGCCACCGCCCAATTTAAATGGTTCAGCATTATCCATCCACTCATCCGTCCATCTGTCCGTCCGTGAGTGCATCTCAATGCATGAACATTCGGTTCTCTGCTTCCACGTTGTGGTGGACACTGTGCACGAACAAGTTCCGCTAAAACTAGGCTTAAAACTAGGCTTTTGTGTTGCAGTGTGATACCTGCCGTGGTGATCTTTGGGAAGGCTACCGTGGTGGCATGGACGTAGGACTCGCTGTGATTTTGGGCAATGCATGCCTTGTATCAACTGCAGTTCGGGCTAGCAGACTTGCGTTGATTAAATTGCACTTTTTGAAGCTTCTTCAGTGCATGTTCACCTGGGCCTGTTTGGTTTCAAAGGGCTTAATGTCCCAAAGTGACTCTGGCTATAAGGATGCCGTAGGCGAGGGCTGGAGTGCTGCAGATAATTTCGACCACCTAGGGTTCTTTAATGTGCCCTGATATCGCACAGTACACAGGCCTCTAGCATTTCGCCTTCATCTAAATGCAACCACCGCGGCTGGGTTTAAACCCTTGTCTTTTGGGTCAGCAGCTGAGCACCATAACCACTGAGCCACTGCGGTGGCTTTGCCTGGACCTGTGGTGCGGGGTAATCCCCAGAGCAAATAGAGTATGGCAACCGAGAGACCAGGTCTGTTGTATAGTTAGCAGTTTCACATTGCGTGGATGTATGTTTCTGAGAAGTGTACATGGTCATCATCTAAGGAGACTGATGCAGTGATCGTCAGAACTGCTGTCCTGGTTTGGCCTCCTGGCTATCCGAAAATTTACCATCAAGCTGCAACTAAATGTGTTTCGTGCCTAATCTTGTTTGTTTGTTGCACAGAATTGCTATTTTGCCGTCACGGAGTGACACATGTGCTATTGAGGGAAGCCGCGGTGGAAGGCTCCGGATTAATTCAGACCACTTGGGATGCATTAATGTGCACTGACCTCACAGAGCACATGGGCACCTTTTGCGTTTTGACTCCATTGAAACGTGGGTGCCACAGGCGGGATTGAACCCATGTGCTATGGCGGCAGCCAAGTGCTCTGACCACTCGGGTTCAAAAAAGTATGTAGGTCACAATGCCAGCAAACAAACTAACGGCAGTCTGGACCCTCCCTTGTCGGCTTGTATCACTCCTCACTTTCCGAAGAACCTTCTACATAAGCACACTAGGTGCGAGGTGGCACGGTGGCGCAGAAAATAATTTCAGTCAACGATCTCGTGGCCTTCAGCAGTTTGCATCCGCCACAAAACACAGTGGTATGAAAGGCAGAAAATATGCTGGCAGTTTTTGTAACAAATATACAGGTGCATAATCTCCAAGACTTTCGAATGATTGGTGGTGCATTTAAGCATGCGCACTGCAATTCTGCGCAATTGACATCCACCAAGTCCAGTTTGCAGCCTCAAGTATTTTATCTTTTCGCGTGCATGCCGGTCTACCCTTCCTTAAACATCTTTAGCCACTCAGCATTGTCGATGTTGGCGTAAAGGATGAACTTGGGAGGAACAACTGTGGCATTTTTGCAAATCACTTTCACGTCGCTTAGCTAAAAGTGCACTGTACTAACTACTAAAGCATCGCAGATATCACCACTAAAGCATAGCACTGATGGCTTCCTTTTGCTCCCAGCGCTCGTGCGTATAGGGGTGGAGTTTTGCTACCAAGCACGAGAACACGGGGCCGATTCCCGGCTTCGGAGGCAGTATTTGTGATGCAGGTGAAGTGCACAAATGCCCTTGAGATTTCTGTGCACATCAAAGAAGCCAGATTGCCAAAGTTAACCATCTTCTCTGCACGGTGGGCCTGGCAAGAACACACCGTTTGGCTGATTACACTGCTCAAGCAATGTCTGAATGTAAGCGTATAGGCTCTTTGGCCCAAATATGGGACCGTGTACGTTGATGCCCACCGTTTATCTTTATGAGGCGGAATAGTTAACCATGCCCTTGGCAGTCACGCGAGTGTAGGAAAAAGCCTTTCGTTGGATGTATTTCGATGATGAGCTCTAAAGGACCACAGAGCCGCGTTCTCGCTGCTGTTCCGCCCATTCATGTAGTTCCAGCAAGTAGAACACGGGGTAGCGTGAAATGACTCGGTACCGACATCAGTTTCAATTCTCCTGTGCATTGCTGCATTTAAACAAGCACACATACACGTCGTGCCACTGAACGATCCCTCAACACATGTAGTACGGCCACCGCCGCTTGGCGGCTTGACAGGCCTACATCCCGTGGTGCCATTTGTCAGTGTACAAAAGAAGCACGAGGAGCGGCGAGCGGAGTGTCAGCCCCTAAATATATTCTTGCATCGTGCACAAAACTATGGCCTGAGCTCTTCCTCCGTTGCATCAAGTTTTGAGGCCTCGTGGACGCCGCAGAAAGATTTGCGTGCGTGCAAATTCTTGCAGGAGCTAATGTCAGGATGTATAACAATCTTATTTTAAGCATGAAATGCTTTTAGCTCCCGTTGTCGGCAGTGTGGTGACGTCATGTCGAGACCGAGAGCCAACATCCGGGCACTGAATTCCACACATCCGGGAGCTGAAACGAGAGCATCCGGGCACCGTACGAGATTTAACGAGACTCATATGTGATCTGTTAGGGGCTTTGAGAGGAGGCTGCTTAGAGCAAGAGAGGAGCTCCAGGGCGAGAAGGGCTTTGGCCGAAAAAACTGCTTCCGCACTGTCCCGAAGGATGGCACCGCGGTCCCACACTCACGCATGCAAAAGACCGGCCGCTGGGCCTTCAGCTTGTGACGTTTCCCCCTTTGGCAGGCAGATGTATACTCGCTCGCGGAGTATTCGAACGCACTGCGTTTACATTCTTGTCAGGCCTGTGTCTCATCGTGTCCGCGTATGCTTCTGCATCGTCCTGCATTTCAATGCTGCCACCATCACAGCTGCTTAAGCCGAGCAGTGGAGCCTGATGAAAGGAGAGGTAGGAAGCGTCTTGCGGAAAGCGATCGCTTTGCGAGTGATACGCCACAGCAGAAGACTGCTCGCCCCTGCCGACAACGCCATGATTATGCGGCCGCTCCCGAAAGCGACAAGGCCACCACGGTTCGCGGCTGCCTACCTAAGCCCGGACTATTGCAGGCTATCGCTTCGACGCAACAAGAAGAGTGTGGTGTGGTGTGTTGAACACTAGACCCATTTCAAGATTTTGACTAATACCATCTACAACCAATGTGCTATGCCCGTAAACATTTCATGCTTACTATACTCGGTTACGGGAGAGGCAGAGTTTTTTTTTTTTTTATGAATGCGTGATATAGAGTATCAAGATTGTGTACTTGGGGAAATCTATTTATGAAAAGCAGGTCCATTTATTTGCTTTTGAGAGTTTCAGCTCTTCTTTGTTATTGTCGTGAACAGCTTTGCTATTTATCCTGCTTAAAAAGCTTTTGAGCAGAATGCGGCATGGTGATGGCTCCATACCTTCTCATGCAGGAGTGTGATGTGATATATTATGAAAAGTTTGCATTAGTACACCATCTAGTCTACAAAATATTGATACGAGGTGGCAAGCCAAGGAACAGGATGACATGATGACAGATTAAATATGATTTTTTAATGGTTGCGGGCCTAGCGCGAGCACTCCGTCCCACGCCACTGCCTGCTTCTTGGTCTTCTTCATAACAGTATCATCGCTCTTTCTTTGCAGATAGATGCTTCAGCTGCTCGCTGAGGAAATGAATGTCATAATCCTTGTCCTTTGACGGTGTTGTGCATAGCAGGCCATGCAGAAAATGGATCGTGTCGCAAATTTTCGAGTCTCATGAGCTAGAACTAATAGAGCTGCCCCAAATCTATGAATTCTGTGAAGCCCTCTTGCTTCTCACCACAGGAGAAACAAACAGGTGTGGTTCAAGCCTTGTCTTTGGTGTCTTTAGGTAGTGCAAGGTAATAGAAAAATCAGCTTTCACATTCACAGAGTATCTCATCATCCACGGTGCACCATCTTCCACAACGTACAACTATATGAGGCATCCAGTGCTTGTAATTGTATGCCAAAACGCAGACCGACTAGCTCGCAGGTGTTCAGCTGAGTCACTTAGGCTCCGTATTGTATATTTTTCTTTGTCGGAGTGAAACGTCCCAAGGGAGACTGTAAAGGCTCTTTCTATCGCAGTAGTGTTTAGACGAATTAGCCTCTGGGTCCTCCCTTGAGGTACAATTTTTGGGTAAATAGCTTAGGCAGTTCTATGAAGCAGTGTCCAGTCGGAGGCACAAGCAAAGACTTGGTGCACTTGTATGGCTGGTAGTGACTTGCATGTGGTTGCTTTGCATTCTATGCAAAAAAAAAAACAAAAAAAAAACAAAAAAAAACAGATCCTTACTATGGAATGCAGTGAAGGAACGAAATCCTCTCAGTGTATGGCAGGCAGCCAAGTGATCTCCAACTAGTGGGCTTGCAGGAGTTTTGTCCAGATTCGTAGTTGCAGCAACACCCAGGCACACAGCAGTTGTTAGGCATGTTCACTCTACTGCCTAAGCATGGTGACTTCACGCACATTTTCAGCACTTGTAGCGCACCGGCATGAACACCAGAAGCAGACAGCCTAAGAAATTCTCGAGAAAGAACCCTGTGAACATTCATGCCTAAGTAAACAACCGCAAAAAAAAGTTAGCAGGCGATTACAGTAGTCGGTAATGCAAAGTTTGAGTGCAGCTCTTCACACGCCACCTGCCACCGCTGGCAGGTGGCGTGTTTGCTGCTAGCCACCCTCCGGGATCTTCCCATGGCAGCCACCTTCCAGGTGGCGTTTCACTGTGCTACTTAGACAGCCAGTTACGCCACCGACGACATGGAATGCTGGAACAGGCGCCTAAGAGCTGTGCTCTAAAACAACCACATGTAGAGGAACTGCTGCACCATGCCAGCAGCGTGCTGTAACAAGTTGGGGCAGGTGCAGAGGTCACGACTGTCGTGGCTTGCGCCTCTTGCTGTGACGTGGCGCTGACATCGGCGAATTAGCGCAGAGGTCTTATTCGTCTAGGTGGCGCTGGCTGGCGCTCGCTTAAGCTCCCTTACACCTCTTCTTCAAAAATTCCTCTGCAATGGTGGGTGGGCTTATTTTAAGAGCAGTAGTTGAGAACAGTGCTGGCTTCACCTAGCCAGAGCAGCTAGGCTGTAGCATCTGTGGACACACCTTGCATGCTGTATTTGATCTGTTTAATTCGTGACTAAAGGACTCTGGGGAATCTGACTGCGTCTTCACGATTGATGCTGATGTGTGTGGGGATCATTACTAGCATCAAAATGCTAGTACTGCACCTAATTCTTGTCTCGCGCTCGTCACATTGACTGAGGAAATGTCGTTCGTGTATGAACACCTGCAGCGAACCCCTACATTTTCACCTGCCATGGCCAGTAAAAATGGTGGACAAGGGGGCTTGGCGCATGCGCAGGCTACTGTACTTTCTTTGGTATCATGAACAATATCTTCACTCGGTGCAGTATATGGTTTTGTCTTGCCTTTCATCTTTTGCACAAAGTTGTTTCTGTAGTTGTAAATAACAGGAGGATGTTAGCAGGTTTACAGCGCATTCTGTAATGCGGAATTTGCATTTGCCGCAGAAAAATGGCGATAGACGAAATGGTTTTGGTGGTTGTACAACAAATGAGAGGACTGGAGTTTTGCTTGCATGTCCAGAGTAATACTGGCCCTTCAGTCATTCAAAAAACTGTTCAAGCACCAAGAAAAGGGTACCCGAGTTATCATTTGGGGCACTGAAATGATTTCATGCAGATTACCCCTGCTGTCTGCATGATGAATTTGGCTCACTTCTTGCTTTTTGAAAAATTCTGGATTTTCTGCTTTTAATGCAGAGGTTTTCATTTGCATGCTCATGTATTTGTGGTTTGAGAAGAGAAAGACGAGGCGCATCTTAATGTCTCGCTGTTGATGGGACTGGCCACCATCCCACTTCATGGTTTCGGGTCTTTTTCACAGAGTGGGCCCGTTTTATTCAGATAATGATTAATGGGACATTTAGCTTATACTTCTAGTAAAAGCTGCACTCAGAAGGAGCAGGTTAGGTCTTTGTGACTGAGGTGTCTTATGAGGTAAGCAGCGTTTGGTGAGAACCATTACGTGAAAATCGTAGCTTCAGGTTTGTTACGGTATTTGGAAGTTTTTGTGTTTTGCCTCTTTTTGTTTTTTTCACAGTTCAGGTGGCCGTGTAACTAGGAGAAAGTACAGTGGCTGGGAAAAAGTCACACTGCACTTGTGCCACAGAGTGACGTGAACTGCTTAGTGTTGCAGTGCGCATGCCAAAGACTTGCGCTGTGCAGTCTTTGAAATGCATTTGTGACAGCCAAAACTTGTTGTCACAGTGCTGACTGTAATTGTATTTTCAAAACCCTAAAAAGTGATAAGGCCATTAATGATGGCCAGCTACATATATCTAATGAAAACTACATGCCTAACTGTAATAATTAAAAATGTTGTTCTGTAGGTTTTTGTTTTGCAAGAACAGTTTACTGTGTGGTTGACTTCTGGGCTTTGCATTGCCTTGGATGCGGTGATATGAGCTGACTGTCCTCTTTTCTCTTGCCTGTTTCTTTTCTTTCTCTCATCTTGTTTCTCAGAAAATGCATTATAGTTTTTGAGCCACTGTAAATGCCAAGCAGCATTTATATTTTTGGTCATTGAAATAAAGCACAGTAAGTTTTTGATTGGTGCATCGTGTGCCTATTTTGGTAGTTTTGAATATTGATGGGAGGGTTGTATTTTGCAGTAAGCTGTGAAAAAGTCATGAATTTGCCTGTTATTCAATTGTCAGAATAGGAGGCCCTTTTGTTTTTGAAGCCCCTTTGCTTTTTGCATTAGGAGCAACGGAAAAGTAGTTTTACCCTGGCTCTACAAAATATGTTGTGCTGTGCTTCGGTGTGTGGCATTGTGAGGCACTGGCGGTAGTGGCCACCTCATCAGTGCATGGTTTAGTTTCTTTTTTATAGAGTGGCCCTAATAATTAATAGTACATTTCGCATGTACTTTTATTGAAGGCTTTTTTTTTTTCTTGTACTTTTGCCAGATGGAAGAGCCGGAGCCGAGCCCATCTACTCCAGTGATAGCAGCTGCAGAGGAGCAACATGTCAGTGAAAATTCCATTTCTGATGATGCTGCTTCTGCTGCTACCGCATTAGAGTCCATCTGCAGAGGTGAGCTATCTGCTCAAAAGCTGCCGGAAGCACTTCTGGCGTCTGAGATTGTTGTTGCTATGGGCAGCTCAGCAGGCCCAGAAAGTGCACTTGCTGCCATGGACTCTGGCCTAGACAAACCACAGCTTGTCGGGGGCTTTCCAGCGGTGTGCGAAGACGAGGTGCTTGAAACAGTGGCAGAGGGAAAACAAGCATCGCTCCAGCTCACCAAAGAACCAGAAAAACAGGAGGAAGCCCTTTCACAATGTCTTAAAGAACCGCAAAAAGAAGCCATGCGAGATGTTGTCCATGATGCCATGGAACAAGCTGCTTCAGCATCTGGAGCAGATCAGCCAACCATGACAACAGACAGTGTGTTGGGAGCAGACACTGAGCCTGAAAGGAGGAGATCAATGCATACTGGGTCTCCTGATGGTGGTTATGCAGTGCCCACCTCAGAACCCACAGCCCAGTCTGCACCTCTCAAAAGCAAGTTTGTCTTTGAACAAATACCACCAAACTTACAAGAAGTAGTTTCAAGGAATATTGAACTGCCTATGCCGCTTAAGTCCCTTCCTTCAAGAATGGAGCGGATGAAATTTCGCAACAGGAGTGAGGTTGCTGTAAGACACACGGCCCCGAGAAAAAGCAATGTGAAGACCTGTGTTACACATGTTCGGCAACAAGGGTTATCTAGGAGTGCCTCTGACAGCACCCACAGCCTCTATACTTGTCACAAGTGCAGTTTTCGCACAAGTCGCATGGATAATCTTGTGCGACACAAAAAGGCAGATTGTGCCTTCATTAAGGACTTTTTCAGCTGGGATGCCAACACTTTCACTGAAGCCACTGAGATGTCAAAAAAAAGGTCATTGTCACCTGATGTACTTGTTGAAAATGAAGGCACTGAAGAGGCCAGCGAGACTCCAGTTGTGAAGTGTAAAGGTTCACCACGAAAGTTGGAGGCAAATACCAAAACCTCTGCAAAAAACAAGTCAGTGGAACCAGACCAGACGCCCAAGCAAGCACTTGTGTAAGCCTGCTATTTTCATCTTGTCTCCCCCCCCCCCCCACGTTATTTTGCTTGCACACTTGCAGCAAGTTTTATTTCGTAGTTCTTTAAGAGGTGCTTGCATTTGTGCTGTGTAGTTTTTTGGTCATAAATGCACAGCTTTGCATGTGCAGTAAAAGCTATTGCTATACCTTGTTTGAGACGATGGATACCCTAAAATATGGAATCATGAATGTCGAGAGTGGAATAAGAACCCTAACTGCAAACAGTACTCTGCTGATATAGAACTTGTAGAATTTCAATAAGGATAGCATTAAATGTTATGACAATATATTGTTGAAAATATAGTGTATGGTTCAGCAAGGCTGTCGTACTTGAAACAACTGGACCCCGTACACAATTTAGGTTTGGGTCTTTCAACTGGTGCACACAAGATGCCGCCCGTAAACAGTCTGTATGTAGAAACCAGTGAACCACCACTTGAAGTCAGAAGAACCATGCTCACATGCTCATACATTCTAAAAATCTGTTCACTGCCAAAACACGTGTTACCCAGTAGTTACAAAGTGCCCATCTTGAACACTCTACCAACAAATCCGAAGCAATCAGACCACTTCTTCTCCGCTTTGAAGAGAAATACCAAGAATTCGGTGAACTTGGCACAGTTGGCTCAGTGCCAGGACGCTGTGCCCCCCCCCTGCCCCCCCTAAATGGAAGTGTGAGCAGCAGTTGTGCTCTCAGTGCGCTGCCAGCTGCATTAGTCAGTGTGTGCTTAGAAAGTCTCTGCACACAAGTTTGCCTGTATTTTTAATGAACTTTGCGCATCTGTGCATCTCGCAACCAACCTGTTTGCACAAGTGTAGGTCAGTGCCTTGCTGAAGGGACACTTCAGATGCTCATGAGGTTTTTCTGTATCCACGCCTGCAGTACGCAGTATTGATAATATCAACGCGCAAGTAACGCAGAGCCACTATTTTGTGATGCCAGTGACAATAGGGCATTGGTGGCATAGTTTCATTTTAGTTCTCAATTCTAATGCGCATGTCATTTTTAGGCGTTTTTTTTCTGGAAAAAATGTGTGCTTTAGGATTGAGTATGTATGGTAGTGTGTCCAGGCTTTGAGAAAGCAAGTTTGTTGGTTTTCCAGTGCAAAACACCAACAGGTAATTTTTTACAAGCACTTTTGAAGCATTTTTGATCACTGCTGTTCAGTGTGGCTGCTACACAGCTGTGCACTATCATAACTGCTTTGATATCATAAGTGATTGTTCCAGAACTGGTGTACCTCTGAGGCTGTTGACACTAGCCTCATAAGTAGTATAGGAGGCCATACAACAGCAGTCACTGAGTCATGCACAAAATGGTTGTGACGTGCACCTCACTGTCTAGGGGGCAGGGCATGTATCCCAACTTGAGTCTTTCGAAAACGTCCCTTTTGCGACACCCGATTAGCCAAACCGCCAGAAGCGGATGCAGTGGCTCAGATCTTCCACATCTACTTCTAGCATTTTGGCTAACCTGGTATCGCCAAAGGGACGTTTTTGAAAGACTCAAGTTGGGATACAGTCCCAGGTCCGACATCTTGCACTGCAACTGAGCACCTCTTCCTCTTCCTCTGCTTTAGCCATTCTGTGACTGTTTCATAAGACAAGTTCCTCGAGGAACGAAGTAAGTTTAGAATAGGGGCCACGTTTCCCGGCCGATTTTCACACCATAGATGGTTTCAAAATCATTTAGCTGATTTGTATTGTAGCAAGTACTAGCAATGGCAATGCGAGTGGGCAGGTCAAAGGGATGAGGAAACTGCCGCGTTCTGCCTGAGCTTTCATGGCAACAAACATCTTTATTCAGAGGTACCCCACTTTGCCCAAGGTCGTGTAAGCAGGGAAGGTTACAGCTTGGAAAAAAATAGATCATTAGCACACTTGGTTACAAGACGATCGGTTCCACTCTGTTATGGTTCTTACAAAAAATGAATTAGGATAAAAGTTCGTTCTAGTCTGGTATTCTTGTATTTAGAAGTCATGATCAGTTCTTTTAGATATACAGTACGGCTATTTAAAATAAATATCTTTGTTAATTCAGTCTTGTCGTTATATATTTGAAATAATAATTTCAAGTGCCATTTTCTTCGGCGAGAGGAAGGCGCTTTCATTCCAGTTCAGTTTTAATTTTAGTGCAGCTCTCCCCTCACTTGCCTCAGCCTCAGAACGAACCTTGGCGCTCTATTCTGTTTTCTTTCAATTTTATCCTTCAAGGTTCTTTGGTGAGGGTCCCAAACAGAGCACGCATATTCCAGGATCGGTCGAACGAATGAAATGTAGGCAGTGCTTTTTAGGGTAAAAGGTGCATTAATCTGATTCCATTCAATTAAATTTTATGCTCTGGCAGTCTTTCCAACTATATTATTCACATGGTCGTTCCAGGAGTAGTCACTCGAAATATTTATACATATATTGGGGAAATATTTATACATATATTTTAAACATCAGCGTTTAAAAAATGAAACGAGTCTTAATTTTTCTTTTCTTTTTTTCCCGTGAAGGACAGACGGACACATTCCTTTTGCGTTTAATTGCATCTTCCATTTCTCGCACAATGAAACAATGTCTGCAAACCAGTAGAATCCTGTTCAATTTCAATTTTCCTATACATGGCGCAATCGTCGGCGAATAAACGTAAGCGTGATGATATGCCGGCAGGAATACTGTTCATATTAACTAAAAATAATAGCAGCCCTAAAACAGCACCCTGAGGAACAGCCGATGTGACCTCGACGCTAGGGGAAGTAGCACCGTACAGTATTACACATTGTCAACGCTGGGACAGGTTATTGGTGATCCAGTTGCACACTTCCTGATTAATATTTGCCATATGAAGTTTGTGGAGCAACAGTGCGGGACAAACCGGATCAAAGACCTTTCGAAAATCTAAAAAGACGCAGTCTGTTTGCCTGTTTTTATTCTCCTCGGATACTAAGCTGTGGTAAAATTCAATCAGTTGTGTTGGGAAGGAGAGCTCCTTGCGAAAACCATGTTAGTCATCAATTAATAATCTGTGTTCTAATAAATATTTCATTATTTTTTTGTACAAAATATGCTCCATTATTTTGCATGAGATGGATGTTAATGAAGTAGGTCTGTAATTGTTCGTCTTTTTTTTTGTACCGTCCTTGTGAGATAGTTAAAGTAACCGAAGAGTTTTACACAAATCTATACAGTAGCGATTGCAATCAGATTGTTGCTGAGAGAGGCAGTAGAGCACAGCAATGGGACATCCCGCCAGTAACAAAGGAGGAAGTAAAGAAAGCCTTAGGAGCAATGCAAAGAGGGAAAGCAGCTGGTGAGGATCAGGTAACAGCAGATTTGTTGAAGGACAAAGGAGAGATTGTGCTACAAAAACTAGCCACCCTGATACGCAATGCCTTGTGACCTCGAGAGTACCAGAAGCTTGGAAGAACGCTAACATTATCTTAATTCATAAGAAAGGAGACATCAAGGACTTGAATTACAGACCGATCAGCTTATTGTCTGTTGCCTACAAGGTATTTAATAAGGTAATCGCTAGTAGGGTCAGGACAACCTTAGACTTCAATCAGCCAAATGATTGGGCAGGCTTTCGTAAAGGATACTCGACAATAGACCATATTCACGCTATCAATCAGGTGATAGAGAAATGCGCAGAATATAACCAGCCCCTATGTATAGCGTTCATTGATTATGAGAAAGCATTCAACTCAGTAGAAACCTCAGCAGTCGTGTAGGCATTGCAGAGTCAGGGTGTAGAAGAGTGTTATGTGAAAATATTGTAAGATATTTATAACGATTGAACAGCTACCATAGTTCTCCATGAAGTCAGCAATAAAATTCCAATAAGGAAAGGTGTCCGGCGGGGAGACGCGATGTCGCCTATGCTATTCACTGCCTGTTTACAGACAGTATTCCGGGGCCTGAAATGGGAACAGTTAGGGATAAGAGTTAAAGGTGCACTGAAGAGGAATCTGAACTCGTCTTTTTGTCGCGGGAACTCAATCTACATGTTCTTGCTGCAGTTTGCTATTGATGGCGTGGTGCTCGAAGTAGTAAGAGAATGTCTATTTACGGCACGTAGTTACAGCTGATCCGTATCATGAGAGGGAAATAACTAGAAGAATAAGAATGGGGTGGAGCACATATGGCAGGCTCTCTCAGATCATGAATGGAACTTTACCAATATCCCTCAAGAGAAAAGTATACAACGGCTGTATCTTACTGGTACTCACCTATGGGGCAGAAATGTGGAGGCTAACAAAGAAGGTTCAGCTCAAGTTAAGGACAACGCAGTGAGCTATGGAAAGAAAAATGATAGGTGTAACGTTAAGAGATCGGAAGCGGGCGGAGTGGGTGAGAGAACAAACGCGGGTTAATGATATCCTAGTTGAAATCAAGAGGAAGAAGTATGCTTGGGCAGGGCATGTAATGCGAAGGCAAGATAACTGCTGGTCCTTAAGGGTAACGGAGTGGATTCCAAGAGAAGGCAAGCGTAGCAGGGGGCGGCAGTAAGTTAGATGGGTGGATGAGATTAAGAAATTTGCGGGAATACGGTGGCCGCAACTGGCGAAGGACATGATTAATTGGAGAGACATGGGAGAGGCCTTTTCCCTGCAGTGGGCGTAGTCAGGCTGATGATGATGATGATATAAATGTATGATGCGATTGGCTAGGCACAGCGTTTCAATATGTGGGGAAAAATACCATCTGGACCGGGCGCCTTGGTTTCATCTGTACTTTTTAAAAAACAAGAGAGGTGGCATTAATGGCACAATACTCACACATAATAATTCCTCCATAAGACATCATAGTCTGCTCCATTATGGCATCACACTTGACATCATTGGTTTGACTATGGAGGATTGGGGGCGAAAAAAATTGTTTTAATTGCAGCCTTCTTTACAAAAGAAGCGCCATTCTTCACTGAGCAAACATGAAGAGTATTAGCAGTACCCTAGGCCTTAAGCCCATCATAGTTTCTTTAGTGCTGTTACACACTTTGCCTTATTTCACTGTGTTTTAGGGACTATGAGGACAGCTCTGGAGATGAGGCACCCACCTCTAAACGTTCAGCACCCACCTCTAAACGTTCAGCACCCACCTCTAAACGTTCAGCACCCATATCCCTGGAAGGTATGTACCTCTGCCATTTTTTTTTTTACTGAGGTCTAGTTTATCAAGGTTAGCAATGAAAGCAAAACTGTAGAAAATAGACAAGACAGAGGAAAGGTGCCTTGTAGTAACCATTGTTTATATACTTCATTCTCAGCATTGAAGATCACATCTTGACAGTGTAGTGAAATTGCTTCCGAGCATGTACAGTCTTGGTCAAAAGTCTTAAAGCCACAGCGTTCATCTGCAGCGAAGTGAATGGTCCTAGAAAGCTCCATGTAGCGTACCAATCAAAACAAAAGTCAAACAGGAAGCTTCTTTACATCCAGTAGAAACCTTCTGCTAGCATTTCAAGGTCCCTCGGTCTTTAATAGTGCCGTAATGGCTCTATTATGGGGCTGAAGCGAAAAGCCTTTGGCCTTAAGACTTTTGACCAAGATTCTACATTGTGCAGTGTATAAGCTTGAGGTCATCGTATGACATATTATATTCAATGCAGGACTTACTACTATTGTTTTCATGATCATTACCACTCCCACAACTATCTTTTGTTAAAAAAAAATGCATCTGATTGTTTTTTTGTTTTTTTTTTCAGTGTTCTTTGATCGATTTGTACACTGTTGCACAGGCTGCCATTCAGGTCTGAGTGCAATTCCAGTCATGGGGAGCATTGCTGCTGAGCACTGACATGTTAAAAAAAAAAAAAAAACATGCTTTTTATTGTATTCTTCCAAATTTTGCTGTGCTGTTTCAGCAGTTCTGCTACTGATGGGTAGTAGAGGTTTGAATGCAGCGCTTATTTTATGAGTGGTTTCGAAGCACATCACCTTGGCCTTTTGTGATTTTGTTATTGTCTCACTCTTGCATTCTTGCTTGTGTGCGCAGATCTGGAATTTGCTGAAGATGATGTTGTTTGGGTGGAATGGAAGAGGCATCTGCACTGGCCTGCCTTCGTAAGCATGAACTAAATTGAATGCCGCTTCATCTGATATGTGGCGTTCAGTTTTTGAAGGGTGTTTTTGTTTGATGTTCCAGGTTTTTAAAATTATTCTGAGGAAAAAAAAAGCCAGAGTGATTCTTATCGATGCAGCGTCAGACAAACCAAGGTGCGTAAAACTTTTGTGTGTGTGTTTGTTTTGGCTATTGGCTTAATGTTGTTTTTCTTTCTTTTTTCAGTATCTTGGTTAGCCTAAAAAAAATTTTCAATTTCAATAATGCCGAGCGAAACAGGCGTTATTTGGTAAGTGTATGGGATGGGACAAGGTTTGTGACATTTTCAACCTGTCATTTTGCACAGTGTTTACCTTAGACTCTCATAACTTCAGCCTTTAAGGGGCCGGAGATTATCATTTGAGTAAGCTGAAGTTTGATCATATTGAGGTGAACTTCTGGTAATTCAAAGACTAAATTTTCTTTGGGAACCTTTTCTTTGTACAGATGTAATTATGATAATTTTCTCTGCATACAACATGGTTTAAAAGCACTGATTTGTTGAATTTGTAGTCTCTGGTTAAATGGCTGATAAGTTATCACTAGTGAATTGCTTTCTGAATATGTTTATTAAAATAAACTCACACTTCAAGTAACAGAACAAAAAAAAAAATTGAATTATCCACAAATAAAGTTATCAAACAGGCCACAAAAAACTGCCAAATTCAAGGGTTGTGCAAATCTGGACGTTTTGGAAATACATGAAAATACACTGTTAATTATGGCAATGAAAGATATCAGGTGCCAAAGACAAATTGTGTCTAGTTATTTGGACTGCGAGGAACGCTCAAAAATCCGTGTCATGCAATAAAGTCCCTTCAGCTGCAAATTTCCAAGCTGCTGGAACAAGCAGTCAACAGTCTTGTGCACGCTATGACACCTCCTCGTGATTGCACCTCTCTGAATGTGTGCGCATCGTGCACATATTGGTGATGCTGTGGCAGCCGCATTCACAGACTCGTTTTCTATGGCTGCGGAGTCGCCTACGAGCGCTCATGATGGGACGAAGGCCAAATGTGAGTGCTGCACCTGCTGTACGGAGTGCCCGAAATGGAAAGGTGAATATGACGAGGAAGGCTAGAAATGCTGAGCTACAGTGGAACCTCGATTATACGACATTCAGGGGACCGCGCGAAACCGTCGTATAATCCGGGTGTCGTATAATTGAAAATCAAGCATGATATTTTTTGACGTCTGAACTTCATCGTCATCTTTCTTTTTTTTTTTTTTTTTTCGGACCACAAATGCAGCACATTTTGCCGGCAGAGGGCTAGTCTTCAACAAACAAGATAAAATCGCCGTTGAGGCTGCCATGAGCAGCGGGGCAGCGGCTGGCGCGGTTTTCTTGATAGGTGGAAAGATTAAGGCGCACCGGTTATCGACTGGCTAAAGTGTGCCTACCGTATTACCCCCTTTTTTTCACGATCGCGATGCCCAAAGTGAGAGGGGGTGCTTAGATTCGAAAAATCTAAACTGACCCCCCCCCCTCCCGGGCCCCTCTTTTTGCGGCGAAATCTCGATGAAACGGGCGCAAGAAAAAACATTTTATTTAGGAAACATTCAAAAGAAAAATAGCTGCAGACAGTTCTGTGCCGCCATCTGTCTTGTAGTGTCGGAACGCAGCAACACAAAAAGCGCCGTGGACGCCGCTGTTCTCACTTCGGCGAGCGCGGCCTCGCCCGCTTATCTGTTTTTTCAGCAGCGTCCACTCCGGCGGATGCATTTGTTGCTGGGACGGGCGCCTTTATCTTTTCTCTTTATCTTTCCTCTGATCTTTTAACTCTCCTCTATCTGCACTTGGCAGCGGTGGAGCCAGTCGGCAGGCCCATGCAATTTCCTTTTCATCCTTCTCTCAGCCACAACAACAACATGCAGGCCGCGCCTCCTCGGGACTCCGACTGCACAGGCTCGACGAAAAAGAGAGCAAGTGCACTTGGCGGCCTTGGTAACACTCTCTTCCGCGCAAAAAAGGGGGTGCTTAGATTCGGGGGGTGCTTAGAATCTCGAAAATACGGTACATCCCGGCCTGCGTTTGCTGACGACCTTTTTTGACGGACGGTACGAGCCAGACGTCGTACGAAGTGGGGTCCTTCTAAAATTTGCGTCGTATAACAGAGGTTTTTAATGCATTGTCTCTATGGGGGTTTTGCCGGGACCGCACAAATTCGTCGTAAAATGCGGGTCGTTGCATGACCGGGGGACGTATAATCGAGGTTACACTGTACCAACATGCTTGAGGCAAGCGCTCTGTCGACATTGACTTTCTTAGTTGTGGTGTTGCTGGTAAGCAACCGTGGAACTCGTGGCACATTATTGTGTACACTCTTCAACAAAAATTTTATAACAGGTGAAGTTGCTACTGGTTGGTATCGGGATGAGAAAGTTGGGACTGCGACATTCCAAATGTTTAACACGGGTGCACAGTCTTAGCTTCGAACAGCAGTGTGGTGCCGATAGTCGTAGCATAGGGGTACACCTCCCACGCGCCTCTCTGCTACCTTTTCGCATTTGGACAAAGCGACCTGGCTTAGCACGTCGTATGCTGGCCCATGCTGACGACATGCATGACCATCATACCTTCAACGATTGGATCCAGTTCACAACTCAGGCCTTTGCCTCTCATGTGGCGCATACAGGACACCTCCCATAGTCAGCCTGTATGCAGAAACAAATTAACCCTCACTTGAAATCAGAACTGCTTTAACGTGTGCATGTGTCAAGTAAGATCTCTACCAAAATACATCTGCTATCCAGTTGTAACGAAATGTCCTTGAATACGATTCACCAACAAACCTCAAACAACCTGGCCACTGGTCTTGCGTTTCGAAGAGATATGCCAGAACCTCAGTTTACAGGACCTGTCACCTGACATGCCCAAAGATAAGATCTACTGCCTCCATGGTACAATCTTCCTGCAATTTGCAATTTCACTCTGACAGAGTTCCGTAACAAACAACAATCTGCAACAACATATCATGCAAGAATTCCTTGCACTCCAGGAAAAATACAGAAGGTTTATGGAATTATATACTGACAGTTCAAAAATGGATGTTTACGTAGGAAGCGCAGTGGAGGGAATTGAAAAGAAACAGACTTCCACAGTGTGCATCCATTTTCTCTGCCGAATGTTATGCCATTTGTGTGGCTGTAGAAAAAATAGTAAACGAGAACTTCACAAACAGTATTATTTACACAGGCTCCCTAAGCATACTCATAGCTCTTCAATCTAGATATGCAATCACTCCGTTACTTGGTGGCATCATACACAACATATTAATAGCCACAGCCCAAGGTTGAAATATAACCCTGCTGGGTCTCGAGTCATGTTGGAATAAAAGGCAGCGAGAGAGCAGATTGTGCGCTGCTCAAGCTCGCGGCAAGGAAATAGTCAATATGCTTTTTAAAGATTGCGTGAACTTAGTACAACATAAATGAAAAGAAAAATGGCAGTCGTCTTGGAACAACGAGGTAAATAACAAACTACACTTGTTAGAGCCGGTTTTAGGTGAATGCAAGTCGTGTGCACCTTGAACATTTCAGGGAAGTGATTCTCTGCAGTCTCCGAATACACCACACACACCTTACGCACAACTTCCTGCTAACAAAACGACAAACCTGTTTGCGAAGAAGGTGGAGATGATTTTACGGTTAACCACATCGTATTCTCTTGTGTGAAACTGAAAAAAAAAAAAAAAAAAACTAAGAAAAAAGTACTTTATTCAATTTTATTATGAACACGTTTCATCGAACGCTGCTTTTAGGAGATAATAAAATCATTGACATGTCTTGCATTTTTAGCTCTTTAAGAGAAGCAGTATTTCTTGAGAAACTCTAAATTCTGACCAGCTGCTTTGCTGGTTTTTTGGTTGACCTCGGCCACTTTCTTATTCCTGAGAATAAGGCTGAGTTCTTTATTTGGTTCGTTGAAAGCCTCGAGATCCTTGCCCAGCCAAGGGTAGCTGGTGATGTTATGTTAAAGAACCCCAGGTGGTTGAACTTTCCGGAGCCCTTGACTACAGCATCTCATAGCCTGAGTCGCTTTGGAACGTTAAACCCTAATAAACCAAACCAACCCTGTTTAAAGCATTTACTAATAGCCATTTCTAAAATTTCTTTTCTGCATTTTAGGCCCTCTACAGCACCGATGATTTTTCACATCTGTATACAATTCAGCGAAAAGCTTCTCATAAATACCTTGTGCTTGGGGCATGATGGTCTTAGTTGCCTGTGTGCCATAAAACCCAACACAACCCAGCGCTTTAGGAAGAAAGTGTCAATACAGAAGCTGTGGACAGTGTTAAAAAACAGCAGACTGAAATTACATAATTTTTTGACCAGCCTAAAAAGAGAGCCTGCCAATGGGTTAGCAGTTCTTGGCGCATATCTTGCGGGCACTGCTAGCGCAAAGCCGCTTATTTTGTTCCCAGGGAGCACGTCTTCGGACGCTGAGGAGGAGGAGGAGAAAAGCATTTATTTAGTAATGTACAGAGAGGTGCTCGGGGAGAGGCCCCTAATGGGTCTCACCCCTTACAATACTAGGCGGAGTCCCTCATTCCGGGACCCCGTTGGTCGAGACCGCTGCACAAGTCCGCCGAACCAGGGCCTGTTGGGCCGATAGTTCCTGGCAGCTGAGCAGGGCCGCCTCCCAGTCCTCTCGGGTAGGGGAAGGGGTGATTGGGGGGAGAGAAGGATTTTTTCTGCATGCCCAAACCATGTGGAAGGTGTCGGCCACCTCCCCACAGAATGAGCAGCGGCCGTCAAAAGAAGGATTAAAGTGCTTGAGAACCGCCGGGCACAGCAGGGTGTTTGTAAAGAGCCTGAGGAGAATTCGTTCGCCAGCTTTACCCACTCCTTTCATAGTAATTGGGTATCGCCGGTGTTCGGCACGATAGTGCTCAGTAATTTCTTTAAAAGAAAGGAGAGGGCTGTGATCTGGGTTAAGCTCCTCCCAAGGGACGTCTGGTGCCCGGTGAGTGAGTGCGCGGGCTGCCTCATGGGCGGCTTCGTTTACCTGGCATGCCTTGGTGGCCGGGGACCCATATGATTGAGCGATGAGTTGGATCGCCGTCGCGAGTACTGCGGTGTAAAATTTCGTGAGCGAGTGGAGTGATCCAACCGAACTCAAAGTTACGACAGGCTCCACGAGAGTCTGTGAGGATGAATTTTAGAGTCGGGATGGGAGGCTGCGAGGGCGATCGCCACCTCCTCCGCATGCGTTGAGTTGGGCGCTCTGAACGAGAGGCCGTCCACCTGTTTTCCCTCGTGTATGACTGCAGCCATGTACCATTCCCCCCTGGAGTGGTAGGGGCCTGCAATGTCGACTTAGAAGACGTGTTTCTTTGAGCCATAGTGGCGGTGCAGGGCATTCGCCCGCGCCTGGCGCCGGCCATTATGGTCCTCCTTGTTCATCTTAGTCGGAAGGGGTCGAACGTAGAGGGCGCTTCTCCGCAGTTCTGGCACTCGAACCCGTTCCATGGTATGGTGATCATGTCTGATATGTAACCGGTCCAAGAGGACCGGTTACATATCAGACATGATATCAGACCGGTGTAACTATGCTCGCCACTGCTTGCAGGCATTCCTCCATCTCTCCCTATGTTTCCCGTAGTGGCCCAGATGGTGATGTCATCGGCGTACAGCGCATGCTGAACACCGCCGCCAGCCACCAGCTGTGCCGGGAGATACATCATAGCAATGTTAAAGAGAAGCGGGGACAACACAGCGCCTTGTGGTGTGCCCCACGTTCCCATCTCAAACGGGCCGTACTCGGTCTCTTGTATACGTATATAGGCCAAGCGGTCTGTTAAGAAATCTTTGATGTAATTGAATGTACGAGGACCACAGTTGGTCTCGCTAAGGTGCTTTAGTATGACGCCGTGTTTAACATTGTCAAACGCACCCTTGAGATCGAGTGCTAGGACTATTTTGTCGTTGTGTGGGTGTTCTATGGGTTCGAGAACCTCGTGATGAAGCTGTAAAAGGATGTCTTGTGTGGACTTACTGGGTCGGAAACCGAACATGGTGTCGGCAAAGGAGTTCTTGCTCTCAAGATATTCTGAGAGGCGGTCACGGACCGTCGTTTCCATCAGTTTTCCTACGCATGAAGTGAGAGAGATGGGCCGGAGGTTGTCTGTGTTTACCGGTTTCTCCCTGCCTTTGGGATAAAGGTTACCAATGATGTCTTCCAATCCGGTGGCAACAAAGTGTCCCCGGTCCAAATGGCGTTAATATATTCGAGTAGGGTTTCGTATGCCCGATCAGGAAGGTTTGCCAATAATTTGACTGTGACCTTATTCCTCCCGGGCGCCGTCCCCCTGCGCATTTTGGCAAGAGCCGCGCGAAGGTCGTGAAACTGGAAAAGTTGATCCAGTTCCGGATTATCGCAGCCTGCATACGAATAATCCTGCGCGCGCGGGTCCTGATCCTGATTGAGGTATTGTGAGCGCAAGGTGTTCGCTAGCTGCTTCGTGTTGCCTTGAAAGTTGTGTATCGCGCGATTGATGTGTTTCTGGGTCTCCGAGCGTGTTTGTGTGGGGTCTATGAGACTCCTGAAGAGCCGCCAAGTGTTGCGGCTGGACATCTGTCTTGCTGCACTGTTGCATCGATCTACCCAGTTAGTGTCTGCGAGCTGGGCAGCATACTCGGCAGCTTGCTGGGTGAGGTCAGAGATGCGAGCGCGGAGTTTACGGTTGTGTTTCTGCTGCCGCCATCGGTTAGTGAGGCTGCGGCGAGCTTCCCAGAGGTGCATTAGGTGGCTATCCACGTCAGGTGCACGCTCCGTAAGCAGAATATGCTTTTCGTGCGAACAGAGTGTTTGCATGAGTCCGTGTGCCCAAGTGGAGTAGTCCTGTTCCATGAGAGAAGTTACTGGGAGGGCCTGGCGGAAAGCATTCCAGTCGGGAAGTTTGGCTTGCGCAAGGGGGCAACGTAAGGGCCGAGTGTAAATGACAGTGTTCAGTATGCAGTGGTCGCTACCGAGGGTGTCCTCGGTGTTGATCCACTCTGCGTGTTGGATGTGTTTCACGAGGGTAAGGTCGGGGCAGGTGTCCCTAGTGACGGAGTTCCCTACACGTGTTGGGTGGACCGGGTCGGTTAGAAGAGTGATGCCCAGCGCAGATATAAGTTCCGCCAACTTACGACCACGCGTCTCTTCCTTGCAATAACCCCACGTGAGGCAGGGCGCGTTAAAATCGCTCACTATCATGAGGGGGTCGCGACCCGCGATCCTTAGCGCTGCGCTAAAGATGTTAGAAAAAGTGATGTTTTTGAGTTGGGACGCTGAAGAAACACTGCTATCACATGATAGTTCTTGTATTTCATGGCCTTTCTCTGTAGGGCGGCAGGAAGATGTATATAAATGGTACCTTGTTGTAAACATTTCAGGCTGCTGTCTTTCAGCACAATCTACAACTTCTGAATTGCTAGTTTTTTCCCAGAGCCAATACTTGAGATGTTGGCTAATTAGTCTTAACTAATTAACAAACTTTGTGGAGCAAAAAAGTAGCTGTTGGGAATCATGTGGCCTATTCTGCAGTACTTAGTGGTTTTATTTGCCTAGGACTTTACATTTAGCTGGGATACCTGATATATATATTGTCTAAGTGCACTAAAAAAGTGAAAAGCACTTATTACACATCTAAAAATTTTCATTATAGTAGCAACACATGTTTTAACTGTTTGTAGTTTGGGGTTTCTTTATTTTTATTTTCTGAAAATTTGGCCGAATTTCTTTGATGTTTATTTCAGAGTGCATTTCGGTTTTTGTTGACAAATATTGTTTCCTACAGATGAATTACTTTTTTTTTTTTTCATTGACATGGTGTCGTATTCATGTGCGGTTAAAATTCAGTTACAGTTTATCTTATTTTTTTTTTTTTTTTTTTTCAGACTTGAGTATTCATTTTTTGTCATGTTGCACAAATGGTTGCTAAATACTGGTAAAGGGATTACAGCCATGCTTGTGCAAGAAAATGCTAACTCCATTAAAAATGTAACGGAAATGAAATGATGGATCTATTGAACAGCACTCCAGTGGAAGTTGATTTGCAGAAGGACAGTCGTCGTGTTAGTTGTTTTTTGCACTAGCTTAAGAGGGTAGGGCATCATGTGGTCTACGTGTTGTCTACAGTAATGGAACTGCCGCATAACTGTTGGGGTAGCCAGAACATGACACTCTTTTGTTACACTTAAGCGTGGTTTCAAGTTTGTTTGATGTATTTTGAACATACTGCTAGCCCTTGCCGTGGTTTGGTAACAGCACAGGAGCAGTGTGACAGAATAGCATCTGACATTGGTGGACATACAAAACAACGTTGTGTTATTTATTTTTCTGCATGCAGAAAGTATTGTGCCCTTTGGCATTTCCCCTCGCTTGAGGAATGGGTTACATATAAGCGCAATGAGCCAATGGGCAGCACATTTTGAGACTGGTGACAGTGACGTAAAAAAACATGCCATGTTTAGGACAACCGTGCACAAATGTTATTGCAAAATGAAGAGCACCTCACTAGCTGGCTCCAATGGTTTAGAAAGCACAACCATGCTTAAATGTTATTGCAAAATGAAGAGCATCTCACTAGCTGGCTCCAATGGTTTAGAAAGGACAACCATGCTCAAATGTTATTGCAAAATGAAGAGCATCTCACTAGCTGGCTCCAATGGTTTAGAAAGGACAACCATGCCCAAATGTTATTGCAAAATGAAGAGCATCTCACTAGCTGGCTCCAATGGTTTAGAAAGGACAACCATGCACAGATGTTTTTGCAAAATGAAGAGCATCTCACTAGCTGGCTTCAATGGGATAGAAACAATGCTGCAGAGTTTGCACTAGGTGGACACCCAGTGTGCTTACACTGGGGCAAGGAGAGCACTGTATGCAAGTTTACCGAAACCGTTTGAATCAATATGGGGCTAAAAGGTACAGTTTTATGGATGGCATCATTGCTGGTGGTGAGGTGTGGTTGTCACATGACTACAAGTCTGCAGCAAACCTCGGTGGGTAATGTAATGTGCACTGTCTTATAAGGTGTGAAAGGGTTTATTCTTCTGGACAGACAACTCTTGCTACTATATGACACTGCAAATATGGGCTTTTAGATTAGTCAGTCTTGCTTGCGAAAGTAGCCTTTCTCTTGCAGCACAGTAATTCCAGGCCCTGTGCCAGGTAAGGCCACACATCACATTGTCATTCTTGAAACGACTGTCCTCCTGCACTAACTGTACTGGCCAGATTTGCCACACTGCAACGTTCATCACTTTGGGATGCCTAAAGATGCAGCATATGGGTAACATTTTTCTTAACAAAGTTGAAGCTTTGTTTTTACTGACAGGCTTACATTAAGACTGTAAGTAGTGACGGGAGCTATGGTTAAAAGTGGCGCTTTGCAAATGTTTTAGTACACTGTGCTTTTTGAAATGTTATAGTGTTATTTGTATCTGTTTTACCTTCTGTGGAAGTGAATACAAGTCCTTAATTTTGGAGTAAACCTTTATTGTGTGAGGTTATTGAAGGGTATACAGGAAGAACTAAAGGGCGACCAAAGTGCTTTTCTCTCCTTCCTACTTCCTGTCATCTGGCGTTTAAATTTGCTGTGGCTATTAAAAGTTCTTCGAACACAGGTGCCATGAAGGCAATTTTTGGAGCCAGGGCACACAGCCTGGAATTAAGATGTGCTCTATTAATGGCTTACACAATGCAAGCTGTATCCTGTAACTTTGCATATATGTGTTGCCTGCTGGTAAGCTGATGTTTGTGGCTTTCTTATTTTGAAAACTTTGGCCAACTCTATATGTGGCATCTGCAATGATAGCAGCCATGCTTTAGCAAAGCTCGGTGAATTTTGCTGATGTGAATGTACAGACGTAAGCAGACTTGTCTAGAGCGCTCATCTGCGGCTAGCAGAGCAAAAGATGTGAGATTTTAATGCAAGTAGCAGTTTTCACAGGCAATACTTACGCTCAAGCCGCCGTAGTGGCTCAGTGGTTATGGTGCTCGGCTGCTGACTTGAAAAATGCAGTTTCGATCCAGGCCGTGGCAGTCGTATTTCGATGGAGGTGAAAATGCTAGAGGCCCGTGTGCTGTGCGATGTCAGTGCATGTTAAAGAACCCCAGGTGGTCGAAATTTCCAGAGCCCTTCTTTATGGTGTCTCTCAGCCTGAGTCGCTTTGGGACATTAAACTGCCCAAGTAGGGCTGCAAAGCACAAGTGCTATACCCACATTTTGCAATGTATGTTCCATAGCACACCGCTGCAATGCTCTAGACAAGTGTGCTTACATGGAAGAACAAAGACCTAGTAAGAAGAAACAGGTGTTTTGTGTTGGTCAGGTTTATCCTGTTTGCAGAACAAGCGTTTGAGAAAATCAGGTTCTAATATGCTCTCAAACTTAAAATGATTGGACGAATTGGGTATTTTTTTTTTTAGGTTATAAAGTGGTGGAGTTGATAGAGTTTTTTAAAGGTGCACTGAAGAGGAATCTGAACTCGTATTTTTACCACGGGAACTCAATCTACACTTCTGAGTGTTCTTGGAAACTTTGAATTATTGCCCTGTGCAGCCGATTTCCCTAATATAAATCAGATTAACGTCGGGCTCCTGCCTTTTTTTTTTTTTTTAATTTCCGCAAACGGTGGGAGGAGTCGACCCACCTTTCACTGTGTCTCGTGGTGGCTTGCCGCTATGCCATCGGCGGTGGTGGTGATCGTGAAAAACATTTATGGGCAATTAAATTTTTACAGAAAGGTGATTGGGGTAGGACCCTATTGGCCCTCTCCCTTACAATACTAGGTGGAGCCCCTATTCCGGTGCCCCATTGGCAAGCAACGCCGCCCGCTTCCGTTGAACCAAGGCCTTTTGGCTCTTTAGGTCTTGACAGCCGAACAGGGCCGCCTCCCAGTCCTCTCTGATGGGGTTGGGGTTGGGGGGGATAGATGGGTTTGATTGACACGCCCAAACCATGTGGAAGGTGTCAGCCACCTCCCCACAGAACTGGCACGAGCCATCAAAGGATGTATTGAAATGTTTAAGCACCGCCGGGCACAGTACAGTGTTGTAAGAATTTTGATGAGGAGGCGCTCGTCAGCGCGATCCAGACCCTTACAAGGGGCCAGGTAGCGCCGGTGCTCCTCCTTGTAGTAATCGGTGATTTGTTTGAATGTAAGGGCCAGATTGTCTGATTGGGAGTACCCTTCCAAGGACAGGGAGATAGCTCGGGGAGAGAGTGCGCGGGCGGCCTGATCGGCCTGTTCGTTTCCCTGGAGTCCCTGGTGACCGGGCGCCCAAATCAGGTTGCATGGAGTTGGGTCTTCGCATCGACAGCTATATTCAAGTATGCGCCAGGCAAGCGGGGGGGCCCAGCCCAACTCGTAGTTCCGACAGGCCCCTCGCGAGTCGGTGATGATGTGTTTTGACTTGGTATTCGTGAGAGCCAGATCAATTGCAATCTCCTCCGCGTGTGTTGTACTGTAGGCTTTGAAAGTGAGCCCGTTAACTGTGTTTGTGTTGTGTACGACTGCAGCCGTGTACCACCCCCCGTGGTGTGGGCCGGCAACGTCCATGTAATACACGTGTTCTTGGTTACCATAGTATCGCGCCAACGCTTCCGCGCATACCTGGCGACGACCTCTATGGTCTTCTCTGAACATGTTGCGGGGAAGGGGTCGGACCCGGAGGGCGCGTCTCCAGGGTTCTGGCACTCTCTCCCTTTCCTCAATGTGGTAGTCTGATGTGTAGCCGGTCCAAGAGGCGGCGACCGGACGTGGTCTGTGCAAGACGCGTGTATTGGTTGACTAAGTGGGCTTCTCGAAGCTCCTGGAATGTGTTAACCACGCCCAAGGCCAGAAGTCTCTGGTTGGACGTGGCGACCGGGAGATTAAGAGCCTGCTTGATGACTTTCCGCAGGATGACCTGCAGTTTGTCATCATTGTGTTTGCACAGGTGCAAGTAGGAAGTTGAGTAGAGGATTCTACTCGTTACGAAAGCATGGGCAAGCCACAGTGCATCCTTGCTTCGTAATCTGCCCCGCTTGTTGGAGACTCGGCAGACCATGCGGCCCATCTGGTCTCCCACCATGCGAAGTTTGGCTAGGGTGGTGTCGACTCTGCGTTGGTGGTGTATAAAGAGGCCAAGGACGCGGATCTCCTTGGCTTCCCGGATCGGTCCCGAGAGGAGGGATTTGAGTGCACAAATTCTGATTTAGCTGGGGCGCACTGGAGTCCGCAGTAGGCCGCGTAGTCGTCGACTAGGGTCGCCGCTGCTTGCAGGCAGGACTCCATGTGGCCCAGGTTACCTTGCGTGGCCCAGATGGTAATGTCAACCGCATAAAGAGCGTGATGTATCCCGGGCAGAGAAGACAATTCGGAGGGAAGACGAAGCATTGCCAAATTGAAGAGCAGGGGAGACAGGACCGCGCCTTGAGGTGTTCCCCTCAAGCCGATGGTGTATGGCCCGTGTTCTGCATCTTGTATGCGTATATAGGCTTGACGGTCTGTAAGAAATTGTCTTATGTAATGGAATGTTTTGTGGCCACAGTTGGTGTTACTGAGGTGGTCCAGGATTACTTCATGTTTGACGTTGTTGAATGCGCCTTTAAGATCCAAGGCCAGGACCACCTTGTCGTTGTGGGGACATTCTACAGGATCTAAAATGTCGTGGTGGAGCTGCAGAAGTATATCCTGTGCTGACTTGTGAGGACGAAAACCGAACATAGTGTCCGCGACAATGTGCTGTGTTTCGAGATAATCAGATAGTCTGTCACGCACCATCGTCTCCATCAGCTTGCCAACACAAGACGTAAGGGAGATGGGGCGAAGGTTTTCCACATCAATAGGTTTGCCGGTCTTCGGGATGAAGGTCACGAGAGCCGATTTCCAATCGAGAGGGAGAGGAGTCTCTCCGTCCCAAATGCTATTGATGTATTTGAGGAGCGCGGCGTAGGCTGCGTCGGGAAGGTTGGCCAAGAGCTTGACCGTAACCTTGTTGCGCCCAGGTGCAGTGCCTCGCTTCATCTTGCTTAACTCTTTCCTGTCCGCGGGGAAAATGGTGGTTTTCAGGTGGTATCATTAATATTTTTTTTTCTTCAACAAAACTTGCTTGGTACAGGAGTGTATGGTACCGAATTGTAGAGGAGGAAATTCTCTTCACATTCTTATTAGTCACAGTCAACATGTTTATTGAGTAAGAGATGAAAAAAAAATAATCGGAAAGAAAATTGTAGTTACAAAGAAAAAACACACAAAAATATCAAAGTTTCGTCGCAAAAACAAAACATAAAAACAATTTCAGAATATACATTTTTTACAACAGGGATCGATGCAACATTGCAGCAAATTTTAGTTTGCTGTGAGCAGTATTAGCTGGGCTAGGAAAGGAAACAGTAGTCCTAGTGACTATCGTGCCACTGCGCGAAACAGTTCCTTGTTGCCGTGAAGCAGAGGTTGGCCGCACATGTCTCACAGAAAACATTTGTTTTTTGCTCCACCTTTTTTTCTTCGTAGCACAATTTGCAGTTCCGGTACTTTGCATTTTCTGCGGCTTGTGCTGCAGCCCCTGAGGTGAATCACGAGGCGGAAACAGAGAGCGAACATTGGGGTCCTCAGGATGTGGCTCATCAAATCCGAGGAGTTGCTCGACCAATTCAAGTCTGAACGCGAACTGATCAAATCTTGATGTCCTCGACAATTCTGGCGCTTCGGGATGCTCCTGGCGATGCGCGTCAAAAAGTATGAAGCTGTTGACGACCGCGCCGCCAAGCGCCGTGCGACACTCCGGCGCGCAACGCCGAGGTCGACCCCTGGCTGTCTTTGAGCCGAAAACACGACTCTCTGCGCTGCCGGCGGCAAGTAATCCCGCCCGAAAAACGTTGACACCCTGCAAATAAGAGTTATGACCTTCAGAACACTCTGATCTTTTCCGATAAGCGCGCAGCAAAAGCGGAACATTTTGGGGAGAAAGCGAAACTTTCCGAGGCATGGCTGTCGACGTTCCGGGTCGGTCTGAGGCAGTTTCGCTGTCGGTGCTGAAGTCTGAAGAGCCGAAGTCGTCTTCTGAATCCTCACTGCTGCTGTTCTCGTCCAAAAACGAACTCTCAGGAGCATCAATTTCTGTGGAAACGCGCGGTTTCGGCGCAGCAGCAGCGCGCGACGTCGACGCCATGGTGGAAACAAGGAGCGCCGGTCAGCTGACTCCGGAGGGGCTTCAAAAATCACCGCTTGGCGGAAAAAGTCAAACCAAAAGCGAAACTGAAAGAAGAGTTCCTTTATTTCACACTGGTTAGCGCTAGCTGTCCAGGAACGCTTCAAAAAGCGGGAAAATACGAACTTGAAACCATCGATAGCGGGCTATCGATGGGAATAGGCGCGGACAGGAAAGAGTTAAGGCCGCCCGGAGGTCGTGGAGCTGGAACGGAGTGTCCAGCTCCGTGTTCTCTTCGCCTGCATAGGAGCACGCCGCCGGCCGGGGGTCCTTAGTGGTGCACAGGTATTGATCCCTGAGTGTGTGCGCTAGCTGTGTTGTCGATCGTGTAAAGTTGTGCAATGCCCTATGTAAGTGGCGTTGGGTTTCCGTGCGTGTTTGTATTGGATCGATGAGAGCGCAGAATAGGCGCCACGTGTTGCGGCCAGACATCTTGCGCGCAGCCGCGTTGTACCGGTCCACCCAGTTAGTGTCGGCTAGCTGAGTAGCAGGAGGGGGTCTACGATAGGTAGAGAGGTGCGGAAAGTCGTCCAGTCCGGGACACGAGCTTGTGTTAGTAGGCGTTTCAGGGGACGCATGTAAATGGTTGTGCTGATTATACAGTGATCACTACCCAGAGTGTCCTCTGTATTCAGCCAGTCGGCATGGCGTATGTTGCGTGTAAATGTGAGGTCCGGGCAAGTATCTCGTTCAATCGAATTGCCAACACGTGTTGGGTTGGTGGGGTCAGTGTGTAAAGTGAGTCCAAGTGTGGAAAGAAGTTCCGCAAGCTTCCTCCCATGTCTGTCCTCCCATAGCCTGCTCGGTGCGTTGAAGTCGCCGACGATCAGAAGAGGATCCCTTGTGCATTCGTGGGAGCTGGTGAGGTGCGGGCCCCTGCATATTATGCACATGGGATTGCAAACGTGGGGGGCCATCCCCTCAGTACCAACCCCCACGTTCTGGCCACAAAGGCTGCATCTTTCTTTGACCGGGGTGGGACAGTTGTCCACCCGGTGCCCCAGCGTGCCGCAACGGTAGCACGCTGGCACCGTTTTCTTATACTCCTTGACGGGAGTCAGTTCTGCATTGTAGTGGACGTAATGCAGAACGCTGCATCCCTCTAAAGTTAGCAAAGCTACATTCGATTTTCCCAGCTTGCGTACATGGACTAATTCACCACTGTGCCACTGCACACTATGTTTCAAGGATTCACTGGTTTCAAGGTTATGGACAGAGATCACACCACGACACACATCACTGGTGAGCTTGAGGTGTCCGTGAAGCGGGAGCGATCCTTTGCTGGTGGTAATTTGGATGTCCGTCAGAAGCTTTTGAGCTACTTCGGGGTTCTGCGTGGCACAGATGATAATGTTTTGTTCCCAATTGGGAGAAATTGTAATCGCATTCATATGCTGTCTGCCGACGAGTTGCGAAATGGCAGCGCCGAGTTCAGCTAGCTGAAATGCTGTCTTGAGGGCGACCATACTGCGTGGCCTCAGCACGGTCACGTAATCGTCAGGGTTCATCCTGACCGTTGGCTTGGGCGTCCACTTGGAGACTGGTGAAAATGTCTTCTCTGGACATTTAGAAGATGGAGCGCGAGCGTCTCTCGTTGCTAATTTGTTGAGAGGAGTCTTGGGCATTGCAGCTCCTCGTGCATTCTGCCGGCGGCGGCGGCGGCTCTCAACGGCTTGAAAAAGGGCAGCTTGCTGCGCCGAAATGGTGGATGGGCCATCCGCTCGCTGGCTTGCAGGGACAGACGACCACGACAGAGTCGTGGGGTTGTATCCGCTTTGTTCAGGCAGAGCCATGTTGAGAGGTTGACCGGCGGGCGTCTCCGCAGCCAGCGGCGGGGGAGCCGGAGCTGTTAGGCTCAGCTCGACCGCTACGTGGTGATGTGGAGAGTTGCTCGAAGTGGCCGAAAATTGGGCGTACCTGGGTCAGATCGGTGTCTCCAGGGTCCTGCTGACCTCACAGATGCAGACGCACAGGTTTGATGAGTGTTACATCAGATTGCTGCGGTTCCAGTCGAAAATCGACGGAGCCGATGTGCCACGTGTCTGATCGCTCCGCGCTCAAACGTGGCATCCCCATTGGCGGTGTGATAAGTAGTGATCGGCGAAAGCAAAGAGTCCACACGTATGTTTATTTCCGTGGGCCTAATTTGCAGCTATGTAGTCACTGACTAGACCTATCTATTCACGGAAACCTAAAAGAAACAAAATAAAAGCGAAATCAGTGTCGCCATGCGACTGCCTGGAAGCCAATCCATGCGTTGGTCGACTCCTCCCACAGTATGCGGGGAATTTTAAAAAAAATATGGCGGGAGCCGGACGTTAATCCGATTTAATTAGGGAAATCGGCCGCACAGGGCAATAAATCGAAGTTTCCAAGAATGCTGGGAACATGTAGATCGAGTTCCCGCGGCAAAAAGACAAGTTCAGATTCCTCTTCAGTGCACCTAGAAATATATGACAGCTGAATGTAGATGTGTACAGGTTTCAGCATTCTGTTTATATTTAGTGGTGATTGCAAAGTGCTGATTAAGTTATATTTTCTTGTATTTGGTATTCTAGAGCAGAGCCCGGGTAGGACAAAGGAGTGGTGCTTTGGTGAAGGCAGTTCAGAGGGCGGAGGAATACCTGCGTAAACGCTGCCTTGGTAGCAATGTTGGTCCTAGACAGTTTTTCTGGGATGAAGGTAAACCTCTATGTCATGTTTTATGGGGCCTGTGCAGTTGTGCTTTTAAAGTGATTGGTCATAAGTGCTTTGAATATTTGAAACAGGCTCTTTTTCTCTTACTTTGATTCCTCCTGAATATTGTCTTCTGCTGATATTAATGGCTTGACTTCTTCTTCTCAGTGGGGTTCATACTTGATTTTGCAAAATCTCAAGAATTTCAAATAATTTTAGTCAGTGCTGCTTGATAGCTTTATAGAAAATAAAGTAGCTTTGCAGAAGGTCCTGTACAAGTGAATGATGTGTACTGAGCCAACACCTCCTTTATTATCAGCCTCCGCGGTGGCTCAGTGGCTATGGTGCTCGGCTGCTGACCCAAAAGACGCGGGTTCGATCCCGGCCGCGGCGGCTAGAATTTCTTTGGAGGAGAAATTCTAGAGGCCCGTGTACTGTGCGATGTCAGTGCACGTTAAAGAACCCCAGGTGGTCGAAATTTCCGGAGCCCTTCACTACGGCGTCTCTCATAGCCTTAGTCGCTTTGGGACGTTAAACCCCATAAACCAACCAACCTTTATTATCAGTGTCTGTCATATCATTCGGTTAAAGGAGTGCAGACATCTCTTTCACCAGGCATCCACAATGTGGCGAGCTGTGGCTGGATTCCATGCTGCATGACTTGGGCTGTGGTGCCACATGATGCTTTCTTTAGCCTTCGCTACACGGTGCAGTCCGACAGGTGCCTCTCATATCATTGGCTTTATTATCCTGCAAGCTCTTCTTGTATGGCCTCTGAGTGTCTCCCCTGCCCTAATAGCATGGGTAATTGCATTAGCTGCAACAAATGCTTTTTGTGTCAGCACATCATATTCCCTCGTTCCTAAGAGTGCAGCCTACTGCAGTTGGCTTGCACTCTGCAGCGCTTGCTGTTGTGAGGTGAGTCGCAAGCAAGTGGAGAATTTCTACTCTTCCCCCCCCCCCCCCCCCCCCCCCCCCCCCCCCCCCCCCCCCCCCCCCCCCCTCATGTGTTTACTTCATCGTGTTCTGTATATGTGAATGTTTGTTCTGTCTGAGATTCAGTTTCATGGTCATGACGTGCAGTTATGACTGTCTGGTTTCCTTTGTTCATACTGACCGAGTCTTCATTACAAGCAAGGCCACCATAAACGGGATTAGGTTCAAGTGTTCACACAGACCCTAAGGCATGGTATTTGCAAGTGGTGCTTTGTATGCTACCCACAGTAGGGCCAGGTACACCTGCACACTTGTGCAGGTGTGATCAGAATTATACAAAGCATGCTTCTATGGTAAAATTTTGTTGACATATTGCCTAGGGAAAATTTGTTAGCTTCGTCATGTTTGGGCTTGTAGTTATTGGTGGTTATGGTTGTGTGCAGCCTAGAAACCTCCAATTTCCTCTAACACACTAGAAAAGTTCGGACACTGAAGCTTGCTTTGTATTACTCTGGCCTTGGCTTGTTCACAGTGCCACATACAGAAGGACCACCTTCTGTAAACAGCGACGATTTCTACTTGGATGCTCTGTGCTCAGACTCTGGCCTGACTTCAGAAGGTGCAGGAGATGCAGGGGATGAAGTAGCAGCACGGTAAGCATGCAAATTCTTTTTTATTTAAGGGCCCTTCACTCTGTTTTAACTATGCTCTCTGTGATACCATTTCGCTTGCTCCTACTCTGCAACTCATATGGGCATATCAGTTTTTATACATGCAGAAATTAGCTTTCATTACGCTGTGATGGAACTGTACAAAGTATTTTAACCATGGACTTTGTAACACCATTTCACTTGCTCCTACTGTGTTTGTAGTTCATATGGGCATATGAGTCTTGATAGTACAGAAATTAACTTTCGTTGACAGTCGTTATATTAATAGGCGTTACTGTTGTTAAACCTTAGCTCATTAATTCTATGACTAATGCTTTTGTTCCCCATTCTGACTTAAAGTGCCATGACAGAACATAAGAGGAGTTTCAGTTCTTTTCACTTCGGTGAATAGCTTGTGTACATGTTCCATCAAGCAGTTTAAGAGGTTTGAAACAAGTAAAAAGTGCAGTTCTAAAGTTTCTTTCTTAATATATTTAAGGTTATCTGAAGCAGAGCAATCCATTACACAAAACAGCCATTGTGTGTGCAGTGTGTATTGCTGACTTACAAAAAATTGCATCTGCCTGGTGCGTTACCTTTATCGGTATAAAATTGCCAGCTTTTATGTTAATTGCACATGTAAAAGGAAAGGCAATACTGCTTTACTTTTACTTAAAAGAAAAACATTTAGATATTTTGTAGGCAAAAAACTGTTGTGGTATAGTGGCTGAATGTTGTAACAGCAGTTTTGCCTTGTGTTCTTTATATGTTAATGTAGAAACTTCTGTGTCAGGAGCAGCATGTTGCATGGACGTGCTAGTGTGGACTTCTTCACACTATCTTAAGTCATCTTTATTTCTGACATGTGCTTATATACTCGGAACATGTTCACGGGCTGAAGCCGAAGGAAGAAAATCTTGAATTGCATGGTGTACAATTTTTTTCTGGTGGTTTCCTAGTTAGTGGGCCACGAAATTTGCTATTTCACACAGAATGCAAGTTTTATAGCAAGAGCAGAAGCAAGATAGAGTAAACTCATCTATTAATTTGCACATGGTTAGGGGCCCTGGATTGTCACTTAGAATTAGAAATGTAAAATTAAAAGTAAAGTATGTGGTAACGCATGCTTCCTGACCAGTGACAGTCATTAGTCGCATCGTATTGACTGGCAACCAAGTGGTTTGGTGGTGCTTAAAGGTGTAATGGTCAAATTATAATTGAAGCCCAGCGTATACCCTAAGGAACCAGAAGAAATGTTGGAATTATTCAAAAGTTCCAATTATATAATGACCCCGAAAGAACTGAAAGAGAACCATTTGCATCTTAGTGAGTTTATCAGGTGAAATACTCTGCAATGGCCGCCTGCTCTAAAGATGACAATTGTGTGACAGAGACTATTTTTCACATTTCCGTCAATGCTATATTACGTGCTCGTGGTCAACGCCATAGAAGCATGACTGCTGCAAAATGCTAAGGGCCTCCCAGCACCCTACACTCGACAACGCGTAGCAGTGCAGCCCACCACCGCTACAATGTGAGCATAGGCGTGCGCAGTTGAGGGGTGAAGGGGGTCCTCCCTAATAGACATAGGAAAGGGGGATGCAAATTTTGTATCTCTGCTACCCAGAAGACATGAAAAGATGCTACCATGAACTTTGCCTTTTATGGAGAGACCTGCCTGTGCATGCCTATGTGCATGAGGCTTTACTGGAAAAAAAGAAAAGAAAAAGGCGAATGGCTCGGCGGCACACTGGACGAATGGCAGAGCCGCACAAGGGAAACATGAAGTAATGAGAACAAAAAACAACAACAAAAAAAAAACTAGCGGCACACTAATCAGCGTCTGAAACGGCGTGAAACGGCTTGGTTGGCTGGCTGTTGCACGATCAATAGTCGCCTTCCCTCCGGGCTGGCACGTTGCGCCGAAAAGCAAAAGCGAAACTAAGCTGTTGGACTATTCTTTAAGGCTGGGTCATGTTCTTTAGTCATCTTATCTAAGGTGCGCGGGCAACTCTGCATCATCTAATTCATGTTTGAGTAGGGCTATTTAGATGATCATTTGTCGTGCTGGTCATACCTGGCTGCGGCCTGTTTTCAGGGATCCCTCCAAAGTAAGTGGCTTGAGACACATAGCTTTGTAAATAGCGAGCATTCAACTTCATAGCAATACCTGGGTGCTTGCCAGCACCGTGCCGGCAGTTTGAATTGTCTAGATTCCTGAATTTATGGGGGGTCAGATTAACGAGCTTTTATTGTATTATACTGCTGTCGCACTGGCACTTCAAAACCGGATTGAAGTTAAGGGCGTGCTTTATGTACAAAGCTGCTACATGTCCCCTCTCGATCCCGATTGGCAAGTTGGCCTGCTAAATGCCAGGTTGGACACGTGTCAGAGCTTATCATGAGTAATATCAAATCCAACCTGACAGGCAATTTTGTCAAAACCTGTAGTTTTCAAATGACAGGTGGCAATGTGGGCCAACGTGGTTGTATAAATATAGTAACAAACAAATGGGTTTGTAAGAAGGAAAATTACACAGAAACACCTTTAATAAAAATCTTGTGGCTATGATGCATCTACAGGATCTTTCATTGCAAATGCATGCCAAACACCTTTCCACTGGCCCGTGCACGTAGATGCTACATTTGTTCATCATCCAGGCCTGCAGGCGACGTTAACAGTGTGATCACAGCTTTGGAATAAAATAAAAAGTAATTAAAAATATTATTGCTTTTGTATAATACTCTTCTGCACTTAAAGTGGCCATTCCCCGCGTTTAGCTGTTGTGTTTTCGTCTGAAAGCTTGTTCTGTGGGAGGCTGCTCACCTGCCCACCGTGTCAGGCGGCATCATGTAATTGTGAGAGGCTGCTTGGGAAGAGCACCCTGGGTCACAACCCAGCCCAAGTCCCACAAGTGGTAGCACCTGCCAGACAGGGGCAGTGGTGCATCGCTTGACCACTGCACCGCTGCACCAGGAATGGCAGGAAGGCTTCCAGGGATCTATGAATAGAGAGAATTCCACATATATGGACATTAACCCATTATCGCTATCTGAACAACTGCCATCCATGAACACTGGATCTGAACATCGGAACCGAAGGGAAAACCGAACTGCTAGTGCACCAAATTCGCATTTGGCCTAACTACGCAAATCGACCATGATTTTTTAATTGTTATTTTGCATTTGATTATTTCCTAAGCGTGAGGATAGCTGCTCTCGATTGCACTTCAGGAATCGAATTCGAGTCGAGCAATATCGGGCATGAGTGCACTTCAATGATCTAGTTGTCCATGTAGCAGAGCTAGGTCTGCGTTTGATCTCGATTGTGTCAATAATAATCGAAATTTCCCTTGGGACAGTGATATAACCAAGTGCTTTCTTGCAAGATTGTTTCGCACTAACCTTGAATAACTTTTGTTCTTTTCTGGCAGCACCAGAGAAAAGCGAAAGCAATGCAATGAAAGGCTGCTTCATTGTATTAGAGAAGGGAATGTAAATGTAAGTAAAATTAGTATACATAAATGCATTGTAGTGTTAGTACAAAATTACCACAGAAATTCACTTCTAAAATTGCAGAGCCACTTGTTAGGAGTGCTGAATGGTGAGGTGAAGAGTGAGCGTCACCAAATATTCAACAACAAAAACTGTCCTGAACGTTCTCAGCTCCAGCACTGGCCTTGGTTTGGGCCTATTGATGACGTGCCACAGGTAAAGAAGAGTTTCCATTGCACAATCTTGCTGTGCTCTCCATATTTCACAAATTTTTTTTTTGGTCTGAAAAGTGTTGACAGCTAGCAGTAAGTAGTATTGTGTGTAAAACTCTTTTCTGTAAAATCCAAAGTACCGTTTTAATTTTCTGGGAGCAAATGAATTCTGCAGATAAGTGAATTTTAAAAAAATTTCTGGAACCTGTATTTGCTACGCAATTTTTGTTGTTGTTTGAAATTGTGTTCTGGCATGCAGTGGGTAAATTAAATGAATCGCAGTGAATACCGGGTATGTTGAACCCAGATAATGTTGAAACGCCTATATTGAGCTATCCTTGCACATCCATTCCGTTCTCGAGAATGGTGCAGTGTGCCCCAACAAGGCACACTTTCCCTAGATGCTAAAACAGCTTTCCTGTGATCACTATTTGCATGTCAAAAAGTGTGGAGCCAAAGAAGTCATAGTATTGTTTAGGTGTGTAGCCCTGAATACCTACTGGTAACGCTAGCCAGGCAAAGAGACTGCAAATCTGGTGGATAAGGCGAATGTAGGGAGTAAGAATGGTGTAAAGGTGTAACTTGAGGAGAGGCAAACTGTGCCAGTGGCAATCAGTATGTCTTTCCGTCAAGTTCTCTTAATTCCTCCACTTTTTCACACGGGCTGGCTCTGCTGGCCAGTGCCAGCGCAGCATGTTCCGACTCTCTTGACTAGTGCAAGATGGTGACTTTTGCTTGCTCCATTCGTGGTAGCATGTCGCTTGGTTACTGTAGCCATGGACACAGAAGCGGAAGAGCTCCATTGACGAAGGTGCATTTTAACAGGTTTAGAGAGATGAAAAGAAGCCTTGAGTAACAGGTGGATTTAGAATCTGTTGCAGCGTGACAAAACATGAGCGTGCAGAGCAAGGCCAACATAAGAATGAAGGCGTTGGAGTTTTGTCATGTGCAGTTCCAGCATTCAAGAAGGTCAATAAGGTGGTGTTTAAAGAGAGACACCAGAAATGTCCTTGGTGGTGGCACTAGGTTTTAAGTGTTTCATGGCAGCCTGGAGACAAAACTTTATTGATGGCACCAGTTGGCAGCAGTTTCATGATGCGCTACGGCGTCATTGGACACATTGTGCCAAGTGAAAGTAGGGCATCCAGAAGCTGACTAGATCAGCGTTATTGGCTGTTGAAGGAGTGGTCAGATATTTGTGCAACCTTCCTGCGATCAGAAATATTGAGTGCTGATAAATGCTGCCAAACAGAACACTGGATCTTGAAGGCAATACATGCCTTGCTGTCCAATATGTGCTCAGCGAGAAGTGATGGATGATACTCGATCTTTTCGCTGAATGCCTCCAGGCATGGGACATGGAACTGGGCTGGTCCACTTGCTGGGTGTATCTTCTGAATTATTGCTGGAGTTGCACATTGTTTGTCTGTTCACGAACATTGCTACCAGTTTTCTGCTTCCCAATGCTGCAGAGAAGCTGCAGATTCTCAACAAAGGAGGTTTGATAAGTCTTCAAGGTCAGGTACAGATGCAGATCGTTTTTTTTCTGCGTTAAGAAGAAAGTGTGCAAAATATGAAAAAATTGTATGCGACCATGCGCTCATGCGCCATGACAGCAGCACTCTTAAACATGGAATTCGTGAGTGTAGCCACGTTTTGTGATGTCTCGAATGTCATGGGACGAAAACAATGAAGTGGGTTCTGGCAGCAAAATTTGACATTCGGCTGCTGGTCTGAAGGTTGCGGGTTCAGTGTCGGCCACGGCAGATGTATTTTGATTGAGGCAAAGTACCAAAATGCCCGTGTGCTGTGCGATTGAAGCGCACATTAGGTGAACCCACTTGGTCATGTCTAGAGCAGAAAATAGGGGTGCGCTGACTTCCAGTAGCAATATGTCGCGCGAAACACTGAGCGGCATCCCTAGTCATCGGTCGAGCGTTTCCTCTGTTGCGGCAGAGAAAACTAAATTCACAAACAAACCACAGCATCAGAACGCAAAGCCGCCAAGTGCAAAATGCAGTCTGACTAGGAACGCAGCTTAGTATTTGAGTCTGCGCACCCACTTAGTTGCTTGGGTCTAGTGACATTCGTGGCACAATTCCAGTGGGGCTACCTTTACGATCTTTGCGTTTGAGAGCGCTGCTGTCGCGGCATGCGAGAGCAATCTCACATGTAATTTTTTTTTCTTATTTTGCGCACTTTTTTGTCATGGAAAACGTGGGAAAAACTTATCCACATCACATGAATTAGACACTTTTCATGATGCTTCACAATTTGACACTAGAATTTCTAGTGGAATTGATATAGCTGAAATGTCAATTTTTTTTTCAGTTAAATTATTGGATTGAACAAGATACAAAAAAACTCTGAGTTGCTATATACAGTGATCAACAACATGGTTCAAGTTGCCTTCACCAATTATGCCCTGGTATAATTTTAATCTTTGCTAAATTTTGCTGTTGCACCTGGTATAGAGATGGTCACTGGTGCCTGGAGGGATGTCAGGCAAAGCACTGCTGTAAATTGTTTTCGGACAGCGGGCTTTGTTGTTGCTCTAGGAAAGGGTGTTTGGACACAATGTTGGGGGGTCTCGGGAATGAATTTCACCAACTTTCAGCATTACTGGGCACCGTTATGGACAGGATAAATAGAAAATCACTTCAGTGCTGAATGTGACATGCAAACCATAGTGTGGTATGAAGGCCGTGGCTGATGTCGCTTGTTCTACAGCAAGAAACATTTAAATCTATCTGAGCACCCACATAAGCATGTTTAGGCTTGGAAATATGGCGAAATAAATTGCTACCTGTTTGGTGCCCGTACCGTGTTATATTGATGTTTAGTTATTAATGACCTAGAAGCAGCAAAGCAAAGAAATTGTTTACTCGGAAGAATGAAGCGAAGCTTCCAGGATTTATTCACAGAGACCAGAAAAATTTGTGGTACAAAGCAGAAGTATGAAAGGTGAAGATGGGGTTAAAATTTTTGAAAACATGGGTTTTTGCAACCTTTTTTTCTTTTCAAAACGTTAATTGGCCACAGCTTCATGCAACATTACTCAATAAGGAAACATTGCTTTCTTTTCATGGTTACTGCTTGTCACAGCTTTAAAAATATATCAGAAAGTGGTTTCTTTTTATTGACCTTTGTAATGCCAACTGTTTGCCTTATCGGCAACAGGCATTGTTCCCGAGTAGACCCACCACAGTGGCTTGGTGGCTATGGCGTTCGGCTGCTGATTCCAGTGTTGAGGCATCGTATCCTGGCTACAGCGGCAGCATTTAGATGGGGGCAAATGAATCCATGGAGTCGTCCGCTACGCCGCCCTTATAGCCCATGTGCAGGTTCAAGACATCATGATTTAACTAATATTTCTAGGTTAGCTGTCTTATGCTTCAGGAAACCTTGTTGTTTCACTGCCACCAAACCTGAAAACTGCTTCTGGAGACAAGTCATTCTAACCATGCACCCGCAGGGATAAAATGCTTGGCGCCTAATCATAATTCTTACCAGCCTCTCTTGATAGGCCTTGAGTGATGAGCGTGAGAAAATTTAATTTTCTCTTTTAATGCCGTTGTTATCAGCATTTTTTTGGCAGCGTAGCCTAAGGGAGAAAAAGTGCTGCTTAAATGTGCTCGGCACAATGCTTTTATCTGTCATGTGTTTCTCAGTCACCTCCCTGAAGTGGCTTTCACAGAGGTGCAGGGTGGAAACAACTCAGTAGGTTGAAGTGGTGTGCTGTCAGTTCTAGCACCTTTATAGTCATTGTGCTTTGAGCTCTGAACTTGTTACAGGAATCTTGTGAAGCAAACGGTCCACCTATGCGTTCCGTATACTTGATGCACTGAATGGTTAGCATAGAGCAGCAGTGCATTTTTGCCTGTTAAGTAGTCAGACAACTGTGACGCAGAAAGAATACTGAGTGGTGGAATGTGTCTTAGAAATCAAATCCGTTGGGGCACACTGTTAGAGGGCTACTTTTCTTTGCAATGGTATTTACGGAAGCATTAACTTGATAGCATATTGTATGCTAGAGTTGCTATGCTGTGACGCATGGCACAAAGGTCACAGTGAGTGGCTTGTCACTGAATTATGGCATCGGCTGTGCCTGTACATACTCATCGCCTTCAAACTAATTCTCTCACTGAATTGCCCTGGTGGCATCCATTTGCTGATGGCCACTATAATACTAATAAGTGAACAAATACATCACATCTGGGCAGTGGCCAGCCACACTGATCAAGTGTTGGTGATTCACTATGAAAACTTGTATTGGGAAAGACTACACCCTTTCCCTTGAGCCATGACAGGTTGCTCTGCAGCCTGTCATGTGTTTGGGAGGTTCAGGGTGGCCTCAAATGAAAAAAAAAAAAAAAGTTCACATCATTGGTTCTAGGAGTAGCTGAAGGACAACTTCTGGAGATTTGGTCTTTTTTTTTTCACAATGGTATAGGTATCCCATTAAGTGTGGTGACTACATGTTCCATAAATTTTTTTGGTTTATAAGTGATACGTCATATGATATAAGTGCATTATAATCATTGGTGCAGAAGAAATTGCATTAAATAAATTTCTGCTGCCAGTGAAAAGTACACCCTCTAGTAACAGAGCTCTCATGCAAGTTTTATTGTTTCTCAAGTACAGCAGGTCAGCAGCAAAATTTCTGTTTTCAGCAAGAAGAGATTTACGAGTTCTGCTTTGAGCTGTTGAAGGCCAACTCGCGCCTGGATGCTTCTTTTGACATTGCGTCTTACGTCATTCAGGTGTGGTGCCCTGAGGTAGGTTGAAGCAAATTTTTTTTTTTTCTGTATAACACTTGTTATTGTTTCCTGAACTTCTGTTGGAGCATATTTCATTGCTGTTCGGACAACTGTAGGCGATGTTTGTCTTCACCTCCAAGCCAGTCCACACAAGTACCGACAATGCGGAAAGGGTGGGAAAGAAACCTGATCGCAGAGCGACCGGGCAGGAGCACATACAATAGGAGAAGTTGACAGTAACATTGGAGTTCAATATACCAGCTATCTTTCCTATACTTTTACAAGGAATTTTCAAGCTGATAATTGATGTGTTCAATGCAGCCAGTAATTGGAGATATCCGGAAGGACTTGAGTCTGGGCTAGTTGGCGTGACATACAGGAAAACAGCCAACAAACGGACGCCACGCAGAAGGGAGCACATAAACACATATAGTGAAAAAAGGGGGTGGGGGTAACAGGGGGGGAAGGTACAGTATTTACTCGCATAATAGGCGCACCCCCAATTCGGTCGCGAAAAATGAGATTTTTTTATTTCCGCGCATAATAGGCGCACCCCGAACTTGGCACTGTGATCAGTACTGTATTTACACGATTGCAAGCTGACGCCTCCCCACCCCCACAATCTTTATTTTAACAAAGTTTTTGCTGAACTGACTACTAGTCCTCACTGCTGCGGACCCACAGCACGTAACAACGACATCGCGTGGAACAGCCGCACACAGTTTTCAGGGATGCTCACTTTAAACGTCTGTTTGGAAAGCTTCATCAGCCGGAAACCTTCCCGACTTAGGACCCCGAAAACCGCGGTGATAGGAGTCGCATACGAAAATTTAGGCACGCCGCAGTCGCAACTGCCGCACTTCTCATCCACATCGAATTTCCGGCCTACCGCACGCTTGCCGTGTTCGAGATCTAACTACCAGCCGTGTAGCTATTAGGGCGCTTGTCCGTCGTGCTATAATAGCAACGCTCGGCGGCAGCGCAAGAAAGCCACATCTGCGATGAACTAACACGCTACAACAGAAACCGACCCTTTGATAGCCATAAAAAAACTGGAGCTGGTGATGCTGATGTCGATAAGGATAACGAAAGCTCGCAGTGGATGAAAAAGTTGATGATGATGATGATAAGCTTGACCTTGGGCGCCATCCGTGGGCGGCACCTGGAAGCTCCTGTGCGCGTGCACGGCCGCCTTGATCATGCGCGCGCCTCCGCTGCTCCGCGACCAAGCGCGCGTTGCTCGCAGCCGGAGCTGATTGCGGAGGCCATGGCACATGCATTTCGAAGGCTATTCCCGCATGGATCGTGGAAAGTTTGGGTGCGGCCCTTACAGGGATTTTTTTTTAAAATTATTTATTTGGGAAAACAGGATGTGGCCCGTTCACGGGTGCGTTTATGCGGTATGTTCGATTTTGCGAGTCGAAAAATTTCCGGAAATTTTACCCCGCGTAATAGGCGCACCCCGAACTTTGAGCCGGATTTTCCGGAAAAAAAGTGCGCCTATTATGCGAGTAAATACGGTATGTTGCGCAAAGGCGGGAGAACAGAAGTAGTCACGTCGCTAGGATAAAACCATAAAAAGTGAAAATCATACAAACAACAATGGCAAAAATAAAAGACAAGAAACAGTGGGATGTAAAACGCCACAGCAGAAATAAGGTAAAAAGTTAAAAACAGCAGTCTTTAAAGATGATAAAATTGTCCAAGATAACTAAATTCTTAATCTGTCAGTGCGAGGGATGGAGTGCTAATGCAGGGATCCTTGTGATTTGCGATCGCCATTGCTTCCAAAACTTCTCCTGTTAGTTGGCCATTTTTTCTCGCCAGGAATACAGTCTCATGAAGAGAAGTGCATCCTCTTGGCCCACTGTGTTTACAATGCTGCAGCAAGTTGCTCCCAGAACTGTTCTTGACAGGTCTTGCATGTTCCATTGCACGTTCATTGTAGCACCTACCAGTCTGGCCAATATACACTTTGCCGCACGACAAAGGGAATTTGTAAACCCCGCTAACTTTGCATGACGTGTACAGGCTTTGATGCCTCGTGTCACACTTGCGCCCCACTGTACATCCAGGTATAGATATCCGGGTTCAGGGTATCCAAGCTTGACTGTACACCATTTTCTCGTGGGCACCACTATATTAGAGATGTAGCGCCATCCAGCTATTGGTCCGCTGATGACCACCATGCTTGCTTGTGCCGCCTGTAGCAAATGCAATGGGCTAGGGGCAAGCTGCAGCGCGCCGTGTAATCACATTCTTTTGAGCGTTTCATGAATGGTCTTTTTTTTTTTTGAGAACATTAATCAAGAGGCTACTGGCAATATCTTGACAACCAACACGGGCTCATAGCAAACAAATGGCGTGGCTGGAAAATAAGATGCTGTTTGAAGTGTAAAGGAACAGAAATTGTCATGCCTTGTAGGCATATGGGTATGGTTGTACTTTGACAGCTCTCTATCCAGCGCACTACATACTAACGACTAATGTGAAATACAGCCTCCCCATTCCGTATACTTGCAAACAAAAACTCTTGTGTCATAGTCCATTCTAGCACCTAGGTGGTGCTTGACATGGATTGCATTTTTCCTGCCTAGTGCTTTTTCTGCTGATGTATACCTTTAAGCGATGAAAGAATCATCAGCTGGTAAATACTGCTTGTTCGCAGTATTCATATCTGTGCATCACCATCACCCCTGCTGACAGCATGTACTGTCGGCCTCAAATGAAGTACCGTATTTACTCGCATAATGATCGCACTCGCGTAATGATCGCACCCCCAAATTTTGTTGGCAAAATTCAGTTTTTTTTATTTCCCGCGTAATGATCGCCCCCCGAACTTGCCGCGGCAATTTGTCGACGATGTCGAGTCTAGCAGACGATGGTCGCACTTGCTATCTGTCTTGACAAATGGCACGTGCAGATTACCATCTTGCTCTGTCAGCATTGCAGCGGCAGCCGCCTGTTGGTCGACCTGTGGTCACACATGCAGTCTAAATGCAGTTATGTTTAACCGCGGATGCCAAACTTAACTGCGGTTATCTTGAATCACGGTTCGCCGTTGTCGCAAGTCTCGCCACCGTTCTGGGTTGCGGTGCAACGAACGAAGTGACGCGGTGATCCGGCTAAACTTTTTTTGTTCTCTTAAATTATAAGCCCTAGGATACGGGATCGTCAAAAATGAATCCTCCTCGAGGATCGCAGGCCTGTACCGAGTTGCTGGTAGGAGTAATAACTGCAATACAAGCTAGTTTTACGTTTGCAGCTGCGTAGCAGCTGCCGCCGTTGCAGCGCGAGTGACCCGATCTGCTTGGCCAGCTCCGCTGCGAAGGCATCATATATATTTCTTTTACTATCAAACAATGAGGTTGTCAGCAAGGCAGCATCATAAGTAGAACATTCATTATAGCGTTGGTCAATTCAAAAGCGCCGTCCACTGTGGCTTCGATACGAAACAAGTTAGGCCTAGCGACGGCTAGGGAGTACAGAGCGCCGTCGTCCGCTGCGCTCGCGGGCGGCACCATTGCGGTAAGCGCGCGCAATCCAGTGCTCCGAGCGTTGCGAATGTGTCACATAAGTACATCAGCGATGAGACAGGGACCGGACATTTTTCAGCGTAACGGCGGTAAAATGCATAGCTTGAGCGCCGCGGGACGTTGCTGTTGTAGTACGCTGTTGCCACGCTATCGGACAAGATCGAAGGCCGCATAAAAGCGCCGTTGCGCAGCACTATACCCACTGCCTATTTTGATGCGTTGCTCTTTGAACGTGATTTAGTGCGAAGAAAGTAAGAACTTGAAGTGGGCCAGCTCTTGCGCTTTTCGCACTCCACATTCTCGGTTAATGACATAAGCCGAGATCGGTTCGCGATAACGGCGTTCAGCGGCGTAATCGCGGGTAGCGCGCCCGTGTGATAAGGGTTGTCTGCTTGCGTCTTGTTTGCGTTTTGGATGCTCAAAAATTTTTTGTAAAAAAGTTACCCCACGTAATGATCGCACCCCTAAATTTGCGTCAATTTTTGGGAAAAAAAGTGCGATCATTAATCGAGTAAATACGGTACTGATAGCAAAACGTGAAGACCAAAGCGAAGAAGTGAGGCCGCACCAGCTAGCATAATGCATTTTTTTTTTCAAAACCTAAGCAACTAGACTAATTATTGCTGAAGGTAAAACTAGGGAATGTGTGCCCTATCGAAGAAGTATTCTTTTTCATGGTGCACAAAAAGTGCGAGTGCAGCATGTACAGAGCCCATTGCTTGTCCGGCGGCACAACCCAGTGTGAGGATGAATGGTGCCTCCTTTGCACTATAGCCGCGTTCCTCCTTGCCTGTGAAAACATGCTGTTGGTGGATCTAACTCCATCCACCCACCCACCCACCTATCCACCCATCCACCCATCCACCGGATTGTAAGCAGACTGCCCACCGTTGCCAAGTTCACCATATGTGAATTACCGTATTTACTCTATTCTAAGCACCCCCTTTCTTTTTTTTTCACGATTGCGATGTCCAGAGTGGTAAGGCATGCTTAGATTCGAAAAATGTGAAAGGACACGCCCCCCCTCCTTTTATTTTTGCGGCGATGGGCGCGAGAAGTAACGTTTTATTTGGCGAGCGTTCAAAAGAAAAATCGGTGCAGACAGCGAATCCACAGCTTGCGTCTGATACTCCCACTGTTGCTCCCACTGCCATTTGAATCCGTTGCACCATTTGAACCACTGCTCTCAGTATCCCACAGCAGGTCGTCTTCCGTTCTGTTGAAGTAGTTTATTATTAAACACTTCTTAAATGATTTGGCCATGTTTTGATTTGTGTGCTTAGTATCGCGAAAATAAGGTACTGTTTAGGGCAGGATGCAAACCGAGCTCCATATGCAATAAAAAAGGGAGAGCACCATGCCAACAGTGCCACTGAAGAAAGCCTTGCCTTTTGGCTGCCTTTGTGACCTCTGTCAGTGGCTTTTACCTTTGTGTGCTGCCTGCTGCTGTTTGCCTGGGTATGTTTTTATATATGACGATAAGCACAGAGTGCCGTCGTCACTGCATACCAACCGCAGTCTCATCTTAAAATCAAAACGCAGTTGCTGATGGGACATTCACACGACGGAGAATTCCGCGCCTCTTGAGGGTTGACACGTCACGAAAAACATTTTGCCTTTGGTCAGGTCCAGTGTGGGGGCGCCAGCCACCCCCGGTGGTGAGGGAGCTTTCACTCGGCCAGCACAGATGCTCCCTTCCTCCATGGGGAGCTGGTCAGGGGCCGCCACCAGCGAAGGCGAACAAAATGGTGGGGTAGAGAAGTTATTGAACACAGGTGCGGCAGTGGGGCCAGGCTGGGGCACCCTTGCCTCTCTGCCACTGGGTGGGGCAGGTGCTTCTGCTGGCCGGTGGCATCATCAAATCGCTTCATCAACGATGTCATCAATGACATCATCAAGACATTTGGCTGTCTTAACATAGTGACACCAGTGACACCCCTCTGGAGCCTAGTTATTTTATTCGCATTTAGCAAAGCACATAATCAGGGACGTTGTATAGAAAAGTGGCTGCTCTAGAGATGGCAATGCACCGTCTGTCAATCATTTTGTCATCCTTTCAGAGGCATTATTTCAGTCTCCCAGCTGTACAGGTGCTGACACAAGTAAACTGAGTGCACCGCACAAGAAGAAACTGCATGTCAACGCCACCTAGCCGGGCCAGGCGAAAGCTGAAAAGCGCCACGCTCATGTGCACGCCCCCAACTGGCGCAACCCTCCCATTGCTCCGCATGCCTTTCATTCAGCCGGTGTCAATGTTGCACTAATGATGGTTATGATCGGATTGTCGTGCCTGATGTAGCGAGCGTCATTTTGGAACGTGCAGACCGCTGCCTTGATATGGCACACACCGAGGGGGTAATGCTACCATTACGCCGCTTCTGGTGCGACAGCTGTAGGCATGTTTCCGCGCCAAATAGCCTGTGTATTTTGAGCTTTTGTTGTCTCTGGAACTCAATTGGGTCACGCTAGCGACAAAACACCTCGAAACACGATGTACAGAGGAGAAAATGCTTGTCTAGAATGCCCAAACTGCATGCGACTGCGGGCTCTGTGCGCGATAGCACCTGGTTCTAGCATCTAGCGATAATGCCTGGTTCGAGAGAGGTCAGGTGTGAGCGTAAGTGACCAAAATGGTAGTGTTGCACATCTTTTTGTGGCTCGCTGGCTGCCGCTGCTTTGCCGCCAGCTTCTTTTGTGTGAAGCTCTGTTTGCACACCTCTGTGTTCTAATGCTGCATTGAACATTATATGCGTATTTCAGTACTCACCTATGGCTCTAAAAGTGCTGCACGCAAACTCGTAGGAGCAAAGCAAAAATCAGTGGCAACGATGTTAAGCAAACCCAAAACTGCGCAGGTATGTCAAATGTTTCGAGCACGTTTGGTCGATAGCAAGATGCAGTTGAGTCCCAGAGGCAACAAAAGTTTAAAACACTTGGGCTATTTGCTTCGCGAAAGTGCCTTTAGCTGTCTCAAATGAAGCGTTTTAATGACGCTGTCATTAAAACGTACGCTCACTACAAAGGGCTTGACCATGCAATCACAATCTTCATTAGCACAACATAGACGCTGGCCGAATGCAAGGCAGCCGGAGCAGTGAGAGGGTCGAATCGGTTGGAGGCATGCAGATGCAGTTTCATCTTGCCTGGTACGCTCCGTTTACTTCTGTTCGTACCTGTATCTTGGCAAGGCAGTATGATATGGAATTGGGCCTACTGGCACATTGCGTTGACAGGAGCCATCACCATGTTCTTCCAGAGCAGTCATCTTAAAGAACAAATGACAGACGTTTTGGGTGTGTTCAGAAACAGGAGCAGCTAGCTGCATTGTGCACGAGAAACTCTGCAGGATGGATTTGTTGTTTGCGCAACCCGGAAATATCTCCTGGTGCTGCTCCAAAATTGTTTCAAGAAGTAAATTCTCTAATATAGAATTGCTTTACCCAGTTTCCTGATTCAAAAGTTGCTGACTACTTGACTGTACTATGATTACTTTTTTCACCTTAGCTGTGGGCTTATTTTTGCTCATATTTTATGCAGAGTGGCAAAATCTATCCAATATAGGTTTTGGTGATTCAGTTTTCCTGGTTTAATGAAAGCATGGCATTGGCCGTGCTGAAGATTTACAAAATGCAAGGCTGCTGTACAAACAGGTATCAGTGGTGCCATTTATTGGGAGAGACCAAATACTTGCAGTTCTTGTTCTCAAGGCAAGTGACACTACTTCAATTCACAAAGTAAAGTCGTCTTGGCTCACTCAGCACACAGTTGTGCATTTGTATTTTGGTACTATCTCTCTGAAACTTGATCACCAAAATGTCAGGTATTTTGAACTCCAAGAGGATCGGAACACCTTGTGTATATGGCAGTACACTGAACTACAGGTGGACATTGATAAGATGACATTTTACTTGCGTTCAATGGTGCAGGCAGTTATGAAAGCTTTGAGCCTCACCCTTGGCATTGACATGGACAAAGCAGAGGAAGTCTTGCTGCGAGCTGCAATTCTAAGCAAGGCTGAGCATGAAGCACGGAGACACGAGCACCCCACGCCTGCAGGCGCTCATGCAACACAGGAACATGATGCGCGCGTCCGTGATGAGCTCCGTGCCATTGGCATCGCAGATGACATTATGGCGGCATTCGACTCCTGAATGGCTGCAGAGCACCCTTTTTTTTTGCTGCTGTGTATGCATTCATTGTGTCATTAATTTCTAACACTTTCATGTGTACAAACAACATGTTGTTTAGCTCTGGATCATAATGTTGACAAACATCTTTTACGTGCATCTTTCAAAGCTTGTACATTTGCAGTACATTTGCATAGCTAACGAGATGCATCATTATTTGCACAGGTTTGAGTAACAAGTGCAACTTGTGGCCAACCTAATGTTGTGGTGTTTTGTCCTCTTGGAAATTTCAAAATATTCATTTTATTAGGTTCAGATGGTTTCATTAGGTTCAGAAGTGAATTTGGTCTGTGGTGCTCCTGAATTTATATTATTGCTTTCGTGATGTACTGTAAGTAAGCGAAAAGACAGGTTCCTGTACACGTGAGCTGAACAAGTCTATTCATGTGTGTATTTACTGGTTTTGATGGGCTCAGCAGTGTCACTGTATTATTTTGCAAAGCAGGATTCAAGTTAGAATTCAGGGAAATTGTATTGGAGATACTTATAATTTGGTTTTGGACTGAAATCAAGGAGATTGAGCTGATTTCATTGTTTTAAGACAGGTTCGTGTACACGTGAGCTGAACAAGTCTATTCATGTGTGTATTTACTGGTTTTGATGGGCTCAGCAGTGTCTTTGTATTGTTTTGCAAAGCAGCATTCAAGTTAGAATTCAGGGCAATTGTATTGGAGATACATATAATTTGATTTTGGACCGAAATCAAGCAGATTCAGGTTATTTCATTGTTTTATAACAGGTTCCTGTACACCTCAGCTGAGCAAGTCTCTTCATGTGTGCATTTGTTGGTTTTGATGGGCTCAGCAGTGTTGTTGTATTGTTTTGCAAAGCAGCATTCAAGTTAGAATTCAGGGCAATTATATTGGAGATACTTATAATTTGGTTTTGGACTGAAATCAAGCAGATTCAGGTTATTTCATTGTTTTCAGACAGGTTCCTGTACACCTCAGCTGAGCAAGTCTCTTCATGTGTGCATTTGTTGGTTTTGATGGGCTCAGCAGTGTTGTTGTATTGTTTTGCAAAGCAGCATTCAAGTTAGAATTCAGGGCAATTATATTGGAGATACTTATAATTTGGTTTTGAACTGAAATCAAGCAGATTCAGGTTATTTCATTGTTTTAAGACAGGTTTGTGTACTCCTCAGCAGAGCAAGTTTCTTCATGTGTGCATTTGTTGGTTTTGATGGGCTCAGTAGTGTTGTTGTATTGTTTTGCAAAGCAGCATTCAAGTTAGAATTCAGGGCAATTATATTGCAGATAATTATAATTTGGTTTTGGACTGAAATCAAGCAGATTCAGGTTATTTCATTGTTTTAAGACTGGTTCCTGTACACGTGAACTGAACAAGTCTCTTCATATGTGCATTTGTTAGTTTTGATGGGCTCAGTAGTGTTGTTGTATTGTTTTGCAAAGCAGCATTCAAGTTAGAATTCAGGGCAATTATATTGGAGATATTTATTTGGTTTTGGACTGAAATCAAGCAGATTCAGGTTATTTCATTGTTTTAAGACTGGTTCCTGTACACGTGAACTGAACAAGTCTCTTCATATGTGCATTTGTTAGTTTTGATGGGCTCACCGGTGTTGTTGTATTGTTTTGCAAAGCAGCATTCAAGTTAGAATTCAGGGCAATTATATTGGAGATACTTATTTGGTTTTGGACTGAAATCAAGCAGATTCAGGTTATTTCATTGTTTTAAGACTGGTTCCTGTACACGTGAACTGAACAAGTCTCTTCATATGTGCATTTGTTAGTTTTGATGGGCTCACCGGTGTTGTTGTATTGTTTTGCAAAGCAGCATTCAAGTTAGAATTCAGGGCAATTATATTGGAGATACTTATTTGGTTTTGGACTGAAATCAAGCAGATTCAGGTTATTTCATTGTTTTAAGACTGGTTCCTGTACACCTCAGCTGAGCAAGTCTATTCATGTGTGTATTTGCTGGTTTTAATGGGCTCAGCAGTGTCACCGTATTATTTTACAAAGCAGGATTCAAGTTAGAATTCAGGGCAATTATATTGGAGATACTTGTAATTTGGTTTTGGACTGAAATCAAGCAGATTCAGCTGATTTCATTGTTTTTCTTTGTTAAAACTGCATGTGGTTTGGTAGAGCCCTGACCACATCATTTTTCCTTTTTCTAAGTTCAGCTGTTAAAGAGTTCTAAATTCAAATTTACAGCAAGCTGAACTTGATCTATCAAATTTCTCCTCTTTGTTTCTTGTTTAGCTTGCAAATTTCTGAATTGTTATTTTTGCGAGTGAGCTGGGTGGATCCATATATTTTTATTTTTTCATTGTGTGCTTTCAAAATTTTTGTCATTTGGTATTATCTGTGCTTTTGCTGGGTCGGGTGGGCTCAGCAGTGTCTTCGTATCTAGTTTGCAAAGCCAATTAAATTTAGAATTTGTAGCGAGTTGAGATACTTATATTTTGTTTATGTACAAGAATAAAGAGGATTCCACTGCATTTTTTTGTGTCTGTCAAATTGTGTGAGGTTTGCTACACAATACAGGGACATAATTGTTGCAAAGTTGGAGCTGCCAAGGCCACGCCTAAAATAAAATTCAAAGTTAGGTGAGCCTGAGCAATTTTGTCGTGTTTGTTTCCTGTGCAGCTTGCAGGTTTCAACTTTTCTTTTTTTTTTTTGTGGGTCAGGCAGGTACATGTGCTTATTGCCTTTTATTTCTTTTTTTATTCTTTGTATGCTGCTTTTGAAACTTGCATGGGTTCAGGCAAGCATATAAAGCATTATTCTTATGAAGCGAGCTTTCATCACCATTTAGCATGTCACAGTAGGCTTATCTTCACAAGTCATCCTAGGAGGTGGATATTTTGTGTTGTTTGGAATTTTTATTTGTGCACTGAGCAGCTTTACAAATGTTCATTATTCTGTCAATTAAGTGAATGTCCATGCATTTTTGCTTTTCGGCATGACTACCTTGCCTACCTGAATATAGGAGCTGTTACTGTTTCTTTGGTTTAAGGAGGGACACTGGTCTTGGACCTCTTTTTCTTATTTTTAGCTAACAACACTGCATCACAGTTGAGTTTCCCCTTCACGTGGCGATGTGTGGAAACACTTGTTGATGATGAAATTGAGTTTCCTGATGGATTGATGGTTCAGACTCACAAACATTCACATTACTCGACGGCAGGACAAGAAGGTTAACTATTTATTTACTCATAAATAAACAAGAAGAAACGAGCAAGGAGAAAACTATTTACAGCATGACTGAACCATTGATTAACGAAATCAGCCCCCGCTTAACCCAGAGTGCTTAGATTTAAGCCCTCTGTCTCCGCCCTTGGCGGGGTCAGCAACCAATAATAAATCAGGCGACACTTCTCACCAATCAATGGTTAGGGAAAGGAAAATAAAGTTTCCGTCAGCTAATCAAAAACTGGGGAAAGGATATCAGCTAACTAAATACTTGGGAAAGGAGGGGTTCCAAGCACACATATAAACTGCACTGAATTCACTGCATTCCAAACCTCTGCCTTCCGCTACGTTTTCTTTTCAGCACACGTGCATACGGGACACTAGTATGCCTAGGGAACAATCACTCAAGGTTCTTTATAAAAAAAGAAAGCTGTCATTGAGGGGTCAAGCGCTCAGTGGCATCATCTACAGCCTAACCAGGGGCCTTTTCTGAGTACCCAAAGCTCAAACAACCTGGTGGTGCCGTATCGCGTACCGATCGTCCACTGTACACCTGCGTCCTCACAATAAGCTATGTACGTGAGCAGAGCGAATGACTGACACATAGGGACACGAGAAGGCACAAAAAAAAATGTCCAGGGGTCACAAAAATGACGACTGCAGGCATTCAAACACTGACCATTGCACAAAGCTGCTTGTTGGAAAGATATCTGTGGTGGGAAGGCAAGACGGAAACTGAACGAGCGCTCTGGTGGTGGCGCCGGCAACGATAGAGCAGCCACCGAGCCTCCGCTGTGCGTCCGTGGTTCCACTAATTTGGTAATCCTTCGACCGGGGACAGGTGCACATGGCAAAGTCGCTACCTCGCGCTGTACACTCTGTGCTGGAGACTGAATGGCGCATCACAAAGTTCAGCGAACTTCACAATCACCTTGCTCAGTTTTTTATGTTGATTCCAAACCTGAAATTGCCTTTTCGATAAATTAGTCATTGATTAGTACCATGAGTACATTGGTTAGTAAAAAATGATATTTAATGCTTTGTTACATAGTTTCTTGAGTAAAGAATGTAATAAAGCCATTTTTCTATTATAGCCTTATTAGTAATTTTACAGCACTTGGAACAGCACCGTTCAAAGATGTGAATATCATGCATCGATAAACTTTTCAAAATCAAATTTTTGAAGCTTGACTGAATAATTGTGCTTTGATTTTTGAAAACTGCCTTTTCTGTTTCCCTGAGCAAGCAGAATTACATCTTTCTCTGTCCTCGAGGCCGAGATGTTGACGCAATAACCTCCTGAGACTCGAGATGCATTTGACTTCACAAATTTTTTGTAGGCTTTCAGAATAAGCCAGTAGGAATAAAAAGGTGAAAAGTGAGAGATATTTTTTCAACAGCACTGATAGTTTCAGCTCATCACTATGTCCAATATATCCTCCTCAGACTCGCAATGCATTTGAGTTCACAAATGTTTTGTAGGCTTTCAGAATTAGCTTGTAGGAATGCAAAGGTGAAAGGAGATTTTTTCAACAGCACTAATAGTTAGAGCTCAGCACGATGTCCAATATATTAAGGTGAAAGCCTTTAATGCCTCATACTGTCGTTAGCAGATGCGTCGGCAGCCATGGCGACAGACTCGTCGGCAGATTTGTCCGCTTTTCGGCGTCGCTGCTTGAAAAGAAACTGCACCGAGGGTGGGAATCGAACCAGGGCCTTTGGCATTTGAAGCGAAGATGCTACCACTCCGCCTCGAAGGCTCTAGGTTCGAGTATGAATAAAGGCGCATCTAGTGAATGCATGGGTTTCATAAATAAAATAAAAGGAATAAAGTCAAGAAAAGGAAAAATAAAAAGAAAATAAATAAAAACAATAGAAATAAGATATGAAAGTGAAAATAAAAGTAAGAAAAGGAGAAACAATGAAAAAAAAAACAAAATATGAAGAATAAAAAGTAAATAAAAATAAACTGCGCCAGGAAACGCTTTCGCCTTGCAGCACTTTAGAGAGCCAAAGTGCCCCCTGAATTTTTTGGACACCAGGACTCTAGCCGAATTTTTCCATCCAGTGGGCATGCCACAAATTACTTGAAGTATAGCTGTGAAACTTGTGCGACTAAGTATCGAGGTCACCATTGAGTTGGCTGTAATCAAGTTAGGTCAGACAGCAATTTTTATCATATTCGGTCAAAGTCAAATTTTGGTGGTGGCCCATCTAAATTTGGAGGTCACCATTGAGGTGGCCATACTCAGGTTGGAAAGCAATTTTTGTAAAATTTTGCCAAAGCTGAATTTCGGGGGTGGCCCACCTAAATTTTGAGATCACTATTGGGTTCGCCATACTGAAATTAGGTTGGACAGCTATTTTGGTGAAATTGGGACAAAGTGAAATTTTGAAGGCCCGGTGGGCCAAATTTCAGGGGTGGCTCACATAAATTTGGAGGTCATCGCTGGTTTCGTCCATGCATTTATCCTCAAGTGTTGCACTGAAGTTTGAATCCACAGCAATGTTGTCGTCGCTATCCGATAGGCCATTGTCTGACTAGTTGCCTTGTGCAATTCTTTGCAAAACTGTTTCGGCAGTCTCATCAGAAACGCGAGCCTGCCAACTAGAAAAAAATAATACATGATTTCGTCCCGAGCCGTTAAATACCAATAGTAGTTGGTTACTATTATCACCAAAGCCATCTCAAAAGCATGGTCAAAATAACTGGGTTGAGTCCCAGGATCCAATGTATTGGACATGCGAAATCAGATTAAAAGCAGATAAAAGTGAAGCTGTGTAGAGTTAAAATTCTGATATCTCCTTGTTTCCTATTCTATTTTTGTTCATATAAGACCAACTTTTTGCCCTGAGAATTGACGAAAATGGCAAAAGCAATACTTAATTCTCGGCAGGTGGCGTAGAACGCCACGCCACTGAACACTGCCATTGTCGAAGTGTTTTGGCGGGAAAGTGAAGTTAATTTCAAAAACGATGCGCATATGGCACCACCAGTTGTCCAATGTATTGGCCACCTTGGTTTTATGAAGATGAATGCTTTTGTGTAGGAGCATTCGCTCAATAACTAATGTCCAATATATTAGACAAATTGCCATAGACGGGTCTCAGGAGGATATTGGACACCAGGACTCTAGCCATATTATCTATGCAGTTGGCATGCCACAAATTGCTTGAGATTTAGCTGTGAAACCCGGGCCTAGTCAAGCTACTCTGAAGTAGCTTTTTGCCTAGGGGCCTTTTTCTCTTTTAGAGAAATAAAGAATATGTGTATGTGTAAACTTGTGTGAAAAAGTACTCTAAATTTGGAGCTAACCATTGAGTCGGCCGTACTCAAATTAGGTTGGACAGCAATTTTGTCATAATGGATGGAAGTCAGATTTTTGGGGTGGTTCACCTAAATTTGGAGGTCGCCATTGAGTTGGCCATACTCAGGACAGCAATTTTTATCAAATTCGATCGAAGTCAAATTTCGGCGGTCCGGTGGGCCAAATTTCAGGGGTGGCCCACCTAAATATGGAGGTCACAGTTGAGTTGGCCATACTCAAATTAGGTCGGACACCAATTTTGGTGAAATTCAGACGAAGTGAAATTTTGAGGACCTGGTGGACCAAATTTCGTGGGTGGCCCGCATAAATTTGGAGGTCACCATTGAGGGACCGTCGTCATCACTGGTTTCATCAGTTCCTTTATCTTCAAGTGGTTCACTGAAGTTTGGATCAACAATAGTATCATCGTCGCTATCTGATGGGTCAGTGTCCAATGTGTTGCCAATTCTTTGCAAAACTGCTTCGGCACTCGCATCAGAAAAGCGAGGCCTGTTTCTTAGAAAAAAAAAAAAAAAGACGTCATTTTGACCCCAGCCGTTAACTACCAGCAGTATTCATTTACTGTTATTACCAACGCTATCTCAAAAGCGCGGTCAAAATAACCGGGTTGAGTCCCAGCGTCTAACATATCGGACACGCGAAATCAAATTAAAAGCAGGGAAAAGTGAAGATGCGTAGAATTAAAATTTTGATATCTGCGTGTTTCCTGTTCTATTTTTGATCATATCAGACCAAATTTATGCGCTGAAAAGAGGTAAAAACGGCAGAAACGATACTTACTTGTCCGGCAGACGGCTTAGAACACCGCGCCACTGAACGCTGCCATTGTTGATGTGTTTTGGCAGGAAAGTGAACATTTAATTTCAAAAAAGATGCACAGATGGCACCACCAGTTTTCCTACTGGGTTTTATGAAAATGAATGCTTTGGTGTAGGAGTACTGGCTTAATAGCTAATGTCCAATATATTGGGCAAATTTCCATAGACGGGTCTCAGGACCTGTCTCATGACTCGGGTCTCAGCCTTGTGTCCAAAATTTTCATGCCATTAAATCATCTGCTCCTGCACAGATTGAGCTCGCACGATAATCTCAAGGAAATATTATGGGCAAAATACTGATTTCTGGAAGAAAAATTGGCAGAGTTGAAGAATGATAGCTATGGATTCCAGAAATGCCATGTCATTTGTAGAAAATCGATTTTTGGGCCATTTTTCGGTCCCAAAGACCAGTGTCCCCTCTTTATTCTGACTCTCAGTATTTATGACACCTGGTGTTATCATGCACTTGAGTAGGTTTGAATTATGTCTTTGTTTCTTGTGATATATGGGCTTTGCATTGTTTGTTCAGGTGGTTGCAGAGTGCATTTAGAGCTTTGCCTTGTTGTGACCTTTTTTGTCAGTGTACTTTTACCTTTGTATGCTGCTTGAATAAGTGAGAATGCTTAGATATGTTTTTATATAAGCATTTCTCAGAGCAAAACTACAAAAGAAAAGCAGTACAAGTGAAACAATTCCGGAAGAGATGAGGCTTGGGCATGTTGGTAAGACATACTTAAGGGAAAAAAAAATATAGCGCACACGAGAAGACGGGACAAGCGAGGAGACACAGACAAGCGCTAGCAAAGCTATTAACAAAGCTATTAAAAATCAAGCTAGAGGCCACAGTTTTCGTTTCGCCTAAAAGTATCGCGCAAGTGAGTGCTACTTTTCAAATTGCCAATACCGAGAAGTCAGCGAAGCAAACACCGTCCAACGAAGTGACTGGAAAGTGACTAGCAAGGAGCTTTTGATAAACAGGTCGAAGGATGCCGGCATGTTGGACACTGGACATGTGCTCATAGAGCAGGAAAGAGTAGAGGATTACGCTGCTTGATGCTCTCCCCGAAGTCCAAAAAAAAACTTTTTTTTATGGTCATGAAAAGGCGCCTGTCGGCATCATGTATGCAGAGCTATGCCGCCGGCAATTTGGACTGCTGGGGGCTGGCCTGGCAAGTCAACGACTGCATACAAGCTTCCGCTGCATGCGTGGAAGGCGTGGTTCTGATTTGCGGCACCAATTCTTTAGCACTGGGTGAGTGAAATGGGCTTCCGAAATGCAATTTTGTTTTTATTTGTATTTTCAATACAGTAAGTGAAATAGCTTCTGTTTGCACGCTCCGATTTCAGAAGTTCTACCCGCAATGATATCTGGACAGCATGAGGAATCATTTGAACCGGATACTACGATTTCCTCTATGCACTTCAAAATAGGGCTTTTTCCCAGTAACGTCCTACTGTTTCAGAAAGTCATGCACTACAAAATGACTCGCAAGTTTCACAACGACGTTTCCTTGACCCATGACGCGACGGACTACGGGAGAATAATTAGGTGCAATGATACCACCACTTATGCCCAATCAAATGCGCACATAGTCTGCATGCACTGGCCTCAAGCGAGAACATTGCACTGGTTTGCAAAGCCTCCTTCAGACAGGGAATATGTGCAGCACAGACAGCGTACTGCATGGCAGGCATGTCCACAAATCAGTCACGCACGCCTGCTCTGGCTAGACGAAGCCTGCCTTGCTCTTAACTGTGCCTTAAATTAAGCCCAATAAGCTTTTGTAAAGGGAATGATAATGGCCCCCTCCCCCTAGCATCCTTTTTATGCGGGGCAAATCTGTACTTGCGGCCCATTCCTGCCATTTCTCTTACCATGAGGAACTCACATTCATAGTCGCCAGGTCCCTACAATGTTTTCATGCAGACTCACAGACACGTTATTGTCAAAGCAGACCCAGTATTAGTACTTTAGACATCGTCCAAGAGCATTGTCAAGGCAAACTCATTATTGTTACTTAGACGCTGTTATAGCCATGTACAATGAGCGAGTTGGGGGGGGCATACCTTTACTCTGTTGGACCTTTTCAGTCATTGTTTATAGCGCAGTGTTATGGCCATGCAGGTTTTTTTGACGATACTGGCGGTCGAGGACCCATGAACCCAAGAACTGTTTACTTGCCTCTTTACTTTGAGCCAATCTTTTCAGGTTCTTTCTTGTAGTTAACAAAAGACAGATGTGTCGTATTTTCTGTGATTTAGGGAGAATGGAAATTCATTCCGAAGCGCGTTGTTACATCGATGCCACAGCGGCGCAGGGTCTACCTTCCTCTGCCAGTACTCGCAAAGTGAACAAGGGAGGGGAAGGCCTCACAGTGTTTGCCATCATTTCAACAAGAGGACTTGTCTTCGTCTGGGTGGGGACAAGTCCTCTTGTTGAAACGTTCGCAAGCCACTCGAGGCTTTCCCCTCCCTTGTTCACTTTGTGATTATCAAGAAACAATCCGCCTATACCTCTACCTACAATGTATTCCTCTGCCAATGTTTTATTTATATATTTATTTATTTATTTATTTGTTTATTTGTACATACCGTCAATCCCATATGGGATTATAACAGGAAGGGCATAAGTTGAACAGTCTAATAAATAAGCACAATAAGGCAAGCAAGCATAACACAAAGGTAAACATTCAGCGTTGTGAGGGTAAGATGTTTAACAAAAACTCAAGAATAGATGTAAAGGGGTATAAACTTTCAAATGGACGGAACAGAGAACAGTAATCATGGAACAGAGAACTGACACTGGAAGCCAATGAATCAATATTTTAAAAATCATAGGCAAAAAATGGAAGGTAATGCAACAGAAGAACATGCAAAATGCGCACACAATGAACACGATCTGTGCCTGACTGGAAGGCGGGTACATATGCAAAAGTAAGTCAAGCATTTATTCCGTACCCAGTTGGTGTTCGACGAGGGCTACAAAGGCATTTAATGATGACCAGCTTGTGATGGTTGGGTCAAGGGTATTCCATTCGTGTATGGCTAGTGGGAAGAATGAGTGTTTAAAGCAGTCGGTCCAGAAAGTGTACTCGTTTAAAGTATGAGAGTGCGTGTGGGCCTGGTATCTGTAAAGGATAAATATTTAGAAGTGTCAATATGCAGCTGGTTATTGAGCAACTGGTGCATGAATCTAAGACGTGCTAGTTTGGCTCTCTTCTGCAAGGTAAGCATACCAGCTTTATGGAGTAGGTCAGTTGGTGAGTCAGTTTGGCTATATTTATTAAAAATGAATCTGATTGCCTTCCTTTGTACTTGTTCTAGTTTACTTACATGTTGTTTAGTAGAGGGAAACCAGACAATATTAGAATATTCAGGAATTGGCCTTACAAGGTTATTATAGGCTAATAGTTTTGTTTCTGATGGTGCTAGTTTGAGGCGCCTTCTCAGAAAGAAGAGTCTTTTTAGAGCCTTGGATGTAATGTGAGTTATATGGGAGCTCCATCTAAGGTCATGGGATATTATTACACGGAGGTATTTGTGTTCCACGACTTGGGTGAGTAGGATATTATTAATAACATACTGAGATGCTGATTTTTGTATTTTCCTGGTTATTGATAACTCAGCAGATTTTTTTACGTTTATGTTCATTTGCCAATCGTTACACGATTTATTTACTGCTTCAAGGTCGTCGTTCAGAGCTACATTGTCTGCGGCTGAACCAATCTCGCGGTATATTATGCAATTGTCTGCAAAGAGCCTGATGTTAGAACAAATATATGATGGTAAGTCATTAATAAAGATGAGGAACAAGACAGGGGCTAATACGCAACCTTGTGGCACTCCGGATGATATTTCATTGCTGTTTGGACAACTGTAGGCGATGTTTGTCTTCACCTCCAAGCCAGTCCACACAAGTACCGACAATGTGGAAAGGGTGGGAAAGAAACCCGATCGCAGAGCGACCGGGCAGGAGCACAAACAATAGGAGAAGTTGACAGTGACATTGGAGTTCAATATACCAGCTATCTTTCCTATACTTTTACAAGGAATCTTCAAGCTGATAATTGATGTGTTCAATGCAGCCAGTAATTGGAGATATCCGGAAGGACTTGAGTCTGGGCTAGTTGGCATGACATACAGGAAAACAGCCAACAAACGGACGCCACGCAGAAAGGAGCACATAAACACAAGGCTGACTAACAACTGAGCTTTTATTCAAGCGAACAAGAACACATATAGTGAAAAAAGGGGGCGGGGGTAACAGGGGCGGAAGGTATGTTGCGCAAAGGCGGGTGAACAGAAGTATTCACGTCGCTAATATAAAACCATAAAAAGTGAAAATCATACAAACAACAATGGCAAAAATAAAAGACAAGAAACAGCAGGATGTAAAGGGCCACAGCAGAAATAAGGTAAAAAGTTAAAAGCAGCAGTCTTCAAAGATGATAAAATTGTCCGAGATGACTAAATTCTTAATCTGTCAGTGTGAGGGACGGAGTGCTAATGCAGGGATCCTTGTGATTTGCGATCGCCATTGCTTCCAAAACTTCTCCTGTTAGTTGGTAATATTTTCTAGCCAGGAATACAGTCTCATGAAGAGAAGAAGTGCATCCTCTTGGCCCACTGTGTTTACAATGCTGCGGCAGGTTGCTCCCAGAACTGTTCTTGACAGATCTTGCGTGTTCCATTGCACGTTCATTGTAGCACCTACCAGTCTGGCCAATATACACTTTGCCACACGACAAAGGGAACTTGTAAACCCCGCTACTTTGCATGATGTGTACAGGCTTTGATGCCTCGTGTCACACTTTGCGCCCCACTGTACATCCAGGTATAGATATCCGGGTTCAGGGTATCCAAGCTTGACTGTACACCATTTTCTCGTGGGCACCACTATATTAGAGATGTAGCGCCATCCAGCTATTGGTCCGCTGATGACCACCATGCTTGCTTGTGCCGCCTGTAGCAAATGCAGTGGGCTAGGGGCAAGCTGCAGCGCGCCGTGTAATCACATTCTTTTGAGCGTTTCATGAATGGTCTTTTTTTTTTGAGAACATTAATCAGGAGGCTACTGGCAATATCTTGACAACCAACACGGGCTCATAGCAAAGAAATGGCGTGCCTGGAAAATAAGATGCTGTTTGAAGTGTAAAGGAACAGAAATTGTCATGCCTTGTAGGCATATGGGTATGGTTGTACTTTGACAGCTCTCTATCCAGCGCACTACATACTAACGACTAATGTGAAATACAGCCTCCCCATTCCGTATACTTGCAAACAAAAACTCTTGTGTCATAGTCCATTCTAGCACCTAGGTGGTGCTTGACATGGATTGCATTTTTCCTGCCTAGTGCTTTTTCTGCTGATGTATACCTTTAAGCGATGAAAGAATCATCTGCTGGTAAATACTGCTTGTTCGCAGTATTCAGATCTGTACATCACTATCACCCCTGCTGACAGCATGTAATGAAGCACTGATAGCAAAACATGATTTTTTTTTTTTTTTTTATGTAAACAGTACTAGCACTGGTGGCTTGCACTTTGAAGGCATGATGGCTGCCCTATGGAAGTGTGAGTGAACCGTGCCTATATTTGCTCTCTGCCAGCTAATATTTTTGTATTGTATTTGCGGATCAGTTATCCTGTTTCTGTTTCATTTGGCGCTGATTGTACAGCTCGAGTTCTCTTATCGAAGCAGATAATCACATTGTGTCTTGTTGAAAGTACTTTTTTTTTTGTACCTAAGTGCCACGAATATCTTTTAGCAAGCACTTTTGCAAGTATAGTGTGCAGTGTACAAAATCTAGGGCCTGAAATCATTCAAATGAAATCCTATGTGTTTTTCTTTGAACTATGCTGCACTGCCAAAAAATAAAGCAACAGCACGGAACTCCAAAGCGAAGCAGTGAGGCCGCACCAGCTAGCATAATGCATTTTTTTTTTCAAAACCTAAGCAACTAGACTAATTATTGCTGGAGGTAAAACTAGGGAATGTGTGCCCTATCGAAGAAGTGTTCTTTTTCATGGTGCACAAAAAGTGCGAGTGCAGCATGTACAGAGCCCATTGCTTGTCCGGCGGCACAACCCAGTGTGAGGATGAATGGTGCCTCCTTTGCACTACAGCCGCGTTCCTCCTTGCCTGTGAAAACATGCTGTTGGTGGATCTAACTCCATCCACCCACCCACCCACCTATCCACCCATCCACCCATCCACCGGATTGTAAGCAGACTGCCCACCGTTGCCAAGTTCACCATATGTGAATTACCGTATTTACTCTATTCTAAGCACCCCCTTTCTTTTTTTTTCACGATTGCGATGTCCAGAGTGGTAAGGCATGCTTAGATTCGAAAAATGTGAAAGGACACGCCCCCCCCCTCCTTTTATTTTTGCGGCGATGGGCGCGAGAAGTAACGTTTTATTTGGCGAGCGTTCAAAAGAAAAATCGGTGCAGACAGCGAACCCACAGCTTGCGTCTGATACTCCCACTGTTGCTCCCACTGCCATTTGAATCCGTTGCACCATTTGAACCACTGCTCTCAGTATCCCACAGCAGGTCGTCTTCCGTTCTGTTGAAGTAGTTTATTATTAAACACTTCTTAAATGATTTGGCCATGTTTTGATTTGTGTGCTTAGTATCGCGAAAATAAGGTACTGTTTAGGGCAGGATGCAAACCGAGCTCCATATGCAATAAAAAAGGGAGAGCACCATGCCAACAGTGCCACTGAAGAAAGCCTTGCCTTTTGGCTGCCTTTGTGACCTCTGTCAGTGGCTTTTACCTTTGTGTGCTGCCTGCTGCTGTTTGCCTGGGTATGTTTTTATATATGACGATAAGCACAGAGTGCCGTCGTCACTGCATACCAACCGCAGTCTCATCTTAAAATCAAAACGCAGTTGCTGATGGGACATTCACACGACGGAGAATTCCGCGCCTCTTGAGGGTTGACACGTCACGAAAAACATTTTGCCTTTGGTCAGGTCCAGTGTGGGGGCGCCAGCCACCCCCGGTGGTGAGGGAGCTTCACTCGGCCAGCACAGATGCTCCCTTCCTCCATGGGGAGCTGGTCAGGGGCCGCCACCAGCGAAGGCGAACAAAATGGTGGGGTAGAGAAGTTATTGAACACAGGTGCGGCAGTGGGGCCAGGCTGGGGCACCCTTGCCTCTCTGCCACTGGGTGGGGCAGGTGCTTCTGCTGGCCGGTGGCATCATCAAATCGCTTCATCAACGATGTCATCAATGACATCATCAAGACATTTGGCTGTCTTAAGATAGTGACACCAGTGACACCCCTCTGGAGCCTAGTTATTTTATTCACATTTAGCAAAGCACATAATCAGGGACGTTGTATAGAAAAGTGGCTGCTCTAGAGATGGCAATGCACCGTCTGTCAATCATTTTGTCATCCTTTCAGAGGCATTATTTCAGTCTCCCAGCTGTACAGGTGCTGACACAAGTAAACTGAGTGCACCGCACAAGAAGAAACTGCATGTCAACGCCACCTAGCCGGGCCAGGCGAAAGCTGAAAAGCGCCACGCTCATGTGCACGCCCCCAACTGGCGCAACCCTCCCATTGCTCCGCATGCCTTTCATTCAGCCGGTGTCAATGTTGCACTAATGATGGTTATGATCGGATTGTCGTGCCTGATGTAGCGAGCGTCATTTTGGAACGTGCAGACCGCTGCCTTGATATGGCACACACCGAGGGGGTAATGCTACCATTACGCCGCTTCTGGTGCGACAGCTGTAGGCATGTTTCCGCGCCAAATAGCCTGTGTGTTTTGAGCTTTTGTTGTCTCTGGAACTCAATTGGGTCACGCTAGCGACAAAACACCTCGAAACACGATGTACAGAGGAGAAAATGCTTGTCTAGAATGCCCAAACTGCATGCGACTGCGGGCTCTGTGCGCGATAGCACCTGGTTCTAGCATCTAGCAATAATGCCTGGTTCGAGAGAGGTCAGGTGTGAGCGTAAGTGACCAAAATGGTAGTGTTGCACATCTTTTTGTGGCTCGCTGGCTGCCGCTGCTTTGCCGCCAGCTTTTTTTGTGTGAAGCTCTGTTTGCACACCTCTGTGTTCTAATGCTGCATTGAACATTATATGCGTATTTCAGTACTCACCTATGGCTCTAAAAGTGCTGCACGCAAACTCGTAGGAGCAAAGCAAAAATCAGTGGCAACGATGTTAAGCAAACCCAAAACTGCGCAGGTATGTGAAATGTTTCGAGCACGTTTGGTCGATAGCAAGATGCAGTTGAGTCCCAGAAGCAACAAAAGTTTAAAACACTTGGGCTATTTGCAGCGGGAAAGTGCCTTCAGCTGGCTCAAATGAAGCGTTTTAATGACAGCGTCACCCCAGCGGACAGGGTGACGCTGCCATTAAAACGTACGCTCACTACAAAGGGCTTGACCATGAAATCACAATCTTCATTAGCACAACATAGACGCTGGCCGAATGCAAGGCAGCCTGAGCAGTGAGAGGGTCGAATCGGTTGGGGGCATGCAGATGCAGTTTCTTCTTGCCCGGTATGCTCCGTTTACTTCTGTTTGTACCTGTATCTTGGCAAGGCAGTATGATATGGAATTGGGCCTACTGGCACATTGCGTTGACAGGAGCCATCACCATGTTCTTCCAGAGCAGTCATCTTAAAGAACAAATGACAGACGTTTTGGGTGTGTTCAGAAACAGGAGCAGCTAGCTGCACTGTGCACGAGAAACTCTGCAGGATGGATTTGCTGTTTGCACAACCCGGAAATCTCTCCTGGTGCTGCTCCAAAATTGTTTCAAGAAGTAAATTCTCTAATATAGAATTGCTTTACCCAGTTTCCTGATTCAAAAGTTGCTGACTACTTGACTGTACTATGATTACTTTTTTCACCTTAGCTGTGGGCTTATTTTTGCTCATATTTTATGCAGAGTGGCAAAAACTATCCAATATAGGTTTTAGTGATTCAGTTTTCCTGGTTTAATGAAAATATGGCATCGGTCGTGTTGAAGATTTACAAAATGCAAGGCTACTCTACAAACAGGTATCAGTGGTGCCATTTATTGGGAGACCAAATACTTTCAGTTCATGTTCTCAAGGCAAGTGACACTGCTTCAATAGGGGATATTCAAAATTCCGTAAGTGCGCTTTCCCACATAACAATTTTGCCCAAAACAAGATAGCTGACCATGGGTTTCCAGCTGAAACAAAGCAAGAAAGACTAGTTTTTTGCTTTATTCTTCCAAAATACGTTTCTTAAATTCTATCGAAACGCCTTAAGCGCCTTAAGCGCCTGTCCTGTAGCCCACGCAGTTTCTTTATTGCGAAGTCGGCCATCTTGTTTATGGCAACACAGTTATGTGGAAAAGCGCACTTGCGGAATTTTGAATGTCCCCTATTCACTAAGCAAAGTCGTCTTGGCTCACTCAGCACACAGTTGTGCATTTGTATTTTGGTACTATCTCTCTGATACTTGATCACCAAAATGTCAGGTATTTTAAACTCCAGGAGGATCGGAACACCTTGTGTATATGGCAGTACACTGAACTACAGGTGGACGTTGATATGATCACGTTTTGCTTGCGTTCAATGGTGCAGGCAGTTATGAAAGCTTTGAGCCTCACCCTTGGCATTGACATGGACAAAGCAGAGGAAGTCTTGCTGCGAGCTGCAATTCTAAGCATGAATGAGCATGAAGCACGGAGACACGTGCACCCCGCGCCTGCAGGCGCTGATGCAACACAGGAACATGATGCGCGTCCGTGATGAGCTCCGTGCCATTGGCATCGCAGACATTATGGCGGCATTCGACTCCTGAATGACTGCAGAGCGCCCTTTATTTTGCTGCCATGTATGCATTCATTGTGCCATTAGTTTCTAACACTTTCATGTGTACAAACATGTTGTTTACCTCTGGATCATATTGTTGACAAACATCCTTTACGTGCATCTTTCAAAACTTGTACACTTGCAGTACATTTGCATAGCTAACGAGATGCATCATTATTTGCGCACGTTTGAGTAACAAGTGCAACTTGTGGCAACCCTAATGTTGTGGTGTTTTGTCCTCTTGCTTGGAAATTTCAAAATATTCATTTTATTAGGTTCAGATGGTTTCATTAGGTTTGGAAGTGAATTGGGTCTGTGGTGCTCCTGAATTTATAATATTGCTTTCGTGATGTACTGTAAGTAAGCGAAAAGACAAGTTCCTGTACACGTGAGCTGAACAAGTCTCTTCATGTGTGCATTTGCTGGTTTTGATGGGCTCAGCTGTGTCATTGTATTATTTTGCAAAGCAGCATTCAAGTTAAAATGTAGGGCTATTATATTGGAGATACTTATAATTTAGTTTTGGATGAAATCAAGCAGATTCAGGTTACTTCATTGTTCTAAGACAGGTTCCTGTACACGTGAGCTGAACAAGTCTCTTCATGCGTGAATTTGCTGGTTTTGATGGGCTCAGCAGTGTCATTGTATTATTTTGCAAAACAGCATTCAAGTTAGAATTCAGAGCAATTATATTGAAGATACTTAAAATTTGGTTTTGGACTGAAATCAAACCGATTCAGGTTCCTGTACATGAGCTGAACAAGTCTCTTCATGCGTGCATTTGCTGGTTTTGATGGGCTCAGCAGTCTCATTGTATTATTTTGCAAAGCAGCATTCAAGTTAGAATTCAGGGCAATTATATTGGAGATACTTATAATTTGGTTTTGGACTGGAATCAAGCAGATTCAGCTGATTTCATTGTTTTTCTTTATCAAAACTGCATATGGTTTGGTAGAGCACTGACCACATCATTTTTTTTAAGTTCAGCTGTTAAAGAGTTCTGAATTAAAATTTACAGCAAGCTGAACTTGATCTATCAAATTTGTTCTCTTTGTTTCTTGCTTAGCTTGCAAATTTCTAAATTGTTATTTTTGCGAGTGAGCTGTGTGGATCCATATATTTTTTATTTTTTCATTGTGTGCTTCTTTAAAATTTTTGTCATTTCTTATTACCCGTGCTTTTGCTGGGTTGGGCGGGCTCAGCAGTGTCTTTGTATCTAGTTTGCAAAGCCAATTAAATTTAGAACTTGTAGCGAGTTGAGATACTTATATTTTGTTTCTGTACGAGAATAAAGAGGATTCCACTGCATTTCTTTGTGTTTTTGTGTCTGTCAAATTGTATGAGTTTTGCTACACAATACAGGGACATAATTGTTGCGAAGTTGAGCTGCTAAGGCCACGCCTAAAATAAAATTCAAAGTTAGGTGAGCCTGAGCAATTTTGTTCTGTTTGTTTCTCGTGTAGCTTGCAGGTTTTTTTAACATTTCCTTGCTTCTTGGACCAAGTTTGTTAATCAGCTCGATTTGAATTTTATCTATCCCTGTGGATGTGCATTTAGGAATATTTGCTTCTGCCTTTTTTCCAGTTACGATTGGTTAGTTCTAAGCTGCTTTCTATTGTGCTGTCCTATGTTGCGCCGTAAATTGGGGAGATTACCCTATCGTCACGCCTAAATGATATGGCTATAACTGATGTAATGTAGTTCACAGCGTCCTCGTCATCTAAACATTTTCTCATGGCATCTTGAACCCGTTCCTGCTTTCTTTGATTCGTTTTACCCAGCCAGCTTATATGGTTCCAGAATTTTCTTTTCTCAGCCCACCTCTAGTTGCATCACGAACTTCAGCCAACCAGCAAGCAGTGAAATGCTTTATTTTAGCCTGGACGAGAACCTGCACTTGATGTTACTTTTCGCGATAAGATTCCCATTTTATGGCTATTTCCTCCTGAGACAACTGCGCACTCTTTGCTTCTCTGTGTTCCCTTGAAGCCACCCATCCTTTTCCGATGGCCTCCTAATTTCCTTATTCCACCAGCTTCGTGGCTTCCTCTTTCCTCTTCAGTGGTTTACCTCTTTTACTTTTTTCATTTTTGTACTGATAAGTGGTTCTCATTATAATCTTACTTTTCCATGGGGTATTTCTCTATTGCTTTCTTTGTGCCTGCTGCTATTCACGCTCTTTGTTCGTCGTCTAATTTTGCATTCTCTTTTTCACTTCTCTGCATTCCTCTTTTTGATCAGAGCTCCCAACTGCAGACTAACATGTTTATGACCACTTCCCGGACTGTACTCCCCATATTCGTCTATTTACAGCTTTGCGAGCTTGCTATAGATTCCCAGCAACATTAGGCAGTAGCCAATGGTTGTCTGCCTGTTACAGAATTCTGAAGTGATTTTTCCCTCACATTTAGTTTCTCTATTTACAATAACTAAGTTGTCTCACTCTCATAAGTCTAGCATTACTTTCTTCTTACAATCTGTGTATCCATCCAGGTTCTCGATGTAGGCAATCATGCATATCACCCAGCAGAATAATATCAGCACCGTCTCCAAACTGTTTTATATTCACTATGAGACACCCAGCTAGATCCTTGTTTTCTTGCCTGCATTTGTTCCCTGTCACAATAAACTACCCGGTGCCCCTGAAATCAACGCCGCTGTGCAGTATTCAGGCATTCAGGGGCCAGTTTCGCCTGGCTGGTTTTCACACCTCCCACTCTATACACCCTAACATCATTACGTGTGCGCCACTTTCCCTCCTCACCATCCGGAGCTGGACTGGGGTTGCACAAATGCAGAGTGGGATCGCACACGTGCATCTCAGCCACAACAACAACGCTGGTCACAGACAGAATTTTGCCTAATGGAGCTAGTAATGCTTTCGTATTAAAAAGCTACACCTTATATACCAGAAAATATGGTATACCTGACTAGATGAGCTTTAAGTGTGTCTATATCTTGGAAATATTTGCAAACTGGTGTACAGCTCTGCTCACAGCATTCTGTCGATCTGGTGTTGACAATGTGCGTGTGCATATGCAAGCTGAGAGGTGAATTTCACGCTTTATACCAATACTAAATGTGATTTGTACACAAGAGTTTAGTCGCTGAAAGCACACTGAGGCCATGTCCTGCAATGATGCTTCCACGTGAGGTGTACTGAAAAAGCAGCCATAATGTGCAACACTCAAAAGGCCCTACATCACCATCTATATTACCGGTGGATCCGTCGGTGGTATCTGTGCAGGTGCATTATATAGCAAGGTGGACATTATGTATGTGTAGAGCTAAAAATTTGACGATTGATTTGCTATTAATTTCATTTTTAGGGGGCAAGAATATATTGCAGAGTAGAAGGTCATCAACATCGCAGGTGAACCTAGTTTTAAAATTTTCTAAATCGGCAATGTGGTTTGAAACATCGAACGTCAAAAACGCGTATTTGAAAGCTCACTGAGTTGGCTTTCCCGCACTGCATATGCATAAAATGGCACTGCTGCACATGGTATCATTGCCGAAATCAAGTTTCCTTCTACACCATCAAATACACAAACGTTATCTATATTTGATACATAAAAAATGTGAGCGATGCCATTTTATAAATATGCAAATCGGGAAAGCGAACTCAATGAGCTTGAAATGCGAATTTTCGGCATTCAATATTTTGAACCACTTTGTCGATTAAGAAAATTTAAGTACAAAGCTTACCTTCGATGTTAACAGGCGTCAATTTTGCAATATAAACTTGCCCCCTAAAATAAGAAGAAAAAAGTTCATTAGTTAATTTCACTTTATTAATCATCTAATCATTGATCCATACATATTGCTCGCCTTGCTGTACAATCCACCTACACAGAATACACTGAAGGATGTCTCACTGTTTTTAAAATGAAAATCTGTAAACATTAAAAAAAAAATCAGCCAATATAGAGTGGTGAAGAAAGGACAGACTTATATTCCATTTCATACATAGCAGTCAATGCTGCCAAAGTTAGCACACCTGTTCGAGCAAGCTAAGTCCACACCCAAAAAGTAGTTTGCCATACAACCAAAGTGAAAATACAAGCATACTTCGCTTCGACAAATATGAAGTACCACATTTTTCTCCTGCGACTCATTGAGACTTCAAGGAGTAAGAATGAAATGTGGCAGTGTGATATGCATCTGGTAGGGCGAATTGCTCAGACTCCATCAGCGCCTAAAAAGCAGTGCACACTCGGTGAAAGTTACAGCTAGAAGGCCCAAACACTAAGTGCCTCATAGCATCAGTAGTGATTCCCAATGCTAGCTCTTCCATTTTATACCGCTCTTTGTTTTTGTCCAAACAGCCACTGAGGCTTTGAGAGGGATGAACGATATTTGGCGGAGTAATTTGGTTTCATAGGTGCACTACTTCCGCAGCCTCCACTGCATTGCCTGCTGTGTAAGAAACGGAGTATAGAAGTGACAAATACAAAATGACACACTTGGCTTGTATGCCTAGAGTGAAGCGGTAGCCTTTAAACTGATGTTCGCTAAATTAAATGTACTGTGAAGAAAACATCTCAGATCAAATACTTCTTTTAGGCAACTTCTTAGAAACAGCGAAAGTTTTACTAGGCCTTGGTTTGAAGCAACATGCAGTCTTTTTGTGGTCAGCTGCACCAAAACTGTTGGCCTATGCTGAATTTTTTTCTTGATCAGTGCTGCTAATGACTGAAGAAATGACGTGTGCACAAAATCTGCAACATCCAACTGAAATTTCGCATGCAATGTAGGCCATTCATGAGATTACTGCTCGTAATGCAAGACCAAATAATAACTAAGCTTTTTTCTGTCCAATAGTCCACATTCCAGAGTAAGCCTAAAAGTAACACTGCCTTTGTGAACAAACCTTGAAAAGAGAAACTAATGCTCACAGCAAGTTTTCCAACAAACCTTCTGGCTGTGTGGTGCTGTACACACACCTCACTGCACAGCATGCGCAACATGCAAGTGGTAAGTAGATGAACAATGGTGAGAAGGGAGAGACAACCATTTTTATTGCCTGTGAGCTGTGTTCTTATAGAAGTCTTGCAAACCATATGATGGCATTCCGATTTAACATATCTCTAAGAACAATGCAGTCTGGTAAAGTGACGCCAGCACTTTGGTGAACAGTGCTTCCAATGAGGAACACAAGAACAGGAGGAAAGCAGGAATACATATCTCCAGCACTGCTCCTGCACTGTGATCTAACAAAAAATTTGCTCAATCAAATGACTATCTTGAGCTCTGTATTCTAGAAAAGGCTGCTGTTCTCAAGACTGGCTGCATATTAGCAACTTCCAGGTGGGTCATGAAGACCATATGTGCAGGCAGGTACATGGCAAGGCTAAATAAATAAGAAGCAATTCCCACCATGTTAGGTCATCTAGCCCAGTGTGCATTCGGTGAATTTTACATTGATCACCTTAAAATCACTGCAGCTGGATTAAGAAAAATCATGCAGTCGTTTCCACATGTGTCCTGGTTCCTCTCGTTAAGTGATGCCGATGCAGCTTCTGTGTTGGCACTCACTACATACAATGAATACCTCACATCAAGTGCTATGGTTAAAGACTGCCACTGATGAAATTATATCCAAGAGTAAGAAGATCTTGTCCGAGATTGCAGGTGATTGCACTTATGCTTGCAGGCACCACTGTTTTGATGTTGTCTAGCATGACGAGATATTCCTTGGGGCACTTAGTTAAGGTTAAGGTAAGCCACTTTTAAAATGCAATACTTTTGATAAAATTATTCAATTTTTCAAATTTTGTTTCATCAAGATGCTGATTCATTCCTGAATGAACTGCATGAAAAATTATATTCATAATTAACACCATTACAAAGATATAGCCAAATTCGTAACCCCCTGCGTACCTCGCAAAACTGAAACGGAAGTTTTCCTACCAGAAAAAAGCATAATTTTTGTGTTAATTACTGTTCCTCTTTATTTTTCAGTTTAGACTTATAATTACTGTTTCTTGCAATATATGTCTACTTTTGATTGTATTTAATAACTAAAACACTCATAAAAGTGACACAGGACATTTGGAACACATTGGGTGGTTATGTCAGGATAGCAACACTGAAGTTTGGTTTGTATGATGGCATGTGTCCTTTCAATAATGGTAACAGAGGTTTGCTGGATATTCTGAAACACTCCGGCATCAAACCTGGTCTGCACACACAAAAAGCTTGTCTCATAGGTGACCAATAGCGTATATTGGAAATCTTCCTTTTGGTCTACTAATGCCCCCCCCCCCCCCCAAAAAAAAGAACAAGGGGGAAAAGAAAGTGAGCTGCCACACGAGCAATAAGGCAAAGCAAGACTAAGAAGGAGCTGAGCTATGACTATGATGAATTTTATGTGTCTTTGACACTTGTTTGCGGCACTTATCATCAGCCTGACTACGCCATCTGCAGGGCAAAGGCCTCTCCCATGTCTCTCCAACCAACCCTGTCCTTTGTCAGTTGCGGCCACTGTATCCCCGCAACCTTCATCTCATCCGCCCACCTAACTTTGTGCCGCCCCATGCTACGCTTGCCTTCTCTTGGAATCCACTCTGTTGCCCTTAAGGACCAGCGGTTATCTTGCCTTCACACAACATGCCCTGCCCAAGCCCATTTCTTACTCTTGATTTCGACTAGGATGTCATTAACCCGCGTTTGTTCCCTCACCCACTCACCTACTACGGCATTTGTAGTTATTCCTAATCTGCTTTGTCGTTTTTCTCAAAACTGACTTGTCTGCCATTCCTTCTTAAGTGAGCAATCCTATCTGTATCCATGTACAAGATTTTTTTATTTAAACTTTGTGCATTTATTTCTTACATATCTAGCTTTACAATGAACCACATTAATTAAAATAATGCAATTTGTCTTTTACTGCTGAAATTTCTGTCAGTTGCCTATATGAAAATTATTGTTTTTGGTTGTTCCACTATAACACAATGACAAGTGATGGTATCATAATTATTTTTGTTTATTGCACAGCTCCTGTCTTTATGCGTACAACAGCAAAAGAAATTTAATGACTTGCGATTGACTTTTGCAATTCGACTTGTGTATTCATTAGAAAGCAAGAAAATCTCTTTCAGCCATAAAAAAATCGCACTATTAATTTCCCACTGATCAACACACGCACGCACGCGCACACACACCCACACACCCGTGTGTGTATGCGTATGTGCGTGCGTTTGAAAAAGCCGTGATTAAAAATTGAAACATCAGCCACATTAAGCCTCGGTCATGTTCAGGCAAAAGTCAAAGCATAATAAAAGACACTGCAAAAAGTGACCCAGCCTTCAAACATTTTGCAAAAGCATGTTGTCAGCATAGAGTTCCTCAATATTTCTTGGAGGGAAAGCTGGTGCTGCGGTAGTTCATCCAGCCTGGAGGGGCACAGGAATGCGGGGATGATCAGGTTTCATACCTCGCTTGTCTATTCTTGGGCATGAAACGCAGATTCAGCTGTAACAAGACTCGTCTCAAGGCAAACTTCGAAGAAACACTATAAAAGCTTCTATACGAGCCTAACAATTGCGTTAAATTTATTCAAAAAGTGAAAACACACTATTACAACAATTTAATAAGCACGCAGAGGAAAGCATCACGCTGCAGCTACTGATTCAGAAGCAGAATCCACACTATCAGCGCGATACGAGCCAAGCAAAACATGAAACCTCATTTTCCTGGAATTCCTGCAATGGCTGAAATGCTTTCAGCCCATATATATCGAAACTTCAGAAATTTGAAAAGGTTAAAATATTTTTTGATATAAGGCGCTTTTTTTTTTTTAATTTAAAAAACAACCTTTTATTGGTGGAAATATTTTTCTTAGCACAGACTTTTGAGCTGTACTACAATGTAGGATATACTTAGGTACATTTGCTACCTGTTACACGCGGTAAAGATTCAAACACTTGACATTGACTTAAACACACATTTCTCATCACGTGCGGTGGTTTTCTTGTGACAATGTGCAAAAATTATTTGTTTTTCTTGCATAACTGCAATGAAGTCAGCAAGGTAAAATCTAAAAAAGGCATCTAGAGAAGACTGGCCTATCTTCTTAAATGCACACACCACAATCTTTGCACAGGGAAAGCTTAGAGCCCCTTGAACCTACCCTAGCGAGCACACCCTTTTACACAATCAACGTTTACAGTTAGGGCCCATTCACACTTGTCTAAAAATCTGGCGACCGAATCCGTGTCGCTCGCCGGAAAAAGCTAAGACCTGTTCTCATCTGTCTGCCACACCGCTGCTGTTTCTTGCTTTTCCACACACTTCCCGGCCACCACGTCACCGCTCGCAGCGTACATAGATGTGGTTAGAAAAGAGCATAAATCGACGCTATGTCCCATAACCATATGTATGCTTACATACGTTAAATGCAGGCACATTCCCACTTTTTTTTCAGCCTATGCAAACAGACATGCAATGATAAGGCAAGCCTAGTGGCACCATCGGCTTGTTAAGTCGGGAACCATTACTGTCAACAAACCGACACTCCTGTTTAGCCTAGAAGCGGCAGAGTCATCACTATAGATAAAAAAAAATTAAGCAAATTTATCACTTATACGTTTTTTATAGGTGAGGCGAGACAAAGCGAAAGACGGGTGCCCCATTTATGGCCAGTGAACGCACTGTAAAAGGCAGCAACAACGACGAATTCAGTCCGAAGCGAGGGGTTTACTTTGAAGGGCGCCGCCATGTTTTTCACTGTGGAATTCTTCCAGCAGCGGAAATCGGTCCTGGGATGATCGGCCTCGCCACGCCGCTTTCCGCCCTGGTAGGCGTCAAAAGCGGCCGAATCCGTGTCGCTCGCTGGATTTTTGGGCAAGTGTGAATGGGCTCTTAGTGCACAAAAATGCAGTATTTTACATGTCGGATGCTAGGTATATATGAGTTAAGAAACTGGCATTGACAGTGGCGTCTCTTTTCTCTCCAGGTAATATTGAGAAACTCTATGGTTACCAGGACTGACTTGCTCCTACTAATTTAAAGGAATGAGCTCATACGCATAGACTGTGCAGTTCAGAACCTGTTCTCTAAACTTTTTGCTGTTTGTGCATTTTTGTTCTTTTTCAGCATTAGCTTCAACACTCATTCTTGCAATGACTACCAAAAAAAAAAGAATGCAATATTTACAATTAGAGCTACAGCCAGAAGAGGAGAAGGTGGAGGATGACCGGGCTGAATTTTTTCTGAAAAAGTGGCTGACCTGGTATATAAAAAGGAGCTTCCTCCTTTCTCTTATCCCCTCTTTTAAGGTCCTGACATATTTCAACCTGGCCCCAAACAATGCATCACTGGTAACAGCATGAACAAAATGAGCTAGCAACATACCCTATGTCTCTTTCACTTGCCACAAACTTTTGGAAGCATAATGGCAGTAATGCTGCACTTCCAACTGCGTAGAGGATATGGCGTACAGAAGAGAGCGTGAGGGCAGTGAAAAAAATCTAAATATGCCCAAATCAATAACCTTGATCAGTGAAAAGAAAGAGATCACAAGAAATGTCCACAATGATGGTAATGCGTCATGCAGAGTTACATTTCTGCTAAAGGGGCAGAGACACCAAATTTTTCGTTGCTTGTTTTTTTCTTTGGAATGACATATGCGTAAGGCATTAGTAAACATCACCATTTGTATTTAACTCTATACCCCATAAATAATTCATAATTTATTCTTCTGCCATGTAGATTTGGTTTTGGTTTCAGCTGCTGCATGGCACCTGCGACATTGAAAATAGGTTTGAGATCAAGCGAGGGTTACAAACACTGCAATATAAGAGCTGTTTCTTTACCTCCGGTAATTTTAGCTCTTGGGGCAGGCTGGTGTAACAGTTGGAGTGAATTAAAATGATGAAGCAGCAATTAAACTGCAGTTTCTATACGTCTCACATAATCTCAAACCTACTAGCAAAGTTACAACCACCACTTGCCTGCCAAAACTGTAGCAAACTACATCGGAGAAAAAATGAAATTATAAATTACTTGTGAAGTGTAAATAATTCCGCGTGGTGATATATGTTTACTAGTGCCACGCACACCATTGCAAAGATATACATGACAAAAATTGCTGCTGTTGTCAAGGTCACATTACGATGATGAGTTTGGCAAATGACACCAACAACGATGTCACCAAACCAGTAATGTGTGTTGGGAAGAAGCAGAATAGAGCCTCCGTATGCCAGAGGCACTGCTTATGGTATAGGTAAGTGTTCTACACTAGATTTTCAAATTTGTGTAAGAAACTGCACTACACAGCCAGTCCAGATCAAGGAATATATATATATTTTTTTTCATCATTTCTGACATATGGCAACTACAAGATGAAGTAAATTTATTATGCATCAGCCAATATCCTCTATGGCATACATCATAAAAATTTACACAGTGAAAAACCTCCTTCTGTAAAAGCTTTCCAAAAATATGCTGCATTTTGTATACAAAGCTTTTCTTCTATGCAACATACAATGCTGCAATGAAGACCATGCCTCAAAGTGGTAACTACTGTTTAGTGCAATACTGTTTATCTCATGTGACCTGTCCAGCAAATACTAAGAGATGCACTGTATTTGATTATATATGTACAAAAACCACATCATTCCTCTGGTTATGACTAGATGCACACCGGTGTCCTTCCAGCACCTTCCACAACGTAGAATGCCTGGGTTCCAATTTGGGCTGGGCTGCGCAGACACAACAAACTCCAATGTAAAGGAGCCAGCCATTCACATGGTGCCATTCTCATGGCACTTCTTCATTCAGAGCTGTGCTAGATGTCTAATCTGCGTGGAACAAAGAACAGGATCACCACACCACAAATTGTGAATTAAATGTCTGCTGTGCCTAACCCACGTAAAAAAAAAAAAAGGATGCCTGAGCACTTTTCTCATACACATTAAACATTTAAGACAGCCTCTATTATTTTCAGTGCGCTAGCACTAGAGCTTCCACTCAACTGCCTGGCTGTTGTCTGTGCAGTCCCTCTGCAACCTTGCACAGCTGGGTGGCTGGGTGCCACCTGCTTGGTTTGCAGGTGGGCCACCTCGGTCACGTGACCCTGCAACACCATCACAACCTGCACACCCACACACTGGATTGTGAGCTCATTGCCCACTGTGGCAGGTGGCAGTTCAATTAACGATTGGTTGTGAAAGGTTGTCCAGGAAGTGCAACCTGGGTCTCACAAGCCCCACAGTGGCAGCGCTTGCCTTCGCAGGGTAGTGGTGCATCGCTGAACTGTTGCAACACTGCGCCAGGAGTGGTATGAGTACTTCCAGCGACCTATGAATGTAAAGAAAAGAATGACCTATTCCGCATATATGGGCATTAATCCATTAACATTTGGCTTAATTATCTCCTCCACTAGTAGTGAGCTGTGTTGAAAACCTGCTTTCCCCCGTTCGTGGCCGACGCGGCTGACCATCATCACCGTGCGTCAAGCCAGCACCAGCTGGGCGAGGAGGGAAGTTTCCCTCTTGGGGTAAGCTGAAGCAGCGACGGGAGCGCCACCTCGAAGGCTACGCAGAGCTCCGCAGAGCTGTTGAGAGTCTCTTCGGGATGATCCAGTTGCAGCCGCATACTCTCGTCACCTTCCGCGGCAGGCGCAAGGGGACCTGTCGTGCCTTGCCACTGGACTTCTGGTTCCAGGCAGTGAAGCGAGCGCAGCAAACGCGCACTCTCCTCACCTCCCCCAGCAAATGCTCGGGGATGGTTTTGCTTCAAAGAATGCGGCACGCACGGGAAAACCCAGCCACCATTGTTGGCGTGTACAAACGTTCGCCGCCGATACCCCCAAAGTAACGCCACTGCCCCAGCCGGTAAGTCGGAAACCCTTTTTATATTAGCCTTCTATTGCCGAGGAATGCCTCATGGATGTTTTGTAGCTAGCTGGCCTGCTCTATGTATTCATTGCAAGTGTAATAAATATCATATGAGAGTTCACGCTTTGTCATCCTTCCCTTTGTTCTCTTGAGTACGAACCCCTCCGTGGTCAGCGAGTCGGGATGCTGCATCCACGGAGTGGAAGTGCGGGGGCGGAAGGCTTGACCCCCATATTTCCACAGCTAGCACGAATGCCCCCACTCTACGATTCGCAGATCTTTGTCTGATGCCTGCGTAACCTTGAAAACCGAGCCTCGACCCGAAACTGATGTGAAAGCTAAAATGCTAGCGCACCTAATTCAGATTTGGCCTAACCATGCTAAATCGTCAGTCATTTTAAAAATTTTCGAATAATAGCTGCATGACTGGGGAAGAAGTTTTCTTAATGCGGGTCCCACATAAATGGGCCTTGGAGTGGGTGCTCACATAAAATAAGAGGGACCAGCACAGTATCGCTGCCACTACTTCTTCACCACGAATGAGGATGGAAAATATTGGTAGTTTTTTCATCAACACCATAATTTAATCACTGCAACTGCAAGACCACAAAGTAGACGGGAACTACAAAAGGTCAGTTAAACTTTCAGAAACCTATTGAAACTTTCAGAAACCTATTTCTTATTAGTATGCAACTGTAAACTGTACAAGTTTTACTAACAACAGTATGAATTTTCAACATAATTTTTATGCTCACATAATAAATGTTAATGAATTAGTCGACCTAAACTTACATAGTGAGTAACATTGCCCCATTGATGGTCATTCAAATGGCAGCGTGTATTGCAATTGGTTACTGTAATCATCAATGTATATTGCGGCACATTTTAGGTATAGACGTCTTGCATCAGGTGCTATTCTGGGAGTAAACCCAGTAAACTACAAACTTAGTAAACCAACTACAAACAGTGTGTGGCTCCAAATGTATATAGTACGCACCATCATCATCATCATCAGCCTGACTACACCCACTGCAGGGAAAAGGCCTCTCCCATGTCTCTCCAATTGACCCTGTTCTTCGCCAGTTGTGGCCATCGTATTCCCGCAAATTTCTTAATCTCACCCGCCCACCGAACTTTCTGCCGCCCCCTGCTACGCTTCCCTTCTTTTGATATCCACTCCGTTACCCTTAAGGACCAGCGGTTATCTTGCCTTTGCATTACATGCCCTGCCCAAGCCCACTTCTTCCTCGATTTCAATTAGGATGTCATTAATCCACGTTTGTTCTCTCACCCACTCCACCGGCTTCCAATCTCTTAACGTTACACCTATCATTTTTCTTTCCATAGCTCGCTGCGTTGTCCTTAACTTAAGCTGAACCCTCTTTGCTAGCCTCCACGTTTCTGCCCTATAGGTGAGTACCGCCATTCATGATCTGAGAGAACCTGCCATATGCGCTCCACCCCATTCTTATTCTTCTAGTTATTTCCCTCTCATGATCCGGATCAGCTGTCACTACCTGCCCTAAATAGTCATATTCCCTTACTACTACTAGAACCACGCCACCAATTGCGAACTGCTATTCTCTTGCTAGACTGTTGAATATTACTTTGGTTTTCTGCATGTTAATTTTTAGCCCCACCGTTCTGCGCTGCCTGTCTAGCATTCATGTCCTGAGTGACTTAGCAAGGCAATGTCATCAGCAAATCGCAGATTACTTAGGTATTCTCCATTAACTCTTATCCCCAACTGTTCCCATTTCAGGCCCCAGAATACCTCCTGTAAACAGGCAGTGAATAGCATAGGCGACATCGCGTCTCCATGCCGGACACCTTTCCTTATTGGAATTTTATTGCTGACTTTATGGATAGCTATGGTAGCTGTGCAATTGTTATAAATATCTTCCAATATTTTCACATAACACTCTTCTACACCCTGATTCCGCAATGCCTGCATGACTGCTGAGGTTTATACTGAGTCGAATGCTTTCTCGTAATCAATGAACGCTATATAGAGGGGCTGGTTATATTCTGCGCATTTCTCTATCACCTGATTGATAGCGTGAATATGGTCTATTGTCGAGTATCCTTTACGAAAGCCTGCCTGATCATTTGGTTGATTGAAGTCTAAGGTTGTCCTGACCCTACTAGCGATTACCTTAGTAAATACCTTGTAGGCAACAGACAATAAGCTGATCGGTCTGTAATTCTTCAAGTTCTTGACATCTCCTTTCTTATGAATTAAGATAAAGTTAGCGTTTCTCCAAGCTCTAGGTACGCTCGAGGTCACAAGGCAATGCGTATACAAGGTCGCTAGTTTTTCGAGCACAATCTCTCCTCCATCCTTCAACAAATCTGCTGTTATCTGATCCTCACCAGCTGCTTTCCCCTTTTGCATTGCTCCTAAGTACGCACCAAAAGGTTGCTAATCACACTCGTCAAAGATGATGCAATCTACCAGGCAGAGCCACATAACACTAGTACTCCTGACAAATAGCACAGATGCTCAAATATCTCCACAAGTGTTTCAACCTCTTTTATACTTATAAGCATGAAAATGGTTTATGGTTTACGGGGGTTTAACGTCCCAAAGCGACTCAGGCTATGATGGACAAAGTAGTGAAGGGCTCTGAAAATTTCTACCACCTGGGGTTCGTGTACTGTGTGTGCCCTGACATCGCACAGTACACGGGCCTCTAGAATTTCACCTCCATCGAAACTAGACCGCCGCGGCCGGTATCAAACCCGCGTCTTTCGGGTCACCAGCCGAGCACTATAAGCACTGTGCCACCGCGGCGGCTCGCATGAAAAATGAATATGATGATTTTAAAGATTCTAAATAATACTTACTGTTGTACTTTACAGCAATGCCTCCTTTCATTTTTTTCGCAGCTGAAAGATGTTTGGAAGATTTGAGCGGGCATTTGTAGGAGGTACAGTGAAGATTTTGGTCATCTTGCGCTTCATCTCCTCCATACTTGCCATTGGTGAGCTGAGTGAAGGGGCCCTAAACAGACAGAATAAATAAAATTAAAAGGGCTACATAAACACAGCAAATCAGAACAGGCGGCTTAAGACACTATGTGCTAAGAAAAAATTCAGCGTATTAACATGCCACATGGCCCACAACTCATTCCATAATTCCAATTTTTACAATAACCATCAGGTAGACTAATACAATGCTCTCTGTTCATAACACTATCAAACATTCCCTCGGCTATATTTCTCATGAGGTGCTTAGAACATTTACCTAAGAATATTTATAATATTTTTTACCTGCAAGAGCTACTTCTGGGCTAAGGGTGAGCTGCAGGAAAAAACATCAGATTAATTGTGACTACCTTGAGTTTTTTCAACATGCACCGAAAACTCAATGCACAGGTGCTTATCTTCCATCATAATGCAGCCACTGTGTCTGGGATCAAATCCATAAACTGATATTCGGCAAAAGGATGCCACAGCCACTAAGCCACCACAGTGGGTCGTATTTCGCACATAGAACCACTTGTATAGTAAGCACATCATTCGGCATTTGCCTCTTTCTTGTCAGACACTGCAGGCCACACTCTGACCTACAGACAAGAGCGGCCACTTTAGTAGAAGACCTGTGCATTGGCGGGAGCTTTCTGACAGTTCCCATGGCCTACACGATCAAAAAACTTTGTTATATTGAAAACTACAACAAGTACATATGGCAACCATGCCTGAATGCATTAAATTGACGCAGTAATGAAATTAATTTTAAATAAGTAGGCAGGCTTTGGTGCTCACAGTGAAGCATAGCACCTAATAGCAACAACAGATCAGATGATTTTCCAACAGCCTCAAAGAAAACAATCAACACCTTGAAAAGGTGTGGCATAGGAGTCTGTTCAAGCATCAAGTACCATTACATACATGTTTGTGCTGAGTTAAAAACATTAGATGAATAATCCTGATTAAGGAGGTCACTTTTTGTTCATAATGGGGAGGAAGACTTGTTCGTTCCATTCCCAAAATTTTCTGAGCTTCAGGAGTGCCATGACCTCGGAGCTACACAGCTCAAAAGCAAACTCTGCAGCCTGAAGACTTTCTACCATGTCTGTGCTTTTCAGTAGAGAACAGTGTTTCAAATTATTTCAGACTGCCGAAGCATTCACAAAAACGTCGAGCACAGGTATTTCAACATTTTGGTCCCATTTTAATGTGCACTCTCATTCACCAAGTGCTCAAGCATCAACATTCGACAGTTCCAAAGTAAGTGCACTGCAAAGGAGCGTGGACATGCAAATGGCAGTATGCCTTCAGCCACTGCTGGCACTTATCTCAGGCCCAATATTAACGTGAACCTCCACCCTGAGGTTGTGTTTGGAGCATAGTTAACTGCCACTGAACCCTTCAGGCAAACATAAAAAGTAACTTTTCGCCTAAGTAAGTAAACAATATAACAGCAGTGATCACAGCATATATCAAAGTGCATTCATTGGAATCACTTTTCTGGAACAATACAAAACTTCTAGTGCATGTCCGCCGCGGTGGCCTAGTGGTTATGGCGCTCGGCTGCTGACTCGAAAGACGCGGGTTCGATCCCGGCCCCGGCGGTCGAATTTCAACGGAGGTGGAATTCTAGATGCCCGTGTACCGTGTGATGTCAGTGCACGTTAAAGGTGCACTGCGACGTAGATAAAGCATGCGGTCTTTATTGTTTATATGCAGAGTAAGGGACATTGTGAGTCCTGAACACGCACTGAAATCGCCGAAATCGTAATATTAGCTATTTGAATCTTCGCCAGAAATGCTTGTTTTGAGCCGATGGTGTCGCAACGCGGCGGCCATTTGCGGCAGCAGAAATGAGGTGGCATCCAGATTGGGCGCTGCCTTTCTGATTGGTTGGGCGTCCAGTTTGAATCTTGTTCCTTTATACTCGCGAAATGGATCCAAAATATTAAGTTTCTGAGTACTAAAAGCTTTTCGCATACCACAAAAACTGGAAAGAAGCAGGGAAAGCGAACGAAAACTAACAAGAATAAAGCTAGGGGCGGCACTTTCCATTCCGCTTCAGACCTTCGTGGAGGCCAGCGCTGTTCAAAAAATGTGGAGTCAAACCACACCAAGACAGCAGTGAAAAAAAAAAGCCAGTCGACACACCTTGCCCAAAATTGTGAAGAGGAAGCCCAGACAGGAGGACAGGAGACGGGAGGCGAGTATAAGGGGAAGGGGAAGGGGTACTGCCGATAGCCTTCCAGTCTGACTAAAAAAAAATACATCGGGGAGCTTCCTTTGTAGTTAGTCGCACCTGCCCCGACTATGGCGATGCGTACACGAGGGGGAAGATGCCGTCAAAATGCGCGGCTGTCAACAGCCCCGACAAAGCAACAATTGCATGCACGCTTCCGCTACGTGTGCGTTAGGCGTGGTTCTGATTGGTAGCGCCAATCTCTGCACTGGGCGAGTGAAATGGGCGAGTGAAATGCGTTTTCATCTGAGCTTTTCGTTTTGAATTTTCAAAGTGGAATAACTTTCGTTTGCATGCTTCGATTTCAATAATTCTTTTTGCCCTGGTCTCTGGAACGCATGATGAACCTATTTAATGATATTAACCGGTACTGAGGAAATCATCGCGGTGCTCCTTTAAAGAACCCCAGGTGGTCGAAATTTCTGGAGCCCTTCACTAAGGCGTCCCTCATAGCCTGAGTCGCTTCGGGACGTTAAACCCAGATAAACCACAAACCAAACTTTTAGTGCATGCTAATTATGACGCACTGTGTAATTCAATGCTCTTACGATAATGCCTAGAAATGGTACAAACCTGTCAGATTAAGTTTGTGGGGTTCAACATTTAAAAGCTGTAGATGGGCTATGAGGGATGCCACAGCAGGAAGCTCCAGAACAATTTCCAACACCTGGTGTTCTTCTGTGTCCCCTGACATCACAAAGCACATGGACAGTTGTGCGTAACGCCTCCACTAAAACGAAACTATGGTGGCTGGGATTCTAATCAAATGAGCACTAGTAATTACTCAAATTGCTGAAATCCGTCGGATTAATATGTGCCAGCACATTGTTCATTACTTATATCATTGCACAGTCCTGAAACATTTTGTGATTCCTAGCCAGAGCACTGAAGAGCTGCAAGTGATAAAACAATTCCAGTCCAGACAGCCCAAGAACTCACCTTTCCCGGGTGCAATCCAATTTGGCCTCAAAGTCTGCAATCATAGCTGCTACTGCTGGCTCATGGCCAGGTGCAAATTGCCTAGCATCTTCCAAAAGACTACGCAGGCCTGGTAAAAATGCATCAGAGATTGCATGCTCTGAGATGTCTGGAAGATGCAATCAAGGTCAAAAACCTCCCTTTGCTACAGCATGTTTCAACCCATCTACTCGCATAGCTGTGACGGACAACACTGTAATGCACAAAAACAGCAAATGCACAACAGTGGGCAAATAAAACATGAATGGCAGAGTGCATGCCTGATACTGCCTGCATAGTTGTCATGGGAGTCACACAGGAATGAAATGGCAGCGCAAGGATGTGGGTCCCACTTGGATATGCGAGGCCATCACTTGTTCCATGCATGTTTTGCTGCCTTGCTGCTGGTGAATAGCATCCACCATATCCACTGCTACTTTGCTGGCGTCACCAGCAGATGTGGAAGCTTTTTGCACAGGCAAGCCAAGCAAGCAATCAGCTTCCTGGTCTGTACTAGTGTGCAATTGCACTAGTCATTGCCACATGAAAAGAACAAGCCACAGCAACCAATGGAGATACTGCACCACTGTAGTGGTCATGGCACATGTGATGCATGTGATATCCCAGCAGCACCATGAGGGAACGTATTAAGATTGCTTTTGAAGGTAACCACGTTTTTGAAATTCTAAAAACTGATATGGATGTTACTTACGATGGGCTACACGCCTCTAATAATTAAGGAGCCTAACACTAACAGTTAAAAAGTTAACTATTCAATATTAGTTGATCAGCCTGCTAATTAGCATGTCTTAGCTGTATTCTGATGTACAACACCGCTGACAAATATGTTGAAAAAGCACTCTTATAACTAGAAAAGCCTATTTTTGAAAATTGTGTAAAGTCTTATGTGAAACACCCTGTATAACGTTTGTAGCATTAATAATCACGGTTTAATAAATGACGTTTTATTCTTTTTACTACTGGAGCAGGACCTGACAAATGGAGAATAACTTTCAGAAAACGGTGACAATGACGTTTACTAATAACAAACAACCCTTGCTATTCAAGTATGACTACGCGGAACACATGCTAAAGAGTGTCTGCAAATTAAGTAGCTTGGTGCAGTATTCTGGTCTAACCTAAAGCGGCGTAAGCATTTTGATGTTATATGCGCAAATTGAATAGGTGTCAGTTGTGTGGTGGCCTCATCATGTGCAGGACAAAGATAAAATTCAGTCAGTGGAGAAAAAAATGATCAGATTCATTTTCAATCACTACTATCACAACTTTTCTTCTTCAGAGCATTCCCATGTCTTTTTTCCCAGTATCATCGACGAATGTGTGATTGGCACACCATGCTACCCAAAACTGCGCATTGCGCCCATTTCATTCGTTAGTCAATCTGCACGTGATGCGCGAAACTGATTCTTTGAACACCCCACCATTCGGGTCATTTCTTGATTGCCATAAATTTTCTATCTTCTCATGCACAGTTGCAATGGGGAATGAATTTGATGGTTCTTTGCGACAGCTACCACCTGCATAGTTTATAATGCAAATGCCTAGTAATGCACGATGATTTCCTTTTGTTCGCTCTGTGTAACCACTTCTGCAGTGTCTCAAATCTGAGACAGCAGTATTTGTAAATAATAAAGAAAGAATTGAGGTTTGGATCGCATGTAATGTTTCTCTGTGAATATTAGCTTCAATACTAGTGTATAAGTACCTGTGTTGCTGCTTGTTTACGAACAGACAATGGAAGGGAAATGAGGGGCTCGTGACACACATATGAAGGAAGCCAACAGCCACTGATACCAAGGAGCATGCGGGAATGTTTCTATTCTTAATAGTGCAATTATTTTATCGCTTATTAAATTTCTTATTAGATTATTATTCGATTTGAGGTTCCTTTCCTTCTTTTTTTGCAATAAACCGTTAGGCCACAGAATCCAAGCGAACTTGAATTAAAGACAGAGAAGGCTGTAGGCAGAAAGCAAACAAATGACTCCTTTGTGTTGTGTAGTACTCTGACAGATCACCTACAATGGCTGTCTTCTTCACATTTTGATAAACAAGCAAAAGTTTTTTGTACATAAATCAGCTAGGGGCAATATATATGTCTAAAAGAAAAATGTCAGAATATTTGATCTATCTTTGCACAACACATATGTGGTGCTAACAAAGGCCATTGGACAGGAAAAAGTTGAAGCACTTCACTGAATCAATTACTTGTTTTAGCTAACATGCAGAGTCACAAATTATTATTTTTTTTTCAATAAAAGGTACACTAAAGTAGTGAAAACTAAAACACGGAATACTGTCTTACAGATTTAGAACAATTTTCATGTGATACATTAAGATTTCCAGTTAACCCACCCATGGTCTCAGCAGAATCAGTTCCTTACACTAGCCGGTCTTAGAAGCATGGAGGCTCACCACTGCAACCCTAAGCACGACAAACTCGGTGCATCGTTTTCTAGAAGTGGTCAGGAAGAATGGTTCTAGAGTAACTGAATTGTTAGTGGTATTTAAGTGCATCAACTTTAATAATGTCTGCATACTCATAAGCAGTGCTACACAGTTCAGTTACCAGCAGCCGGCTAAGAATCACAGCATATTTATGAAAACCTAAAAAAAAAAAAAATTTTTGTTTAATAAACGAGTGCTAAAGATGTTTCCTGACGACATCCTCTGGTTTGTTATGGAGCACATATGGGTCCTTCATTCAAGGATTTACACCCTATTATAAGGCACCAACCGCTTGCTTCTAGCACACAACAGTAAGGAAGGGTAAAGAGTCCAGCTACTAAAGGATACAGGTACAGGACAATGTGCTGTAGGCTTCAAGAAGCAGCTCCATAATTTGTGCCCTTGATGAGTCATTTGGATTCTGGTTGTTTCTCATTGCCAAGTTGGCAAGGTGAGGCAATATAACTGGAAAATTTCAAGAAGTGCAAAACACACACTGAAAATATATGGCTCTGCAGAGCACAACACACTGCAAAAATATAAATAAGCCCAGTGGCTTTGTAGTTTGTTCTCATTACATCAAAATAAAATGTCAACTCTGTTCACTACAGGTAAAGATTTGAATTTTATCACCAAAATATATGGGATACAGGGCTAAGAAGGAGACCAAAGCAACGCTATAAATTGTTTCAAACACTTCAGGCTCTTTACTTTGTATCAAACCCATGAAAACAGGTGCTTTTGGATCACACGGATCATGCAAAGCATTAAAAGACTAATGCTCACAACCATCTCCTCTATAGATTTAATGCATTAGAACATGCCTGCTAAAAGAGCGTCAAGATTCCTTTCAGAGTCTGAAAATACACAAGTGTGCACTGTTGCATGACACTAAATGTCAAGAACAACAAGCCAAAAATTAATTAGTTCTCTCGTTCTGGTCTGCTAGCCTACACTCTGACCTTCAACATATGTTAAGGTGAATAAACAGGGGACCAACGTAAAAGCCAAAAGCAGAACTAACAAAACATAAACACAGGCTTAGTTTACATTATAAACAATAGCAATGTGCCAGTACAGAAACAATTTAAACATGCTACAACGCCCAGAAATGCATAGTACTTCTGACAAGTCCAGCTCGAAGTGAATGTAGCTGGTAACCAAAAATCAATGCAAAAAGTCTTACCTGTGAACATTAAGGAAAAAAAGAAGTTACCCTTTTGATAGTAAGCAGCCAGTCATTACTGATCCCTATTTCAAGAGACTCATCTGACAATGTCAGACTTAAATAATATCCTATTAACATTATGCTCTAGAATTTACTTTCCAAATTCATGTTTTGAATTAAAGAGCTATTAATTGCTCACAAAAGATAGCCAATGCCTCATTGGACACCTTAAGTGAAAAGAAGTGTACTATGCTTCTTTTTCAGACAAAACAAATTAGAAATTCACATTCACAGAATGAGTCACACAAGATGCCCTTTTAAGGGCTTATTATTATTATTATTATTATTATTATTATTATTATTATTATTATTATTATTATTATTATTATCAAAATGGTAACCTCACATTAAAATGGATTATTATTAACAATGCGCTCATTTCATGGTTTTACCAAAGTGATGCAACAGGCCAAGGCACCTTCCTCTGTAACTGCGATGTAACACTGTAATCTTTTCTCAGAAAAAAACAAAACAAACGTAATGGACAGCAGCAGTAGTATTGCTTGTTTCTTCTTTAATGGCAAATAGTGACTCTGGTATATCTAGCTGGCTGCACTACCTCTTCTCAAACCAGATGAGAGTACTGTTCTGTTAATGGTAGAATAAAATGACAACTGTGCAAATTTTAAGCAAGAAAAAGCCAAAGGTATGAAATATAAATTTTATACTGTTTGCATAAATATATAAACCCCAGTTTGTCTCCAAGAAAGCCTAGTGCAACTAAAACCACAGGAATATAGAAGACTTACATTCATCTCTGAAGCGTGGTTCTGTATGGGGGCCTAAAGATGCAAACATGTGTATGAATTCAGCCTGCATAGAGTGGTCATCTCTGTGTTGAGGGTCTTCAAGAAAACTCTGCAGCTGCATGAAGGCTTTATCAAGCAACTGCCACAGAAAAAAAGAAGGGTGGGGAGTAGAAGTAAATGCGAGGTTCTACAATTTGCTTATTTATTGATGCCTCAAATGCTCATAATTCCTTGAGCAACAAAAATAAAATGCATTTTTCAAAGTATAAGAGCTAAAGGACAGCAGGAAGGCATGTCAAAAATCCGACTGCACTCATAGAACCGGAGATGAACACAGGAATTTTGTAATGATACTTCATTTTTGTCGAAGGGATTCGTGGCAGATGCCACAAAACTATTTGCACTGAATCTATGTAACAAGCCCCTAATAATATAATATCACACAACTGCATCCTCTGCTTCATAAGCTATGAATACAATCAGAACGTTACTACATTTCTGCACAGCAGAACTTTCAAACCGCAGTTTCCTTGAATGCACATCAACACCATTGGTGAGAAGGATGGGCCTCTTAACATTACTGCTTTATTACATTTACAAACAGTGCTATTAATGCTCCAGAAATACTGTAAACTGGAGTACCACTAGCATTCATTCATGCACCCTCCCTATATGTGATAAGCATTTGTTCCTGCTCCATTAAAGAAGCAGAAGTTATTTCATGCTTGCACACAGATCTGCCTTAATGATTCATGTAGAAAGACACAAACTCTAGGGTGCACCCACTTTCCAGTTTTGTTGTCAGTAAACCTTCCTACTATTCAAAGCTATCACAGCCGGGAATTCAACAGCTGCCCACTTTCTTTTTTTTCAATTCCTCATTATTTCAATAAAGAGGCAAATGTGGCATGTCAGTATTTATACGACCGTAATGATGACGATAGAGAACATGAGGACCGTCACATGATAGTTTGTGCCCCCTATGATATGGGCGAACACAACGCTACATTTTGTTTGCTTTCGTGCAGGACTGCTTTCTTTAGAATGCGTACACCTAATGCGTGTGAGACTCACTCAATTCGGTCCTAATTGTGCCAACTGAGCACAGGTCCGTAGTGAACCACAGATGTCCTGAGCTATTTCAAAGCTACCAATGCATTTTCAGATATGATACACCATTCGTTATTTAACCTAAGAAGTTATCCTTCCGTTCAGAAGAATGTAATCACTACGCTTCGAAATAGTAAATTTTAGTGCAGATTTGAAGATCACGGTATGCAACTTTCCTTAGCCCACATGGCAGACTCAGCAATACCTAGGCCCTCTTTCACACAGCCTCAGTGCCAGAATTTTTTCAAATCTTTAGATAACCATTTTTGATGCCAGTAGTAGCGCCAAGCCAGGATTAGGGGTGTGCAAATATTACTTGTTTGAAATCGAATCAAAAAGTCAGGGGACACTTAAGGGTATGATGTGATAGATTCAATGGGTCCCTTCAACGGCCCGGTGTCCTCTTCTCGTATCACTTCACAGACATGGGCATTGTCCTTTATATAATTTTATTTTATATTCGTTAATTTTAATTATTATTTTTTTTTAAATCTACCGCAAGACACACAAAGCCTCCCTTCAACCAAGTCTAAATGGTCAAGAGGTAGCGGTTCAAGTCCTGGGCTCGGCCATTCTTGGTTTATGGGGGTTCAACGTCCCAAAGCGACTCACGCTATGAGGGACGCTGTAGTGAAGGGCTCTGGAGATTTCAACCACCTGAGGTTCTTTAACATGCACTGACATCGCACAGTACACGGGACTCTAGAATTTTGCCTCCATCAAAATTCAACTGCCGCGGCCGGGATCGAACCCGCGTCTTTCAGTCCAGCAGCCGAGCACCATAACAACTGAGCCATCGCGGCGGCCGGGCTTGGCCAATCTTCCTTTCAGTGCAACTGCTTTCCTTTCTTAGGCACTACGTCATGACACTATGGACTAATGAGGAATTCTGCAGTGACGTCATTATAATTGTACTGTGTGATCGTTATGGGGTGTTTGAATTACCCGCACGAGTCCATGTGGTTGTGACGTAATGTTGCTCTAGACCCCTATTCCCTATTCTCTCGACACAATGCCTATGCTAACAACTACGATGGTTTCTTCGCTGAATGAAAGACACTTTTAATGTTCTTGTTTTAGTATGATCAGGCAAGGTTTGCAACCAAATCAAATGTGAACAGTGCAGTTATAAACAAATCGAATACAAATTTAATAGTGAAAAGAAAGAATGAAATACAGATAGAATATTTGTGTGATTATTGACTTGTGCAAATATTCATACAAAAATGAATATTCATGCAAAACAGCAAAGCACTACAAGTCATGGAGTTAGAGCTGTAGCTACCGAAAGAAGCAACATGAAGTCACTATACTAACTCCATGATCGTTTTACCACATGCATAAGAAAATTACTTTTGGGTACTGATGGCCACATCGAATGAACTAGCGCTACATCCAAGTTGAGAAGGACGAGAGTTTGAGCCATGGCCTTTAGATATTGGGCATAAAGGCAGGATTTGATAAATATGGCTGAACCGTCACATCTCCCAATCTTTGAGGCCCAATGTACAGGGTTAATCACACTTAGCGTGAACACAGCTCCGCGTGGCACCACGCTCCGCGCAGCGCCGCTTGCAGCGCACGCAGGAAGTGGCGGTGGATTCTCGGGCATGCGCAGAGAGCGTGATGGGCGGGGCCACCAGCGCGCCGTCTGCTACTGTGCGTCGTCTGCTGTCGTGTGGAGTATCACTGCGAAGAGCGCTTGCCTGAGGTGCTGATAGGAAACCGTCGACTGTTTCAGACCGATCAAAATGCTCGTTACGCAGCACACACTTCTCCACAATTTGTACTCTTTGCTCCTCTGGAACACGAGACATTACGACGTGCTCCTGTGTTCACAGATTAAATGCTACTGCATTTAGGGGCTGCAATTTCTGACTGAAAGCTGCCAGTGATAAGTCGATAACTGCCTAAAATCTCTGCAAACTCATCAAACAATCTTTCCGCGAGTGCGCCATTCTGCAGCTCATTGCGCTGACTCGGCTGGCCAGCTGCCAGCGGCGCTTGGTCTCGATCAGAGTGATAACCACGACGCCTCTTTCTGCCACATCGAGTATTTACCCTTAATAGCAACGCCTAGCATTTTTTTCGTGCAAGCGCGCTACATGCAGCCACCGTGGTTTTCGAAGTGATCTAACCTCACCATCAGTGCCGACTCTTGGCCGAGACAGCGCAATGATTTGAAGAATGCGGCACTCCGCGTTGCGTGATGATTTTGCAGATATTTTTTTAAGCCATTTGCTTGTCTTTGGTGGCTTCTAGTCTGGAAACTCAGGTCAACTACATTCGCGTGTAATGATCACTGAAATGCAGTAGTACAACTCGGAGATAAACATGCTTCGTGTGACAGTTTCATGCACCGTTCTCGTTTGAAATAAAACAAAGAAGCAATTCGAACTCTTTTTTTTTTTTCCTCACTGCTCTTGAGAGATAGGCGAGGAAGGGAGCGCGTCATGCGGCTGCCATTCACCAGCCATTTCGCATTCCTACAGTATGAAGTCAGAGCCATGCAATTGCCTTATTACACGCCGAGAGAGTTTTAGTAATGTTGAGCTCCCGTTTTAGAGAAGTGTGTGCTGCGTAACGAGCATTTTGATCGGTCTTAAACAGTTGACGGTTTCCTATCAGCACCTCAGGCAAGCGCTCTTCACGGCGATACTCCACACGACAGCAGACGACCCGCAGTAGCAGACGATGCGCTGGTGGCCCCGCCCATCGCGCTCTCTGCGCCTGCCCGAGAATCCACCGCCGCTACCTGCACCGTGTTCACGCTAAGTGTGATTGACCCTGTACAAGCATTACGAATGCCGCCACATGAATGGACCGCACTGTGGAGCTGCATCCTCCTTCTCGCACAGACCAATACAGCGATGTACTTTGTGGTGACAGAGTGGATGCCATTTTTAGAACAGCTGCAGCCCAAAAAAACTATGGCTTGCCCTATTTGAACTTCATGCCAATTATCTGAAAAATATTAAAAAACCTGAGAACAGATTTGAGTCATTCTGAATAACATTTAACATGCACTATTAGACTTGTTCAGTGAATCGAACAGAAGGATATTCGACGCGCTGTAGAAAAATTTTGGATATTCGCACGCCCCTACTCAGAATGATGTCAGATAATTAGATTTAAATTGGGATGATGAAGCCCCTAACCTTTCGCTACCACACCACAGGCCATCGGTCATATATAATTGACATTTTGAACCTGCCACCAAAAATTCAAGTCTGCACTCTTGGACAAGCTGCACCACCTAGTTTGCTTCTATAGCACAATCTGTTTGGTTTCAGTTTTGTTTTTTCATTTTCTAATGCAAGGAGGCGACATGAAAAATTAAAATTAGACGGAATTTCTGCCGTGGCGGCGAATTCCGCTTGCCTTCGCTGCCGAATGCCGAAGCGTGAGCGCGCCATGAGAAGAGCGCTGCTGCAAACTGATCACACAGTTTTTTTCACTTGGCCCTCGTGGTCGCCTGCTTCTTAGGTCTGCTGTGTGGATGCTGTCGCCGGAAGGGCCCAACCGGGCCATGCGCGGTCGACCCCACGTGACCGGTCCGCAAACCAGTCCGTGGCCTGCCGCCTGGATACACCTTAAACAGTGCCTCCGACAGCAATTGCGATGACGCTGGTTCTGCCCCTAAGCCAGTGACCTCCGCACAGCCATCGCAGCAGTTGACATTCTGCATATGTTCCTCGGGAGTTCGACCAGAACTTCGGTTTGCAGTTGGACGGCATGGAGGCCACGATCCTGAAGTATGTACTCGCGAAATGTGTTCAGGGAACACTGGACCAGTTCTTCCAGCAGCAATAAATCAATTTGCCGATATTTGTATTTTTTTTTGTTTCATCGTCCAGACATTATGAAATAGTGGACATAGCAAAGCGATTTCCGATTCCCGCCGACATCGCTATAACCGGGCTAGACTGTATTTAAACTTTTTAGCTATCAATTTCTGGCTCTGTGCAGCGGCCTATTTTTGTTTTGCTTGTATTCTTATTTGGTTACCAGCATATTTAACCAATATTTATTCGGAAAGTTTTGCACACACAACTCCGGTGTTTTTGTCATTTGAAAACACAACCAATAACCTATAATTTGATGCATTACAATATTCAGAATTTGCCACTTCTTGAAGAAATAATTTTCAATTTAAAACACTCAAAATGGGTCATATTTTCGCGGTAGTTAAAGAGTTGAGAAACCAGCGCAGAACATAACTGCTGCCCACTGCGAATCTTCATTTTAGAGTGAAAGCTCTATTACTACATGTCTCCCAAGGTCAATCTCGACGCACGTTTGACCTTGAGGCCACGGAGCACAGGCAAACCACGTGACTCGCCAAGCAAAGGCACACCACCTGTGTGCGCTCGCGGGCTCTGCTGCTGTGATACCACGCGATCAGGAGAGGGCAGGCTGGGAGAGGCGTAGCTGTGCGTGCTAGCCGACTTCCACACTGTGAAACCATATGACTAGGAGAAGGTGTAACAGTTGCTAGGTCGGCGGTTTCTCCCTTCAGTTTTGCCATGGATGAGGTGCACGCCGGACCGAGTGTGTCAACTATTCGGCATCGCCATCAAGCCGCGTCTGGTCACCAGTCGATATAGCTCGCTGAGAAGGTGTCTGCTGAGGACGCAAGCTACACGAGCCACTGAAACTGAGAAGCAACGAGAAGCTGGACTTGCAATGCAATGGAATAGAGCTTTCACTCTGCATAACCAGGTTTAAAAGAGTTAAACCTCACTAAATTTTTCTTTCATGCTGTCAGTTTACCAATTTCTTGTACCACTTGAGATGTAATAGAAATATTCACAGTATTATTACCAATACCTGGTGTGTGCCTACATAATGCGGCCAATATGTGCAGCTGTCACCTCTACAGAAATTACTGCTTTGCTTGAGAAAAGACCACCCCACACCCCAAAGATGGCACTAAGCAATGAAGAAAAGGATATCGCACAGTGAAGCCAAATTGGAAGATGAGTCGAGATCAAGTGATGTTTCCGGGCTGTGTTTCTCAAAAGAGGCAATACAATTTCAGGCGACACAAGTATGTGTGGATGCTCATCCCGCACGAGCGACCCCTTAAGTCTTTAAGGTCAAGAACTGAACTGAATAAACTGAACAGGAGCCAATGACTCACAAAAAAAGGTCACAAATGCAGAGGTGTGCTATACAATGTCTTGCTCGTTTACAAAGGCATCGCCAAGCTCCTAAAACATGATCTCCACTGGAGTGAAGCCAGCTTGCTTATTTTGCTGCTCTTCAGGGCATGATGCATGTCTATGTGTCTTTCAATGTTAGGAATCTGTTTCAGCAACTGGCATCTGAGCCTTGGCAAGCATTTTCTTTTGCAGCTCAAGGAATTTTTAAAGGGCCACTGACCACCCTTTGGTCGAAATTATTTTCTGCCCTGGTAACTATGAGCCATCATCACTGGAATGCGCAGCCGCAAACATTTTTTGAAAAGACAAATTAATAGTGCAGTTACAGCCCCCACAATCAACCGATCTTGACATACTCCTCTCATTCCGTTCCCTCTCGGCGGATTCTCACTCCCCTGCCTGGCCATCTAGCCTCCCCGCAAGCCGAATTCCCCTTCCTCCTCAGCGTCTGGAGGGAGGTGTGGAGTCTGGTGAAGCAGGAGCTCTGTTTGAGTGCACAAAAACAAAAGACGTGAGATAAAAGCGCACAACGATTGGCTGACAGAATGAGTGGTCTACACCCACCCTTCACCCGTCAGTCAGAGCAGCGCCTCCTCTATTTTTACAGTGCTTGCCGAGTACGCCCGATCCACCCGTCCAAGGCCCTCTCCCATCCTCTTTTCCTACCTTCTCCCATCGGCTAGCCTTCGTGCCTGCTCTACTCCTGTGGGCAGAAAGTACCATTTGAGTGGCGCCTGACGACGAAAACCGGACGAAGACAATTTTTGAAATGTTCTCTCTTTCTTAGTGAGGCGGCGCCCTGCATCCCTCATGATCATCAGGCTACCTGTCAGGTACGGATGCATCCTAGAGCGTGCCGTTCGTGGCGCTGCTCATCATGGAGCCGCTGCAGGTGCTGGTTTTAAAAGGAGTCACAGAGACGAAAGGCTCTGGTAGCTTGTTCAAATCATGTCCGTCTTTTAGCTACAACGCTGAAACATTCCTGAGAGAGGCACTGAAACTGCTTGGCGGAAATATGAAATCAGATGCTAAATGTTGTAGTAGTTTTCGTTCTGATGTACCATTTTCCATGTGACATGTAACGTGGGAAGTCACCCTTGCTGGCATTTAGAATGCCTTTGCTGTGTGCTGGCAGTGCTGTGCGGGGAAGCCAACCTAACTTATGCTCGTCACATGTGTTTTTTGTGACCTTTGGAATTTCCATGAGCGCCTTCTGAGCGGCTCTAAATCTTCAAGAAAAGGTCTCTTTGCCCCCTGGTAAATGTTGCCTCAGTTGCCATCCCTTCACTGACTAAGTTTCTCTGCTCTTGTGTGTGCTTCTGATGAAATTTTGTTCTGGTTACTGTTCCGCGACTGCCCAGGACAGGTTTGATCCTCGGACCAGGATGAATTTTTCTTCAACTAAACTGCTTTCGCTTACAGCCATTTGGCTGCAGTGGTTGCCAATGAGTAAAAACTCCATTATTTCAAACCTACTCCACCTTGGGGGATTCCCCTGCATAAAATGAACAAAGGACATTGAAATCACAGGCAAAACTTACATCTTTTTGAGAGCTTGTTGCCAGTATTGCTCCAAACGGCCTAACTGTTCCGATGCGCACAGAACTGCAAATACAAAAACACTAAGTATTAACAGCACACACACACACACACAAAAAAACTAACTGCATGCTGTGAGATGTTCAACTCACATTTCAGGGTCACTAGCAAGAGTAACAAGTGCTGGAGTCACACGGCTTTTCAGCAGAGGATCAGCCACAGTCCCAACTAGAAGCTCAAAAAGACGGCCCGCATTGCTTCGGACCAGTGCGGTGTTATGGACAACTCCTTCCCAAAGAACAGACAGCAGAACTTCATGGTAATTTTTGTCCATGCTGGCCAGCAAAGTGATAAGAAAAAGAAAGTAGATTATGTTTGTAAACTGCTTTCTAAGCTACAAAATCAGTAACTTTTCAGCTACAAAAGTCAAAAGAAGAGAACAAGAACAGGTAAGGTTTGGTTTTAACGGGTTTAACGTCCTAAGGTTTGCTGACATTTTGCTGACGTTTCGTGGACATGACCTTGAGATTGAGCCATCTAATGTTTTCGCAGTAATGGTTAAGCGACTCAGGCTATAAGGGACACCGTAGTGAAAGGCTCCGGAAATTTCGATCACCTGGGGCTCTTTTAACGTGCACTGATATCGCACAGTACACAGGCCTCTAGAATTTCGCCTTCATCGAAATTCGACCACCGCGGCCGGGATCGAACCCACGTCTTTTGGGTCAGCAGCCGAGCGCCATAACCACTACGCTACCACGGCGGCTTAATAAAAACACATCACACCTAGAACATACAATATTTTACCGAGACGTGGTCATATGGTGGGATACACAAACAATGGCAAGGTTTCACCGCAAGATGTTGCTTCAGCTAGAGTCATGCAATTTTCAACGCCAATTTGAATTTGAAGCATGAAGTTTGCGCGTTTGGATATTGAAGTATATAAGTTTAGTTTTGAAACAACTAGTGCACTTTTATCACATGAAAATGAAAAAAAGACAGCCTGAATGGTCGAAGGCAAAGAAGACCAATACTTGGGGGCACAACAGGCGGCTAGCCGAGTTTCGGTATGTTTTCGTGGTTTCAACATGCCTCGATTTACTAGTGCAAATTAGCATAGGAAGTCCCAAGTGCCCTCTTAGTGGTCCTCGGACAAAGTTCATGCCGCAGCATGCATCTGCGATGAGGAAAACACCTTTGGCTAACTAATGATGCATGAGGCTCCATGTTAGCAAATCCCCCACTCGGTGTGATTGCTTCATCAATGTACCAAGATGCTGCGCTGTACAACCAGTGCTACAAGGACTATTATAACAGAATTTAAATGTCCGTATGTACCAGTCTCTACTCATCAGTCGTGACAGTGGCTCAGCGGTGACAGCTGCCGCACCAGTAGCTTGGCTTGCTGCCGACGCTGCCAACTCCTTGGCGCTCAGACTACTCTGCCAGACCCGCCGCCTCAGCCGTTAAAAGCGCTGAAGTACGTGCCGCAGTTTTTTTAGAGAACTTCGTTGTAGAGATATGGAAATGGGATCCATCATAACGCTGGTGCAAATGTAAACTAAGTGACGGTAACGACGGCTACTAGGGGCCTAGAAGCCTTCAACGTCCAGTCAGCCGTAGTCGTCATTTCAGCTGCTGCTAGGCTCCATCACTCGCCTCCAGTAATCTTGGAGTCCACGTTTACGTCAGTTTACATCACTTTTTTGGGTATTTCATCATCAAAGATTCCTGAGCTTATATCAGACTGGTGGGAAAAATTTTTGAATGTTGAATCCGAATCTCTTAACAATAAATGCACCTTTTGCCGCCAGACAAGCAACACCACGGCCACGAAATGCTTAAAGGTGCAGTGAAGAGGAATCTGAACTCGTCTTTTTGCCACGGGAACTCAATCTACACATTCTGAGCATTCTTAGAAACTTCGAATTGTTGCCCTGTGTGGCCGATTTCCCTAATTGAATCGAATTAACGTCCGACTCCTGCCTTATTTTCTTTAAATTCTCCCCGTACGGTGGGCGGAGTCGACCAACGCGTGGAGTGCCTTTCACCCAGTCCCGTGGCGGCTTGCCGCTCTGCCATCGGCAGAGTAGTACGTAGTAATCCATAGAAGCAAATAGTCCACGCGTATTTTTATTTCTGCGAGCTTATTTTGCGGCTATATTATCTGCGAATAAAACTATTTATTCATGAAAACCTAAAAAAACAAAATAAAGCGAATCAAAGCCTCCACGGAGCTGGCTGAAAGACACTCCACGTGTTGGTCGACTCCACCCACCGTACGTGGAGAATTAAAAAAATAAAGGCGGGAGCCGGACGTTAATTCGATTTAATTAAAGAAATCAGCCACACAGGGCAATAAGTCGAAGTTTTTAAAAATGCTCGGAACTTGTAGATCGAGTTCCCGCGGCAAAAAGACGAGTTCAGATTAATCTTAAGTGCACCTTTAACAATCGGATTTTGCTAACAAAGAAAATTTGATACAGTTGTAGTGTTCCTTTAAAGACCACAGACACCTAATTTTATTCGGTAACAAGTTTGCGCAACATAAAACAAACACAAAAGAGGCAGACAGGACGATGCACTCTAATGTTTGTCCTATGTTGCACTAGCTTGTTACTGAAGAAAATGCACCAACTAGCCTAGCAATAAGTTTTACTTGAGCATCTAATTTTAGTTTCATGTTTTTTTCTCCTTCAAATGATGCATCCAGGCACTAAAATACATTGTTCACCATGAGGCATTCGCCTACGAGCACTAAATATTTTATAATTGAATTCCTTTTTTATGCTGCTTCAGTTTCACAAACTGAACAATGGCTGTGGCACGTTAGGAGTGTTTAGTTTATGTGTGACATGAAAAAAACTGTAATACAACTGCTGATACATCTTATGTTGTCATTTCAGTCCTTGAAGCTGGCTGGCCTAAGTGTTGTGAATTAAAACTATGTATCTGAGGTTATAATGCAGTTTTTTTGTTTTGTTTTTAAATCATGACCTAAACACTCTCAACACACCACAGAAGTTGTTCGGTTGATGAAACATAGCATGGTCCTGAAAGGAGCTGAATCAACTGCAAAATCCATACCTGAGCTCAAGAATAACACTTTCCATGCTTGACAATGGAAGTTCACAGAGTGACACCACGAACAAGAGATTCCTCAGGAAGGCCACCAGCTCTTTGCAATCAGGCTCCTACAAAAAAACAGCCAGAGCAGTCTGTAACGAGGGAACCAGCTGCTGTTTAATTTTCTTTATTTCTGGAGGTTTAGAAATGAAGAACTGCAACCGGCAAGAAAGTAATCAGAGTTTTCTGCCTTTTTAAGGCTTTCAATGACCTGGAGATATTCTGTAGAAATGGTATTCCTACTGGGTAATATTATTTTAATTTGTTGTTCAAACACCCAAACTAACGAATGTCCTTCTTAGTCGAGCCCATTATCAGTAAAAGCTTGTTAATGCAACTCCTATTAATTCGGTAATATGGATAATTCGAACTGCCGGCTCGGTCCCTGCCAGCGTCCATGTAGCTCTGGCATTGCATGCTCGCTAACAGGCATGGGCAGTATCGAAGATGCACGTACCTTCGATGCTTCAATTAAGTATCTCAGGAAGTATCTGAGCATCGGTATTGAAAATACGTTTTTAGTATATCATGTATTTTAACGATACTCAATACTAAAAAAGTAGTGAGCCGCAGATTTTTACACTGCTGTGAGTCAGACTTTGGGACAGCGGCGCTCGCACAGGCAGTAGCGCACTGAAAAAAAAAAGGAAGAATTAGGAAAAGACAATACCAATATTCTTGGCCTGGTCAGCTGTCTTTCTTCCTAAGTTCGTTGTTTGGCAGACAGATCATATATACGCTGCACTTCTGCACGCTTGGTGACAGAAGGGACAAGGAGACAGCCTCAATGTTATGGTAGAAACACCACCCCTTCACGGCTATTTCAAGTTGCGGCGGCTGCCAACAGAAATGGAAGACTTTCGCTTTCATGCTCAGGAGGTTAGAGGACATTTGTTGTTCACTTTGTAAGCACAATAAAGATTACATACTCTTCCACACGCAGGTCCATTGGGTAATTAGCGCCGGCAGCATCAAATGAATCAGCTCACACATTCCTTTCACTTGGAGGACTAACGCTACAACAAGGGGTTCTCAAGAGGCATTAGTGAAACTCGAATTTCTTAACTATACCTCGAGGATCTTAGAGTCAACAGGACTATGCTTCAATCTTATCCACTGATAAAAAGGCATCTTCATAAAATGCAACATGGTAACGTGCTCATGTGCTCCCAAAGAGGAGCTTTTTTCCTTTGCTTTGCTTGAAGGATGGCTGCTCTTTCGGATCGGCAGTTTGAAGACATGCTGCTACTTACTACCATTAAATAAAAACATAAAAACACAGATGTTCAAAATATATTTTGCCGCAAAAACTTTTAGCCCTTCAATTCTATTCTTTGTTCTCCTTCAAGCCAGCAATGAAGAATGTTCAACTACAAATGTCTTTTAAACATATGCTCGGGAAATAACTGTTGGCTTTCCCAGGCACACAAACCTTGCCCTTTTTAGCACAGGACAAAGGCATATGAAACTGGCAAATACAGCAGTAACAAACGAAGAGCATCAGAAGGGGTTTGAAGTTCATTCCTATATAGTTAAGTGCTCAGAGACCGGTTTGCATGAACAGCATTAGCTTTAAAAAGATTTTGCTAGCCACCTTACAGAAGTGATTGTTTAAACGTCGCCATGGCTTCATTCCAATGCTAAAGTTTTAATGAAACCAGCTGCACTGTCAGTGGAGCTTAGAGAAATTCAAGCAGCCGGATTCATTTAATTGCTTTCAAGCATAGCAGGCTACATCCAGTACAGTTGAACATCAATATAACGAAGTAGCACTTTTCGGAAAAAACTTCCGTTATATCACGAACTTTGCTCCATCGATGTTTTTATCTTTCAGTGACGCAATCATATTGCACATTCCTAAAACCTTTCCGTTCCACTTTATTTTGCTTGCATGCTTTTGTGAAGACATTACCAGCAATCTTAGACGAAACAAGCAAAACGAGTGGCGAGAATAGTTCAGTAAAGATTTGTTAGCTCGAAATCGCATATCTCAAAATATCGGTTTAGTAGAAATTTTCTTCAGAGCCGAGCTGCTCCCCATGACACCGTGCATTTATATTATTTACCGCGAAGTATTTTCACAACAAATTGCGGAGTTCTCGAAATCTGGACTGATAGGTGAAGGTAAATGCCGCCACTGAAAAAGCATCATGAAAATCGCATGCTGCTGCACTGACTGCCACAAAGTGCACATCTTCACTGAATACGAAACCATGCTACACTGCGAAAGTCAGTTGATGGCGTCAAGCAACCCTCCAACCCATCACGTGCTCTCGCGGGCTGATCGGAATGGGATGTGTAAGCAGGAGGTGCCCGCAAAGTAGTGCAGGTGGCTTGCTTTGTGCATGGTGTCATCGACCATGTGCGCACGATTTACCATCGACTGCGTCCACACTTCACATGACCGGGCCGACCGGGCGTGATGGTGTGATTCTGTTTAGGGAGGTTTAACATCCCAAGGCGATGTCAGCTATGAGGGAAACCGTAGTGGAGGGCTCTGGAAATTTCGACCACCTGGGGTTCTTTAACGTGCACTGATGTTGCACTCCACCATCGCAATAGTACATGGGCACCTTGCGTTTCACCTCCATCGAAATGCAGCCGCGATGTCCTCGGGATCAGCACTGGACGGCTCTAATCACTTAGCCACCGCGGTGGGGCGAGATAGGCATGAGTTAAATCAAACATTGTTCCCAAACGAGAAACCTTTATTGCAACAAAACAAGTGTTGGAATTTGCCCAAATTTTCTTTGCGCTCGCGAAAACTTCGTACCATCGAAACTGCAGTGTAAAAGTAAAACTACTTTGTTAATTGAGGGAAAAAATACATTTCAAGCAGAAGTAAGAATGAAGAAGTTCGCTGCAAAGCGAACTTTGTTTTATCGAGGATTAACTGTACAAACAAAATTCCAAAAACCATGGAGAAATGTCTTAACCATGCAATCATATTACCAGCTTTATTAATAATGACAATTTCAGAGGTGTATCAAAGTGTTGGCGATGCAGTATCGAGTAAATGTATCAGAAATCAATTTTCATTCGGTATCTTGTATCAGTATCGGAAATGCCATTTTTGAGAATATCGGGTATTGTTATCAAATATACTTTTTTTTAACTATCGGGTATTGGTATCGAAGATGCTTTTTTTTTAACTATCGTGTCCTTCCCTGCTTGCTAAATCAAATAGTATAGGTTATGAAATTCGAAAAGGAAGGTCACGTCCAGATATGACCGGAACGGCAAAAGATCATCAAAACAGCCCTATTCAGAACCTAAATTCCATGTTGCAGGGTCACTTGCGTACCTCTGACATGCGTGCACTGGCACGCGTTGCGATAAACAGATGGCTTCGTCCCTGAAAACAGCTCGCTTCATTGAGCTTCGTGTCAGCCAGCAGCAACGGTGGCTCGACCAGTCTGCATCTACCAGCCAACCTAATCCAGCTGAGCCCCGTTTCAGACGTTGATTGTTATGTTGCTGGCGTTTTATTTCCCCTTTCCTTTTTCTCACCGCTTCGGCAATGTTCAGCATTTCCTTTGCTTCCATCTGCAATGTTCAGTTCTTCCAGTGCGCTGAAACTGCAAGTTGTCATGTGCCGTGCGCTGTTTCCGCAGTGAAGCCTGCTCACAGGCGACGGTGCTGCTTGTAATGGGTGTGACGCAGCAACGGGGAAGTTCCACCACATTGCAACATGAAGGATGCAGGAGGCCCTATCGATTTTGGAGCAGTTCTCCTTTGATGCTCCCGACAGTATGCATGCAGTAAAGCATTGATGGAAACTTGAAAACCAGACACTGCCACGCCGTTCTCATCTCAAAACTGGGCAACCATTGCCCAGTCTTTCACCAAATAAATTTACCGGGATGCAAGCAGTTCTTGACACTTTTTTAGGAGTGATTTGGTAATTCAAACTTTCGGATAATTCAAACATTTTTTCCGGTCCCTTGAAGTTCAAATCAGCAAGCTTTTACTTTGTAACACGGACTGGGGCCCATTATTATAATTTTGTTTTCTGTAGTCCCAACAGGGTTTGTCTGTCTTCAGGAGAGCAAGCTGCTGGGCACATAAGACACATCAGACACAGAAGACATTCATAAACGCTCGTGAATGTCTTGTATGCCCTTTCTTTCTGTCCCTTGTCCGTTTTTTGTGCTAACTTCTTCAGAAAATTGTCTGTCTTGGCCTGTGAGTAACACATCCATTAGGAAGAGGCCACTTGTTGCAAAGACGACAGCAACCGCAAGGTAGCTTTGTGGTTTGACCATCTGCCTCGCAAGCGGGAGGCGCAAGGTTCGATCCCCAGTGCCACCAGGTACCCACTGGTGATGCAATGGGTACACAAGCTTTCCCCTGCCCTGTTGCTTGGCTCCTCAAGGGAGAAATGTTAGGAAATGGGTCTTTGATACCACCATGTATAAAGAAAAATACTTTGTGCCAGGCAGCCCATTGGCCAAAACTGCCCTTGTGCCATAAAACACATCATCACCATCAGAATCCTTCCTAACTCTAGGTGAAGAATTGGATTTATTCAGGCAAAAAAAAAAGCAGTACAACATGGGGTAAGACATAAATGTTTGAAACAAAAAGAAAGTCATGTCAAGGACGCTTACCATTCAAATTTATAATTAAAACACAGTTTGGTGGTTAGTGCCGATGGCAAGGTCATAGCCGAGAAAAATGGTTGGGCCTAAATGCTCGGTTTTAAATGCTTCAAAGATGCACTAAAAAGGATTCTGAGCTTGTCTTTTTACCGCAGGAACTCGATCTACACGCTCCAAACATTCTTAAAAACTGTGAATTATTGTCCTCTGTGGCTGATTTCCCTACTAAATCGAATTAAACATCCTCGCTTCCGCCTTTTTTTAACTCACCTCCGAAAGTAGGAGGGGTCAACCAACATGTGAAGAACCTTCCAGCCAGTCGTGTGGCGGCTTGCCGCTCTGCCATCAGCGGAGTGATACATAAAGCAAAGAGTCCACGCATACTTTTATTGTTGTGGGCCTAATTTGCGGCTATGTTGTGTGTGACAAAACTATTTATTCACAAAACCTAAAAAAGCAAAAGCAATTGGCTGAAAGGCACTCCACACGTTGGTTGACTCCTTCTACTTTCAGAGGAGAGTTAAAAAAAAAGCCGAAGCCGGGACGCTTAATTCGGTTTAAATGGGAAATCAGCCACACAGGACAATAATTCGAAGTTTCTAAGAATGCATGGAGCATGTAGGTCGAGTTCCCGGGGTAAAAAGACGAGCTTAGAATCCTCTTTACTGCACCTTTAATGTAAATACTTCGGCTAAAGCAACTGCACAATGTGATTCGATAAGGCTGCATTAGGAGCATGCGCATTTACACTTTGCCTATGCACAGAGGCAGATGCACTCGACATCGATAGAAGCCTTGCAAAGTGCTGCCACCACACACTCGCTCAGTTATCGTCCTGCATTTCAAGTGTACGGACTTACAGCGATGTCGACTCCTCCGACCCAAGAGAAAGCGGAAGACATGGTCGCAGCCTGGCGCGCTCAGCGAGCAAAGCATCAGAGTCTTCGGCACCAGCGATTGAGAGAATTATTTCGGCAGTTCCCAGTGCATACCGGCACATCACATTGTGTGACCGAAGTAAACTTTTTAGTGCACCAGCACTTATAGTGACCATTCCCCGCATTTAGCCATTGTTTGTTTGTTTGTCTGAAGCCTGCTTTGTGGCAGGCTAGCCACCTGGCCACTGGGCTGTGGGCAGCCTGCCCAGGTGCGCGTATATAAAAACTAGAGTTCTCTCCAGCACAACTAAACCTTTTCAGTATGAAATCCAATTGCAACTCACCTTCTAAACAAAAAAGAACTCACAATTCAGCATGATTTGCCTGCTTAAGAGTATAGTCAACCAATTTTATCTTAGACCTGTACGCACAAATTGCCTAGCAGCTGATAATGCTGTCCAAAGGGAGCATAACTAGAGTTCACCATAGCACAACTCCCAATCGCAACAAGTTCACACAATCCTTAAAAACCCAGACTGAACAGAGAAACCTTTGTGTCCAGGTGTCGTTTCTATTTGTTTTCAGAACATTCGTACTGGCTATCCATCCTGCAGGGTGAGGTGCAGTAGTCTTTACAATCGAGATGGCACTTGGTAGTATTGCATAGCTTTTCAGCATTAAAAAAAGGGCACCCGCTAGCATTCACCATCATTATCAGCAAACTTCACGCCAAGAGAAAGGAGTGTACATTCATTACTCGAAGGAAAAAAAAGATTGTAGTTTTTGAGAGCCAAAGTAGGGGGTGCACTCATTATGTGAGTAAAGATTGTTTTTTACTGTTAGCTACAGTGGAAGTCGGTTATTTAAAAAGTAATGCTACGTTCATTCTGCGAGGGAAAAAATAAAAGATTGTACTTTTTAAGAGCCAAAGTAGGAGGTGCATTCATTATGCGAGTAAAGATTGTGTTTTACTGTCAGCCACAGTGGACGTCTGTTATTTAAAAAGTAACGCTAATTACTCCATCATTATTCAATAATCATTAACTAACTTTTAAATTAACACAGGCTGGTGGTTAGAGGATAAGGCGAGTGCATAGCCTTGCAGAAGATGATGTTATATCAGGCCTTGAAACAAAGAAAAAAATTCCTTCTCTAAAGCCCTTTATCGTGAGGACATCCAGTTCTTTTTTCCGCACCAAACCGAAACAGTGTACGATGTACGCAGGAGGTCCAGTGTAGACACAACTCCTGCTGGTAACTTGCTTCAGTACCTACGATCCCAAATTCTGACTGCCTGCGCTACAGCACCAGTTAATGCACTTTCTTTTGCTTTGTCGCTTGGTGCAAGGGAAATGGCAGCCATTTCCAACTACGTGGCCATTATGTTTAAGAGCGATGAAGCAAGACAGAGTGCAAGTCTAGGTACAACAAAGCAACCAGTCCAAATTTGGCATCATAATCAGTGCAACATGCCACCAGCGGACATTGCACTTGTGCTGGGCATCCCATGTAATCCGCATGTAATCCGCCCATCCCTCATGTAATGCCCCACAACCGGGGCCTTTGAGGTAATAAATAAATAAATAAATATGCATTTAGTTTCAGTTTTGTGTGGAAAAAAGCATCCTTAGTGCTGTGGGACTTGAGAAATAACTTTTCTTCATTTCAAACCTTGACATGCGATCTTTTCTATCACTGTGACCTCGCCATATGTACTACAGTTAAACCTCGATATGACAAACTTCAATATAATGAAATCCTCGATGTAATGAGGTTTTCCAGTTTTCATAACTTCGTGTCCATGGAACACGACGCATTTTTAGATTCAATACAATGAAGTAGATTTTGCTCTACTTTCAATGTAACGAAATTTCATTGCTGGCTGGAAACGAACCTGAGGAAAAAGCGTATTGCGGGAGTGAGTGGTTGAGCGGAGCACGTGCTGAGGCACGCATCGGAGTGCATACATAACATGGGTGCCGCCTGGCTTTCACATACTGAGCGTACAGGTAGATGCAATAGTATGGCGACTATCATAGTGGTAAGCGCGCCGCCAGCTATGCCATCTGGGGAACTACAGGCGAAGGTGGCATGAGTGTCTGCACATCCTTGGCAGCCTGCTAGGCCAGCCCGCGGTTTTCGCTATTTTGCTCAAAATCGGCACCGAATGCGACGGGCAGCATGCTGCATTTATCGTGTTTACAGATGATGCCCACAGCTTGGTAAAAGGACTGAAAGGGTAAGTGCCATTGGCACACCCATTGGCTCTGAAGCCTGTCATCACTCAGACGATGCGCGTATGTGCAAAAAGGCACACACTCGTGCTTATGGTGGGCGGGCTTGATTTCATTTCATTGCATGGTGATTGAAGGACACTCTTCTTGCTCTCACCGACATGGAGAAAGAAGGAAAGTAAGGGGAGGGGTAGGGGGCGGCAGACGGTATGGCCCCGCCGTGAGCCCGCCGCCGCCTCCACCCACGAGGGGTTGTAGCAGTGGCAGCGGCAGAATGTGTCTTCGTGTCAGCGGTGTGCTCGGGGCACTTACAAGATGATGATGACAGCAAAACAAACTCAAGACGGGTGCATTGTCCCCATCTAGTTACCCGCGGTACTTTAGTGGAGCGGGCGAGGTTCCTTTCAAACTCAATCTACTTTCGGTCCCCATCTACCAGGGGGGGGAATCCGACTGTGCGGCCTGCTCGTGGCCCCCCCCCCACCCGCCACCGGATACGGGCCGGTGTAGTTTTAGCTACTAGGCTTTGTTCCGGTACAATGCCAGTGCATCCTCTGGGGATGCAAACCCCATGGGAGTGGCAGTGACTCCCACGTGACTGTGAGGGCCAGTCGCGCTCATGAGGTCCGACGCCTGAGCAGAGGTAGGCCTGGGTTTATACTCAGGCTGGACCATGAAATCAGGCACCGAAGGCATATACAAACATCAAAAGGTTTTCAAATAGATGCTACTGCCCTCCGCATGCAGGGGCGTGCAGGTCTGGCTACCAACGCGCTGGTGTCTGGTTCCGTAGAAACCAGGTCTGCGCGGGGGTTTACAGTGGCCAGGCTCTAAAACGACGCCTCGGGGAATCGGCTTCACGGGCGGCTGCAGGGTTGTAATGGCCATTGCGGGATGCCGAGGAAGGGGGGCGTAGTACGACCAGTGCGAAAACCGTCGATGTTGTGGAGTACCGGCGGAGTAGGCGTGGGTCACCTCACCCTAAGCCATGTTCTTGGTTTGTGGCCGGTCAGCCCAGCCTTGAACACTCCCTCCTCAATAGGAGTGGAGTATACTAGGGGAGAAAATAAGTGCACGGTTGGTTCGTTGGAAGCACAGGTGGGTCCCCCGGAGGTATTAGGTCTTGGTGCCGAGGGCCGGAGGGCTGATAGGCTGACGACCTAAGCCTCTACTGGCCAGATCACACCACACATACTTCCGGTGTCCGAAAAATCGCGAAAAGCACTCGACAGTTATTAGCTGACAGGTTGGTAACAAACCCTGAAAGTCCTGGAGGGGCCCCAGGTAGCTGACCCCGAGTTAGGTTCTCCTGTCTCCGGTGGTCAGAGCCCATTGCGTTTGGTGGGTGGTCAGGCATCCTGTGAGCGGGACCGCACCATTGGGTAATCTTGACGCCCTCCCTGCCCTGGCCAGGCAGGCAGCAATGGAGTCGAGATAACTGAAGGATCTGACGAAAAACTCGCTGTCCCGACTCCCATCCCAAATCCCATAACCCATTTCCTGACAACCTTTCATCCCATCCATCTCGCCTATGCTTTCTGCTACTTCCCAGGGGAGATCAGGGGAGTCTCCCTGGGCCCGCTCCTCCAGCTGTGGGTCGCTACACTAGCTACCCCCCACCACCCCTATATTTTTTTCCCCTTTTTCCCCATCTACGGGTGGCAAAATTATCATTGCCCTTGGGCCTTTTCTTTTATCTTCTACCTGGGTTAAGCCTGTTGTACGTATGTGGTGCAGGCAGGGGCTTATTATTTTTCAATCTCTTTAGGTTGCCCCAACCTAATATATGTCCCCATCTACCGCGAGGTAGCTCACACCATAGAGATAGATGTGCCAAGGTGGCTTGTGAACTCTCAACATAACCAAGACGCGAGTAACGTCATGGTTGTTGCCGAAAAAAGGGCAGAAATAAAGGTCCACTTTAATTGCGAATAAATGTTTTTCCCATGAGTTATCGACGTGTTTTTGGTGAATTTTTAGAATGCTAGGAGATGAATTTCAATGTAGTGAAAGCTCAGTGTTACGAAGTAAACTGCAGATGTTACCAACTTCGTTAAATCAAGGTACCACCAGACTGCATGCTTAAAAAGGTTAATTAGTAAATATTCGGTAACAAGCTAATTACCATTACGTTTTAACTAATGTCCACCGTGGCTGAGTGTGTGCTCCTGAAAAGATTTTCTATTTCAACAACCCTATTTTAAGGAATATTTCAAAGTGCTTGATAAAACACCCAGTATGTCCTACACAAGTCAAGCTGGGCTCACACCACCAAAATATTGTGCTAGCTGGTGCAAAATACTTGCTGCTCACATGCACAACACCAATGAAAAGCGCAAAACGAAGGAGGAGCCGATGAGAACATTTTCCTGTGCCACAGGGAATTTCTCTGTCATAGAGGTCATGTCTGCAATGCTTTTAGGACAAGATCCACAAAACAAAGGGCTCAAAAAGACCAGCACAAGAAATATGTTCAAGGAAGAAAAAAAAAAGCAATAAATAAGTTGCCCTGTTTAGCAAACTGCAAGTAAAAGGCAGCAAAAATCGAAACATACGTAAGAAAATGCTGCTAGAATTCCTGATGCATACACTGGCCCCACAGCACTTGTCAATATGTCCTTTGCTTCCTGACTGAAGGCATCTGTGGAAGAGAAAAACTTAAATATTTAAGAAATACTGCAGACATGCCATGCCCAAGCAGGAGAGGTTTGTACAATCAGTATACAGCAAAAAGAAAAACAAAGAACACATAATCCAGTAGCACACTGATAATTACAATGAAAAGGCAAATCACAGTTCAACATATAATGCGTCAATTTCTGGGCAATAAAAATGGTGAGTTGATCGGTACTGTGTTCCAGTTTGATATCGAGCATGGGAAAAACGAGAATCTGTACGTGTTTGTTCGTGCTAATACAGGAGACATGGTAAGGTAGTGTTTGTTGCGGGAGGGTCTAGACGAATCTTTACTGAGGTAGTTTTCCGCATTAATACCAAGTTTGAAAAAATATAAGGACTGAAGGAAGGTTAGTAGGGCTTGCTTTCTCCTTTCGTCTAGTGGATCTAGGCCAGCAAAACGCAGCATGGATGAGAGCGAGTTGCGGCACCTGTACCTGTCATAAATGAAATGAACTGCTAAGCGTTTAATTTTCTCGAGTTTCTCAATGTCACTTCATGTAAGCGGGTCCCATGCCGCACAGGCATATTCAAGTGTGGGTCTGACATAAGCCTTGCATGCTTTTTTTTTTGTAGAGTATTGTAAAAAAAACTTAGCTTATAATAACGAATATATATTGCAAAAAATAGGCATCTTTCAATTCAGATATATATATGGTTTTACATGTTTAACTTGTTAGTTTTGACTTGGTTATTATTTTATTTGTTTGCAGCATTTTAGCTAGCTAGCTTTAGCATGGTGTTAAAAATACTACAGTACACACTTAAAGTATAGTGTTAGTCCACCAGTGCAAATTATACATGCTACATCACTGCTTCTTAGACTCAAAAACATCTGAGACAACAGGAACAATCCTTCACAAATGAACACCTTGCACAACAAGCCATGCTTTGTTATAAATCTGTCAGAGGTTAAATGTCGGGACAAAGAGTGACCTGAAAATAGTGATGCATTGATGTGCGCCTTGTTCTGTTAGCAGACAAAGAGTGCCACCACAGAGATACCACGCAAGAACATATGGAGCCAGTTTACACCTTGCCAACAAAAAAACAAGGCCTGAAATGTACTCACTTGCATAAAGAACACTCCTTTTTCACCCCGAGAAATCTCAGAAAATTTAGGGGGGGGGGGGGGGGGGGGGGTTATTATGCGAGCTAAAATATTCAGAAAAAAATTGAAATAAAAATTGGTCAAAATGTAGGCTGGTCTAGTGAAATAAACACTTTATTCAGTGCGACTCGCCTTGAACATAAAACAAAATCCAATCATCAGCATGGTTTTCGCTCTACAAAGCATAGTCAGTAGCTTTTATTTTAAACCTACATATACAACTAGTGCAGCGGCCCGTAATGCTGCCTGAGGAGACAGCAACTATAGTTTGCTCTAGGACAACTCGCAGCCTTCAGCGCAAAGCCCAACCACAACAAGTTTCTACAATACTTAATATGGCAGATTGAAGGAAGAAGCCCTTTGAGAGCAGGCGTGGTTTCTTTTGGTACTCTGATTCCTCGCAGAGCATTTTTATTGGCTGTTCCTCCTGTAGGAAGTGATATAGAAATTTTGACATTCGACAGATGGTGCTTATATTATTTCACAGTTGTTTCAGTATTCATAAAAGGGTGCCTGGAAGCATTCTGTACCACCAGCAGCAGACAGCAGACCAAAAGGTGGGGCACATTCATAATGTGCGTAAAAAAAATTGCACTTTTTCAGAGTCAAAGTATGGGGTGTGGTCATTAAGCGAGCACGTCCTTACCCATTCATTTTCTAAGCTGTTGAGCTTGGACTGCCTACGTAGTGTTCGGCAACCAAACAGCCAACCAATCCAACTGAACAAAATAACTAACACGGCAGACTCTCTGACCAAACAGCAAAAAATAATTAACATGGCAGGTTCTCTTGGCCAACAAACAGCATCCAACCTTTGAATTAGAGCTGGGGGAAAGAATTGCCTAGGTGAATGATTAGGTGCTCCAAATTTAATTTCATGAACATGCACTCCCCTATTGATGGTAAGTCACATATGAGGGTGCTTTCATGATGCGGTACACAGATTACTTTTCACTACCTGCTCATAAAAACTCATTTCATCTGAGGAACAATGTGTGTGGCTCACAATAGCAAGAATCATCCCAAAACATTTGCTGAACAGTTCAGAGCAGTTCCTTCCATTCACCATGATTTGAGTTCAGTTACTAGACAACAAAAACTTTTTGGTCTGTCTAGGTTCTGTCTCTGTAAACAATAAGATTCAGCTCAAGTTGTAAGTTCTGTACTAGTCAAGTTTGAAAACTTGCCAAAAACTTCCCCTAAAATGTCAGCTTTTTCGCTAAGCCACACAGTAAAAGATCTATGTCCAGAATCTATGTCCAGAATAATGCAAGCCATAATAATCAAATGAGTCACGGCAAACAATGTCAGCAGCAAAGGTGCAGGAGACCTGACGGTAGCACCAATATAAGCCATTCCTGCATCTAAGCCAGACTGCTCAGTAAGAAAGGAATAGAGTTGTGCTTTGGTGAAGTGCTAAGCGGCATCCCGAGGACATAAAGTTAAAATAAAGTATAGTTTAGAAGAACTCCTATTTGGGCTAGATGGTTCATTGTACTCGTGAAAGGAAAACAGTAGCGCCGAAAAAACACACACACAGCTGAAGAAGACTTAGGACAAGCTTGTCCTACGTCGTTCTTCAGCTCTGTGTGTGTTTTTTCAGCGTCACTGTTTTCCTTAAAATAGAGTAAAACCTCAATAATTCTATGTCAATTAATTTTAAACTCCCAATAATTTGTAAATTTCTGCCATCCTGTAATTTATAACATATCATATTTACTTGCGTAATTTGTGCACTTTTTTCTTTAAGTTAGGGCTTCAAAAAGGGAATGCGCAAATTACACGAAAATTTTCTGAAAAAGTCCTAAAAAGCTCTACAAAGGTCATGACGTACTGCATATACTGTATACTGCCGCCTATATGTATAACTCCCATCTTGCACCCCTTGCTGCCCAACAAAAAAGTTGACTCCAAATACAAGATGCATGACCCTTTGCTCCCCCACTCCGATCCACAGTATGTAGTTCTCCATGGGAGTACGTACAACTGTTCGTGTGGGGACTGCCGGGGTGAGCGAGCTGGGTAAACAGTGCACAATTTGTGCCCTTGCCACTCGCACCTTTAGCAACTACACACGGCGACACACCCACGCCGATGTTCCCAAACCTGCCTTGTACGCACCCACGCACATGCTGGCAGTTTGGCACAGCAGAGCGCAACATATGAGAGTAAAAGTTTTTGTTCAAAATCCAGGAAAAAAGTTGGGGGTGTGCAAATTATATATGGGCACAAATTATACGTGAGTAAATATGCCTAATTTTACCACATAATTTGAGACGGTAGCCTGCACTGACTATGTTAATTCAAAGACTCGGCGTTATGTGGGAACATCCAAGTTTGTTATAAATTCGGGAGCACTGCGGTTCGATTTTCAACACAGCAAACTCCAACTCAGTATGCGGGACAATGACATCATGGCACACAGACAGTGAAATACTTCTCTCAGGACTGTTGCTAATAGGTTCCACTACCACTTCTATCATCCTAGTGGCCACTTTATTCCCGCAAACGTCCTTATTTTATCCACCAACCTGACTCACTGATGTCCCCTGCTATGCTTGCCCTCTCTTGGAATCCATTCCATTACCCTAAAGGACCATAGATTAGCTTGCCTTTGCACTGCATGCCTTGCCCATGCCCATTTCTTATTGATCTCGACTAATACCAGTGCCACACAGACCCATTTAATGGAATGAAGTGCTTACAGCCTGAAGTTTCAATGGCATTCAAGCGGTGCCAGACGCATAAATTTAGCCTTACTGTCATTCACGATCTACTGAGTTTGGCACAACTCATTCCCCCAAAGCAATTCATACTTTCGTCCCCAATCCCCATGCAAAAAGTATGCAGCGTTGTAAGTAACGACTTCCTATCCAGTAGCAGGTGTTTGACGCATAACTTTCCGTTCGACGAGGTATCTCTACTGCAGTTTTGATGTGATGGGCACCATTTTTACCAGCAATTCTGACAGATACTCTAAGCTTGTGCGTCAACACACAAGTTTATCGCTACTTTTTCAACTTGTAAAGAAAGTACAGCGGCATTTTCTGCAAAAGTAATTTTTATATTACATTTGAACGACTTTGCCGAGATATTGTGCACGTTAGGATTGTTTATATTCAGGTGAAATTATTAACTGTCTTGCAGGCACTCGCATCACTGTGACTTTCGTACAGCGACATTATATGTGGACGTATAGCATCAACTCTGAAAATAATGACAGTAACACTTAAAGCCTTAAACATTTACTGCCATTTCGTATGCTTGTGTGGCATGGGTATAAGATATCACTGACTCACATTTGTTCTCCGACCCATTCTGTTTTCCTGTCTCCTGACATTATACTTATCATTTTCCTTTCCATAGTGCACTGCATTATCCTCAATTTAAACTGAGGTTAATTCAAAAACCCTCTTAATTCAAATATTTTATGCAGTCTGACAAGCTTCGCATTAACGAGGTCTTGTCGTGAGTCACAACTTTCAGGCAGTAACTGCTATTGGTAAGATGGCCTTGGTTGCAGAGGAGAAATGCAAATCCACATTGTGGAAATGCTGGCAAAGCTTTTTAAAGCCAGAATTTCATTGTGCAATGGTTAGTAATAAAATTTTTTTAATGCTCAATTGCTACATTCACGTTGCGTGATAAGTGGACGTGCTGTCGAATGCTATCCGCGCAGTGTTTTCTCTGTTCACCTCTACTTGCAAGTGAAACATTACTCCAGTGCAGAATTAGTCAAGATAAACAACACCAGGGCTGTGCCTCATGGTGAGGTTGCGCGACACCGAGGTAACCTTTGACAAGAGTTGCTGATGCTATCAAAGGGAGCTGTGTTCACTGCCTTAGTTGCTTTCTCTCATGAAGGCTCTCCTGCTCCGATAGCCGAACAAATTGGCCGGGAAATAAAATGTTTTATTTCTTGTCCCTGCAGATGTATGCTTGCTTGATCAGCAGGTCTTCCGATGCACCAACTGGGCTGTACTAGCCAAAGTGCCCCATTATCTTGTGACAATAAAAATAACTGTGCATATAAGCTATGCCTTTAGGCTTATGCTTCCTTCATTCCACCTAACCAAGCTTAGTTCCTTGGAACTGGCTAGACTTTCCAAAAGCCCTTGGACACGCCTTCTTCCCTCAAACCATTACATCATTAGATGCCGTATATACTCATGTAAGGGCCGCCCCCAAGTAAGGGCCACACCAGAGGTAGGAAACTTTCTATATACCGTATATACTAGCGTAATGAACGCACTTTTTTTTTTTTTTTTTCAGAAAAGTTTACATCAGTTTGGGGGGGAGGGTTCATTATGCTGGACAAAAAAGTTTCAACAGATTTTTTTGGGAGGGTCGAAATTACATGTACGTTCGTCCGTCCTTCTGTCATCAACAAACGCACGTGGTCAGATGCGATCCGACAATCAAAACAGGCTCTGAATATCAGGTGCGCATTTTTTACGCGAGGTTAAAAAAGCACACAGAATGGTTGCGAGTGTGTAATGCGAAGTTTAAGCCTTACCTTAGGGCACACAACATATACGTGCTCTGCCAAGTTCGCCGAGCACACTGTGCCGCACCCCCATCTCTCCGGGAGGAGTTCTCCTCAAACTTATAACTTTCCTTATCCAACTTATCCAAAATAATTCGATTTCCCTCATCCTTTCCAATTACAACCACAACGCAAGTATTACAGCATGAAAGCTCACCTTTCCCTCCCATCCTTATAATCTCGCCGGAAAATCAGTCGCTTAACTCTTTTTCACAAGGTATATCACCACGTCACGCTGCATGAAGATTTCATTTCAGCGCCCGAATACAATTCCCATCGCATTGATCATCGTCACAAGGTCACGACTGTTTTCAGTCTCACCTCCCACGCACTTCCGTCGAGTGAAACCGCCTGCCCCCCCCCCATATTGCAGCCACTAAAGATAACCTACATTCTCGCGATGCACTATAGCTAACTTTATATATTCACAAGAAAATTGAATTTGTGTTCCAATAATATTCACTGTATTGTATTCATTGTTTTGTCTTATCCTATGTAGCCCACTTTCCTTTGTAATGCCTCTGGCCCTGAGGGTACAATAAAAAAGTAAATAAATAAATAAACAAACAAACATGCCGTGATGCCAGGATGCTATTGACGGGCAGCATCTTGGCGAGGTGCCAAGGTCTGCGCTGCAGACGGTGCGAAAACTGAGGAACCCGCTACAAAAAGCTACAGGATAAAAAAGAAGTAACTTCTGGACTTCAAAAGTTGGAGGGCGAGAGCACTGTTTATAAAGCTTTTTTTAGTTTCGAAACTGCTCCTCCCGAAGCGGCCGCGATTTGCGCCCAGCCACTGAGATGGTGCTGCAGTCGAAGTTTGCGCCACGCTGCGGTGCAGCAACGTTGCTGACGCTCCGTTAATCGTGCGCATTTGCGTCGTGTTTTCTTCTTATCAAGTGATCCTGTCGTTATGAGTTGAGTGTTTGTGCACTACGCTTCAGCAGCCTTTGGTGTGTGGGCGGGTGCGGACGCTCATGGTGTGGACCCAACCTGCAAGTAGCGTGGGCTGCCGAATGTTCTCGAACGCCAAGTTTTCGATTTTTTCGCTGTCACAGGGTAGGTGGTTTGCGTCATTTATCTTCTTTACAATGTGCTAGGACTGGCAACCAAATGGCAACATGTTTCATGCCAGGATGTACCAGCGGGTACCGGCACAACACGGAGAAGAGGCACTTCTTTTCTCCGCCGACCAATCCAATTCTCCTTGCAAAATGGTCGAGAGCGATACCCCGTGCAGACAAGGTGTTGGGGAAAACATGCAAAGTGTGCGACGCCCACTTCCAAGAAGGGGATATTGTGAAGTCATATAAGAATGTAATCAACACAGAAGTGATCGAAATCATTCGTGGTGTACGGTCTCTAATAAGTGATGCAATTCCTACCATATTTCCTAATCTCCCGCTGTACTTCTCCTCAAATCGTAAACGGTGAAAATCTCCGAAAAAGAGAGCAACCGTCTCAAGAAACGCAGTGGCAACGCAGAGCGACGCTGCAGAAGATATCGATATCGAGCGAGAGTAACCAGAGCCCATGCAAGTCAGCTGCTTGCATGTTAATGAGCTGGAGGAGAAGAGCGCTTCTTTGAGGTTACCCCATCAGTGGAGATCGGCAGCTCTTGAATATGAAAATGGCGCCGATCACAGATTGTTTTTTACAAGGCAGGATTGGGGGCAGATGTATATTCAGTACTCAAGAGTGTCGTAGTTCGTGAAGACATGAGTTATGTTGTATCTGCCCGCGGAAAGCTGGTACTGACGCTGCCCATGGATTTGGCAATCACTTCGTTAGAAGATGTAGAGGCAACTGTGCAGATTGTACAAACTATGCGAGCCTGTCATGGTTGTACCTCTAGCAGTGGAGGAACTGTATACCACAAGCAGTGCAGAGTTCTGACAGAGGCAGAAAAAGGAGTCTGTATAAAGTGTGCGAAAATGACGAAGGACCTCAAAAGATGAAGTGGGCTGAAACCCAAGAAAAAGGTATGCCTTGCAGCACCTGTTTTGAGGAAGAGGCTCATTCGTGCTGCTGGGAACGTAAAAAAGCAAAGCTTGTGTAAATGGTGAATGAAGTGAAAAGGAAGATGCCTGAAAGTGTGTGAGGAGTTTCAATAAACTATAATATGCTAATGTAACTAAAGACGTGTGTGTGATTTTTTTTATTCTATAAGTATTTACCAGAGGTAGCAGAAAAATGTCAGCATGATATCTATCGGGCAGCTCTCTATATGTGCCTTGAAAACTCATAAGTCGCTTTATGGAACCTCTCAAGACTAGTCTGGAGGCTTCTTCTAATCTCTATAAAATCGGGGCAGACGTTCAGGCTTTCTTGTCTTGCTCAATTTCGCATTTGGAAAGCAAGAGTAAAAATTACTCGCGACCAATGGGATTGATACAGAGGGGTTAGGTCATCGTTCAACCGCAATGCGATGGAAACGCCGCATTCTTCAGACGCACAAAAGCGACTATTCTGCCTGAAGCGAAACGTAATCACTGATGCCCATCTTTTTCTAAAGCACTGGTCGCTTCTACGCACACGTAGTTCAACTCCTTAAACTTATGAAGCGCAGATAATGACGCCACGAAGTGCGAGTAATGTCTTCGATTAAACGCCGTGCAGGAAGACAGCGGAACGGTACACGTCTGTAGCAGACGACGCACTTCCTTGACGCAAACTTCAACAGCAGCGCCGCGGTGGCGGGCCGCATGCTCCCTGTTGGCACGGCGAGGAGATGCGGAACTGAAAAGGATCTATAAACGCTATAAACGATGGGCGAGAGGGGGGACGGGGGGGGGAGGTCATTATGCGAGTGGGTTCATTAAGCGAGTATCTACAGTACACCACTGTCAGGCCAATTCAGGCATCAGCACTGATTCCACCCACAGCGTCCACAAGAAAGCCAACTGGAGTGTCATATCCTGGTCATGGAAACGATATCCAGAAAAAAAAAACTGCATCCCAAAGCGGGAATCGAAACACTGCCTGCAATAACAAAGTGACATAGTTACCAGGTGCCTCAGACAATTCGGCCATCACCACAACCTCTTGCACTGTGTCCATGCGTAGAAATGATTCAGTTTAAACATCAGTTCTCCTCCAGTCACCAGGTGCACTGAAGTAGTTGGAACTGAACCTAATTGGAGTTTCCTACCCCTAGCCACACCCCCCTCCAAACCCCAACTTCGCAGCTGCTAATCCAAAAAAAATTATGATTGATTTGCATAGTAAGGCCAAATGCAAATTAGGTGCGCTAGCAATTTGGTTTTCGCTTCGGTTCCAGTGTTGAAATCCAGTGTTCACGGATGGCAGTTGTTTGCATAGCGATAGTGGGTTAATGTTCATATTGGTCCCTGGCAGTCCTCATGCCATTCCTGGAGCAGTGGTGCAACTGCACATTTAAATCAGGTGCTAACGTCGGCGGGACTTGAGTTTTGGGTTGGGTTGCGACCCAGGTTGCTCTTCCCAAGCAGCCTCTCGCGAGTGAGCTGCCACCCGACACGGTGGGCAGGTTGCTAGAATATATATATATACACAGGATGTTTTATCTAAGCCTTTACACAATTTTTTAAAATAGGCTTTCTGAGTTAGAAGAATGCTTTTTCAACATAGCATTGTCAGAGGCGTAGTACATCAGAATACAGCTAAGACGGGCTAACTAGCAGGCTGATTAACTAATATTGAATAGTCCAACTTTTTACCTATTACCGTTAGGCTCCTTAATTATTTAGGCTCCTTGGTTATTAGGCTCATTATTTAGCCTCCTTAACTCTTTCAGTACCATGGGGAAAATGACCATTTTCTGATGATTTCAGTACATTTTTTTTCGGTAAAAACTATTGCATTCAATATTTATTGCAACACTCAAAAACAGAGCTGAATAAAGGTGCTTTCTCTTCATATAAATTTAAACAACAAATTGCATTTTGTAACAAAGTTTTTTTTTGCTAAAACGAGATTTAAAAAAAAAATTGAACAAAACTTGCAAAGAAACGCTTTCTTTTAAAGAGAAAAAAATGTTAAAAATTTTCTGAAATATGCAAAATGTTTGTTACTCTATTGGTCGCTATTTGCAAAAAAAAAAAAATCACTTCTATCTTGAATAGTATTCTTGCTACAAAACAATGACTGGAAACCCTATAGTTATGCACCGGAGCGCGGCCGCCTGTGTTTCAGGCTGAGTTCCATCATCACCTATGTGAAAACTGAAACATCTTCAGCACCTTGCAACATTTTCAGGCTCGTTGCTGCACAGGACGCCGATTAAATCACTTGCAGACGAAACGGAGTCCTGAGATTTGCTATGTTTTAGAGAGCGTCACGCGCATATGGAGGCTGCCAAGCGACTTGGATGGTACCACATCTTCGGAGCGCATTCAAGAAATGCCGTTTTGTAGGGGCAAAAAAAAAAATATGTCAGAAACAAAACTTCAGTTCTCCGGCTACAAGACAGATGCGCATCATGCCTGTAAGCAAAGCGGAAGGCTCCGAAGGCGAGTGGCGAAGGCGTCATCTGCGGGCAACATGGCGGGCAATGAGCGCAGGTCCGTGTCTTCATTTCTTCACAGCGCGTTAGAAAGGCCCCTTCGCGGGACAAAAGAAAACTACATCGGAAACAAAACTTTGGTTCCTGGCCTACAAACTATATCTGCAGCGTTGTCATTAGCAATGGAGAAGGTTCTGAAATAGGGGCATGAAATGATCGTTAGCGGGCTAATGATGCTCAATGGGCACGGTAGGGAAAGAGTTAATTATTTTTTTAGCCCACCATAAGTAATAACCATATCAGATTTTAGAATTACAGTTACCCTTAGTGCTGTGGCCCGACAAATTTCGGCTACATCGCGCCAAAATACATGGTTTTTCGAGAAGTTTGCAGCCAAACCAACCTCTCCAGTGCACGTAGCTCATCGAAATAGCCTCAGTCTTTTTTAAAGTTTGGTTACCTTCAGATGGGACACCTGGTGTGCGGTAAGCACTTCTACATGCACCGTTTGCACATGAGCAAAGAAGATGTAGCACAGAGGCCTCCTGAGTCCAAGAAAGCACAAATCTGCTGTGAAGAGATGTCATAACATGACCCTCTACACCTTTACAATGAATCCAGAAGGAACACTATATGACAAAAGTCAACAAGTATTTCAGAGAACAATCACTAAAGTGCTAACAACATTTGCTTAGGTACAAAGCAGGCCATAGCTTCTGACTTACCTGTGAGGGGAACAAGAGCGGAAAAGGCAGGCTTTACTTTGCAATGAGTAAAAGTATGCCCAAACAGCCGGCAGAAGCTACGTAGGAGCTCTGACAGAGTATGCACAGTCGCCCTGCTAGATGGCTCCATATAAACAGCAATGCCTGTCAGAAAAGGAAGGCTGAAAGCAAATGCTAAGAATTAGTTAGGAATAACGAAAGCTGCACAGAATAACTAAGAGATTGGTTTTAGCAGTTCAAAACACAACACAATTGCTAAACGGGCGAGTTGGCAATACATTCTTTTCAGTATTCTGCGCTTCCTTTCTATTTGCCTTGCTCCGTATCAATAAACTTCAGTTGTGAGTGAGTGCTCATCCCGTGTTTCTCCCTCTTTCATCCCCATCTTTTGCGCTTATACCCTCTGGAATCAATAACACAGTAAAATTTTTATAAGCAATACTCTTATGCAATACAGTGTCACTTATAATATGAGAAATAACAAATGCTCCATAAAATTTCAGACAACATACTGTATTTACTCGCATAATTTGTGCACCCCTAATTTATTTCAAAGGTTTTTTAAAAAAAAACTTTTCCTCGCACATTTTATGTTCCTGCTGCGCCTGACCACCAGCATGCACACCATGCACGCGGATGTGCGCAAGGCAGGCTTGGAAGATCAGTGTGTCCATGGGCGTCCGGAAAGGGGGGGGGGGGCAAGGGGGAGCAGTTGCCCCCCCCCCCCCTGTAATTACGGATATTATTTATGCACTAGTTCCTTTTTGGTGCTAACCAGACATCGGGTGCCCCCCCCCTTTTTGGAAAAAGTTCTGCAGACGCCCTTGGGTGTGTCCACATTGCTGTGTGTAGCTGTGAAAGGTGTGAGTGGCAAGGGGACGAATTGCATGCCTTTCAACCGGATCATTTGTCCTAGCGGTCACTTTCCCACACAGACAGTTGCGAGAGCAAATTTCTGGTAACCTTCGGTGCACTGCCCTGGAATCTGAAACTACCAAACCGCTTGCTGATCAGTTTGCCACTTGTCAGCCACAAGGGTGCCATTTTATTGTCTTTTATCACCATTTGCCTCTGACTGCTGGCTTTGAAATTGTATTGTTGCATGTTTATTGCTTTGAGCTGTGCATGCACCGTCAAGCCATCCTGCTGAGAACTCCACAATGTGGGACACAGCGGGAGGAGGTATGTGTCTTTGATTTGGAGTCAACTTATAATTCTTTTATTTAATTTGAGACGGCCAGCGTGAACGTTTGGATGAGGGAGACACATAACACATGGCTGGCTGACAACTTCAATGAAAGGAGCGAAGTGAAGCGAAATATACACCTGGGTGGAGGTTAAGTGGGAGGAGGAAGAGAGGGTTGTGAGCATGGCACAAGGTATGGAATGAAAGCAATAAAAAATAAAGGACAAGGTCACCTAGGCAGGTGTCAATGCGAGCACAGATAGCAGCACAAAACCATTCAATATGAGGCCGTGTTGCATATCAATTGCACGTGTATTGACAAAGCCCGACAGATAACCGAGAATGTATACAAAAGGTAAAAGTAAAAAATTCACCAATTAACAAAAGCCAAGTTATTTCAGTTATTTCCTGGTTATTTCAAATTATTGGCTATATCGAACACACAGATTATCCCCTTCAGAATACCGTGTATAAGTGGAGGACAGTCATGCTGTATATCGAACTACAATATTGCTGGATATTTGACATATCGAACTGCGTGCCGTGCTCCAGCAAGCAACGCTACTCCTAACGGTGCTTCTCAATCACAGGTCGGCTGTCGACCCTGGGCACCTCCTGGCAGTGCTAATGCTGTGAAACTGCATGATGAGGTGAACGTGAGCTGTGATTTAGGATGCTCTTCGGTCTCTTGTTCATTTTCCACGCCACATCACTGACATGTGGTGAAGCCAACCTAACCAAAGCCAGCAGCAGCTCCTGAGGGGCACGCTTCGCTGCCGAAGGCTTTGCAGAAACGAGCCTAACTTAATATTCATGAGCGATTATTCTTTTCATAGTATACCGGTAACAGGATTAGACATCTTATGACATGAAGTGGATAGTTCCAAGGCACCATCCGCAATGGCTTTGATTATGGGTGTGCCAATATTTGATTATTTCGAACATTCGATCGAATAGCACGGTATTCGATATTCGCTTCGAACCGAATTTTCGGCACTCGAAATTTCGAAGTATTCATCTCGTGCAAACAGTGTTTCTAAGACGCTCGCCCGCTTGCTTTGTGTGGTTTGGTTTTGAGTATTGCCGCATAGATGGCTATTTTTTATCGCGCTTTCAAAGCTCGAGGGCCAGTCAATATGCAAATTGCAGCCAGGTCGAGACGCGAACCAGTTACAAACTAAAGAAAGGCAAGGTCGAAGCACTATTGCGGAAGGTCCTGCGTTCTGGCCGTCTTCGAGCCTCCACACTAAGGTAGTTGCTGCCATAAGTCGCGTTGCTGCCACAGTGGGGAGGCAGATGCACTGAAGGAAGAACACAGCAGACAGTCGTCTAAGCTCCAAACCAAGAAACCTCAATAACCTCAATTTATTGTCTGCGAACCCTTTATATATTCTGGCTGGCGGTGCCATTATCGACAAGCTTGGATGCCATAGGTATTCGGACGCGGGCATCGCTTGGCCACCTTCATCGGACCACGAGTTCAGTCCGATGCAACCCCACACCATCTTTACTGCAGAGGGGGTTTGAAGCCCCCCCCCCCCCCCCCCCCCCCCTTTTATTTTCAAGAGAGCTGCCGAAAAGATTATCTGATAGGACAGATGCAAAGATAAGCACGCAGCCCTACCACGCTATCACTTCACCTAGTAATGTGAAAAATCATGCGTACCGAACATGGGCGACCATTCTCGGCAGCATTGAAGCAAGCCATCATATTACCCCTTCATCACCCCCTGACCAACCTCCTTTGCACAACCAAATCCTCCTCCTCCGCAATTTCCTGCGAAGCTCAGGCTGCTTTCACAGCTGCAAAACAAGCCTTTGCCGATTCGATCGTTCTCATCCACCTTCGGCGCCCACTCGTATCGTGATGGATGCTTCCAGCGTGGCCATTGGTGCTGTTCTCCAGCAGAAAATCGACTCCGAGTGGCACCCACTGGGTCTCTTCTCTCGGAAGCTCCAACCTGCCGAGACTCGCTACAGCGTATTTGGCCGTGAGCTGCTCGCCATCTACTCCACCATCCAGCATTACCGCCACTTCTTGGAGGGCCAGCCATTTTACGTTCTAACGGATCATAAGCCTCTGGTGTATGTGTTCCTTACGAACTCTTCCAAGTATGCCAACCGCAAACTTCGTCAGCTGGCCTACATATCAGAGTTCACAACATATATCCAGCACATCAAAGGCATCGACAATGAGGCAGCTGATGCACTTTCACGTATTAACTCCATCGGCGTGTCTACATCTGCTGTGGACTGGGAATGTCTGGCGCGGATGCAGCTAGAATACCCTGAGCTTCAAGCCCTGTGTGACCACCCCCATGCCCTCCGCCTGCAGCTCGTGTCTCATCCGCTTGTGCCCGGATTGCTCTCGTGCGACATGTCATCGGTTTGGTTTGGTTTGGTTTTATAGGGTTTAACGTCCCAAAGCAACCAAGGCTATGAGAGACACCATAGTGGAGGTCTCCGGAAATTTCGACCACCTGGGGTTCTGGGATCTGCAATCCCAGCATCAGAGCCATACAGCGCCTCGTTACCCAGCAGTACGTCTGGCCGAACATTAACACCGACGTTCGCCAGTGGGCCCGCTCGTGCCTTGCTTGCCGGTCCGCCAAAGTGACCGGCTATACAAAGACTCCACCCAAGCCTTTCCTGCCACCTGGTTATCGCTTTGATCACGTTCATCTTGGCTTGGTTGGACCGCTACCTCCCTCTCATGGCTGCCGGTACATTCTGACCATGATCGACCGCTTCACTTAATGGCCCGCAGCAGTGCCCATTCCAGACATTACTGCGGAAACAGTTGCCAAAGCCTTCGTTTCAGAACTGGTTTCCCGCTTCTGCTGCCCCGGCATTCCCATGGATCGCGGCCGCCAGTTCGAATGCACCCTCTTCACTTCCTCACCCGTCTGCTCGGCACTAAACACTGCCGCACCACAGCATGCCATCCCTGCGCCAACGGCATGGTTGAGCAGCGCCATCGTCAGCTCAAGACTGCCCTCACTGCTCACCTGGATCGCACGCACTGGGCTGTCCACCTTCCTATTGTGCTTCTTGGCCTACGTGCCATTCTTCATCATGATCTTGGCTGTTCAGCGGCCGGACTCGTCTTCAGTGCACCCCTGCGGCTTCCCGGAAACTTGTTCGTTCCTTCAGCTCCCTCGTCCCAGCCCGTGCAGTACCTTCAACGCCTTCAGGACTGCATTCAACACCTGCACCCAGTCCCGCCTTGATCATCCGACCATCAGGTCTTTATGCACCCAGACCTTGCATCCTCGACGCATGTTTTTCTAAGGCGACACGCTGTAAAAGCACCTCTTACCCCCTCACATGACGGCCTGTACCGCGTCCTCAACAAGACGACAAAGTCGACTATCCTGCTGGATGGTTGTGAAGAGGTAGTTTCCTTGGATCGCCTCAAACCCGCATACATGGAGACACCTCCCCAGGACCTCCCCTCGGATGTTGCTGGCTGACCTGCCGACCTGCCTGCCGCCGAGGCACCCTCATCACTGCCCCGTCGGCGCGTACAGTTCGCCGTTCCATCTGGGCGGGGGGCCCTGTAGTGCACAGCGACGCTGTAAAGTAGAGGTGCCAAGATCGGCGTTCCCAGCTGGCGAAAGAAGAAAATAAAGTTGAACGGCGCGTGACCGTTGTGCAAGCATGGCACGGGTTGTTCGGTTCGAGAAGCCTGCCACACTGGACCTCTTTTTCTGGTGCTCCGCTGTGACCCTGTAAATTCTCTACGGTATAAATAATGCGTAAAATTAACATGCAGTGAGAAGATAACTGCAAAGAAAGAATTCACTGCAGTGTGCATGAAGGGACCTGAACAGTGAGGACATGAATGAAGCTCATGTCACTCCACTTGAAAATAACATAGGCCTGGGTTTTTTCCCCTCTTCTGCGGCCTTTTTCTCTCTACAGCAACTACTTCTATTAGTGCTAATTTTTGTTTTTTTATTTCCCTCCGGATCAGAGCACTCCGGAAGTGTCCAGCTGGCTAGCCGTGCAGTACAGGCCCAGAAATTCCATGATCACCTTTTTATTTCTTACTGTCTCTTATCTCGCTCCTTCCGTAGCATTGCTGTAACCAATTCCACAATCAAGTGCAGCACACCTCTGTTCATCCGCTGCAGGCGATACGCATGCAGCCCTGATATCTGACCGCACCCCACCTCTGCACTACAAAAATGCGTGTTGCGTTGCTGCATCAGTTTAAAAACTGAAACATTCTCACAATGCTCATCTTATCAGAAAATTTGTTTCGACGGGTTCTACCGTATATATTTATGTGCGCACAAGAAAGTACCTAAAGTGACTCAACAGAATAATGAACAAAGAAGAAGCTTACTTCTTGAGCACTTAGAAATGAGCACACATGCACAAAAAAAGGGAGAGGACTCACAATTTGCTGAGAAGCCAGTCAAAAGCAGGCCAAGTCTTATACCATTCCTGTCCAATATGCTCATCAAATGCAGCTATCAGAGCAGGCATTTCTAAGGCATAACTTGAGATCTTCAATGGATCAAGAAGAGGGCTTTGTGGCAGAGGCAGCCGATCATCTGCATCACAAAAAAATTGAAGCTGCAGTTTTGCTGTTGCTTAGTGCGACCCGTGCACATAGCACAGTGGCACTTGCCAATTCCCCTGCACTGAAACAACACATTACATATCTGCAGTATAATACTTCCATATTTACCTGATATTCATCTGCTCAACTCTAAAATCATGGCACATTACCTGTGCATATTTTTATGTTCACAAACCAATAACAATGACTGTTTTCGTATTCCACAGAAGTGGTTCAGGAGTGAGGGCCCCAGATGCTTTGGATAGGACAACCTTGTTTAAACAAACCTTTCTCCTCATGCACACCCTTTCTGCCCTCATTAAGTTCACCTCTCAAGGTGCTCTCAGTGTGCCATTATAACATGAATATATGTGCTCCATGATTATTGCCAAGCTATACAATGAAGGGCACATCCTGTAAGGAGCACAAGAAAAAGAAAAGAGACATAAGGCAGCTCATCGCCCCAGTACTGAAAACAGTTCTCCATTCTCAAAAGCAGCAGCTCGAATGAAGCGAATAAAGATTTGTTGGGTTGCATTCTAAAGCACATAATCAACTAGGCAACTAGGGCTATCATGCGCAAAATGCAAGGTTTAATGTGTTTGCTTTTTTGATACGGATTAAAGAGTTTTAAGATATACCTTCTTTAGGAGCATTGCTGATGTTAAGAAACTAAAAACAATCGAAATTTAGCCCGCAAATGCTCCTAGGAGCAAGCTATGGTGGAAAGGGATTTGTTCATTGTAAAACTACGTAAAATGTTTCTCCTCCATTTCTCGAGTTTTATATACGAGAGTAAGATGTTTACTGTGAGCTCATCTGCATACCCTTCACACGTCTGTTTACCTTGTTACATGAGAATGAAGTTATGTGTCAGATCTGTACGTCCGATGCAAAGGCGACACAAAATCATTTCGATGAAGAGCTCTCGCTGTCTAATTGGCTTCCAGTTTACTGTGTACAATCTTCATTTATCCCTATAGGGCATGTTCACTTACTTTATTTTATCATTACGGGCATGCGCGGCACATGTATTAGTCAAATTAAAAGAACTGCCATGAGTCATGCATCCTATGCAAAGGAACTCTTGGTAAAGTGTCTAAGCTTTACACTAGTAGCATACACTATATAGCTTAGTTACAAAGGCGCTAATTGAAGGAAGATAACTGCTATAAAAGAAATGAGCATCTTTGTATAACTACATGCTACATTTTGCAATGCCCTCCCACTGAATACTGCATTGCATGAAACAGGAACAAGTGCTTGATTGAAAAGCCACAGCCAGGTGTTGGATCTCATCAGAGAGTAGATGCAATACTTCTCATGAAAAGGAAACACAGATCTCGCAATCAGGCAAGCTGCAGGGAAGCCCACAATATTAAGTACTAAACATTTTATTTGGAGTGATGAACGGCTTCCTACAGTAAACTTAAGCAGTGCCAACATGGATGTTTAAAAGTTTGGTATTCAAGAAGCAATTCAGCCAAGAACTGAACTCGTAATGAGACGGGCAATATGAAGACCATTCTTTTTCATTGTACAATCTGTACAATCACCAGCAAAAGTTTACGGCATCTGTGAGCTTAGCAACAAATTTCCTGCAGTACAAACTTACATTCCCTCACACCTGCAGGCATTTCAGGCAACTGCCTTGCATGACTGCGCATTTTTCTTCCACACACCCCCACCGTAAACTTTTATTTTATTTTATTTATTTATTTATTTACAATACCCCTAAGGGCCCTCGTGCGAGGGTATTACATGGGGGGGGGGGGGGATGCAAGCATGAAAATATGGCGCAGGCACTTGAAACAAAATACACGTAATAACGAAGTATGAAATAAAGCTAGTAATGTACACAAATAACACAACAAACAACGTAGAACAAAATACTAAGTAAATGCACATAATACAACATAAATACCAAATATGTTGGTCCATGGTTTGTTTTAACGAATGCTGAAATGATTGCCATCTGTACAACCGTTTAAAAAAAATGTATCTTAATCACCTTTGATCCAATTTATAGTAGTAGTAAGAGGCTCGAAAGTTAAACTTTATTGCAGGCAGCCTTTTCTATTTCTTCTAAAAGTAAAATGAAAGCAAGGCACTTTAAAATGACCACTCTTAGCAGCCCACCTCCTAAGACGCAACTCGAGGATCTCTCTGTGAAGTTCAGACGGTTCACATATGGGCCAGTTTCCACAACATGCACAAAAAGGAAAGGCAGTAGGGCTCCGAGTGTCCTGATGAGATGCACGGAGTGCTGCTCCTCAGACTGGCTCAGTGCAGTTGAGCCATCAGCAGATCGCAATGCCAGGGCCTGCATTCACCAAGAATCCTTAATAACAAAGCAGGTAGGCAGAACTTCCCCTTAAAACATTACTGTAATGAGTCAGTTTATTTATCAATTGGTACTAATACTAAATTATATACACCCTGCAATACAAATCTATAAAGAGCTATATATGCCACATGAGGTGCAAATATCAAAAGAATAATTTAAGACCTTCTTTAGAAAAGATAAACAGCAACAAAGCTAGATTAGCAACCACAACATATTAACAATAATAAAGGTTAGACACAAAGCAATTCATTAACGAAAACAGAACGTGTGTCAAAATGCACCATGGTGCATACTGAATTTCAGTGCTTTTCTGTGCAAAGAAAATCGCCTTCAGAAAGCAAAGGCATGCTTTTTATTAGTTTGGCAAGCTAAACTTAATTATGAGGCCTTTCTTTGTTGTATGTGAACATTGAAGATCTGCTTTGAACTGTTATGAATTGTTATGAACAGTTTCTTTTCTACTAGACAGCTCATTAGAACTTAACTGATTTATTGAAACCTGAATGAAAGCTGAAAAAAAAAAAAAAAAGACTGCCTTGCTGAGGTATGAGGAAGTGACAGCAACAGCTGAATTGCGCATTCTCCCAGTCCGCGACAGAAATTCCTTCTAGGACAGCTGAACCAGACCCACCTGCCCAATGTCACTGCACAGAGAACATTCTCAAATACGCAGACTTCCAGTCTACTAAATGAGATTCTCTAGGTCCTAAAGTTGAGTGAATGAGCTCTCACTTACAATGTCCTGTATGCTTATGCAAATTTTTGTTTAGCTTTGAGAAATAATTCTATACAGCTACCAAGGTAAGACACTTCAGTTTGACACCCTGGTAAGTGCAGGTTTGGGCTAAGTGGGGGCCCTGATCTAAAAACAGAAGGCGGGTTCACCGACTTGTAGACATGGTGCAAAAAGAAGCTCCAGGTATTCAGCCAGCAAAACCGGCTTACTACCTGACTAACATGAAGTGTTTCAGCAAGCACTTTCAAAAATTCCTAAAAACAGGGTGGATGAAATAGGCAGAAAATCTTTTCAACAGCACACTCACCATATTTAATCACAAAATGAACACACTTTTTTTAAATGAACACACTTTTTACGATCATTTGTCAAGATAACGGGCCGTGAGGCATCAGTATCAGCCTTGAGTGAAGCCGTGACGTCGAAACGACCTGTGCTCCTAGCAGAGAGGAGGGCAACTAATGTCCTTGGCATGACAGAAAAGTTGGAGCACAGCATATGCCTCTCCTTCTCATTCTTCCATCCAACCTCCTGCTGTCGAGAGATGGCAAACACATCTCAAATTGTGTTTGCACATCTCAAATTATTGCATATCTCAAACACATCTCAAATTATTACGAAGGGTAAAATATTTGGAAAAAATTAGAAGCAGCAAAATGGAACGAACAGCAGGCTGACAGAATATATACTTTATCCAGTGCGACTCACCTTCAAAACAAAAAAAAGAACGCACAATCCAGCATGATTTTCCTGCTCAAGAATTTTCAAATTAACACAGTCTGGTGGTTAGTGCCTATGTTGAGTCCATAAGCCTATCAGCTTTTGAAACGAAAAATAAAAGACAGTGATGCTACTAGTAAAATGCACTTTGGAGCAATTTTTGGAGCACTAAAATTTCCAATCTGGAGCACTTAGGAGCAGAGGAACACAGATTTTGGAGCAGTCTTGAGCACTAAAATGTCCTATGTGGAGCACTTTGCAGCAATATTTAAACGTACTCAAAAGCATGTAGCTTTTAGTTTTCAAATGTCTTAGGTTGGTGCTAAACAATGCTGGAAATGCTTGAGTGGGATGTAAAGTGTGCTGCACCATTAAAGGTGCACTGAAGAGGATTCTGAACTTGTCTTTTTGCCGCGGGAACTCAATCTGCACGTTCCTAGCATTCTTAGAAACAGTGACTTATTGCCCTGTGTGGCTGATTTCCCCAATTAAATCGAATTAACGTCCGGCTCCCGCCTTTTTATTTTAATTCTCCCTCGTACGTGGGCGGAGTCGACCAACATGTGGAGCGCCTTTCACCCAGTCCCGTGAAGGCTTTGCTTTCGCTTTATTTTGTTTTTTAGGCTTCCATGAATAAATAGTTTCATTCACAGATAATATAGCCGCAAAATAAGCCCGAAGAAATAAAAATACGCGCGGACTATTTGCTACTACGGACTACTACGTATTACTCCGCCGATGGCAGAGCGGCAAGCCGCCACGGGACTGGGTGAAAGGCGCTCCACGCGTTGGTCGACTCCGCCCACCGTACGAGGGAGAATTTAAAAAAAAAGGCGAGAGCCGGACGTTAATTCGATTTAATTAGGGAAATCAGCCACACAGGGCAATAAATCGAAGTTTCTAAGAATGCTCGGAACGTGTAGATCGAGTTCCCGCGGCAAAAAGACAAGTTCAGATTCCTCTTCAGTGCACCTTTAAGTTAGCCATTATTAGCAGAGTCGCACCTGACTGGTTTTCACTTTTAAGTTTCATGCCTTTAATTCCAGAGAAGATACCTTTGCGAAATATGCCAAAGAACGTTCAGTTGAAGAGCGCATGCTTTGCATATACTCGTGAGCACAGCCGCTTAAAAACTTTAAAACCCTAACCCTTAAAAGGCTTTACTAAATCTCGTCCATACCGAAACCTCATGACTTTTTCATTTGTATCAGTCACTTTTGTCACATTTTCTTGCAAGCTTGTGCTTGCCTCATTCGGAAGCAAACAATCAGACTTGGTCGCCTTCACATCCTTGTAAGCAAAGGCCAGTCTTGATCAGTCCTTGTGCTGGCTGAAATCAGTCACACACGTCCAGAGACGCATTGCTCATTGACTTGCTCATATAAATAGGTATTTAAGTGGCATCTTGCTCATGACACTTCCAGTGAGGTGAAGAAGTTTGTTATAGTTATATTAACCTGCCCCGGAGGTGGCCCATAGGTGGCCCTAGCTGTGTATATACAGCAGCGACTAATCTATCTTGCCGTCGTGCTTGCTTGGCTGGCTGAATGTGCCGGCAATACAACAGACGGCGACAAGGGTAAATAACAGTGAACGTGAATAAGCTACAAGATGAGCCTACTTCAGCCACCAGAATTCCTGCCAGCACCGGGAAGGCTAGCCATTCCATGGAAGCAGTGGCGAAGGATGTTAGGATGTTTGAAAATTATCTGCTGGCCTCGGGGAACAACGCCCACCCTGCTGCTCGCCGGGAAGCGCTCTTGCTGCACTGCTTGGGCGTGGAAGGTCAGCGCATTTTCTAAGCATTGCCGAAAGAATAGTCATCAGTCAACAGTCATCACTGTGTATATATCCCATCTTCATCAACTGCCCACACTACATTACGTGTATATGTCCTGCTTGGTCGATCTTCATTAAAGCTAAAGGTCAGCGATCTGTCCTGTTTGTCTTTCGAAGTCCGTGTCTCAATGTTCAAGCTGGTCCACAGAAATGGAATCGCACCAACACAGAAACGTGTCATTCATTTGCATACAGCTGTTGGTTGACTGTAAAAAACAGTAGAATGGCTGCACAGTTCAATAAGCTATAAATGGCCGGCACTTGGGTTTAAAATCATCCCAAGTGTAGGCTATTTTTTGGCACTACCATGTGCTGCTGGGCTATCATTAATTCAGACCCAGTCTAGCACACTCCTAGTCGCATGTAAAGCAATAGGTTCTCCACTGAGGATTCGTTTAAGTCCTGACTAGAACCAATAAGCAACCAGTAAAGGCATCTTCTGGAACCAGTAAGGCTGAGACCAGAAGGACTCCACTGCCATATGGAACCAGATGAGCTTGAAATGGGAATGGCATCACTCCTTAAGGGACGATTTGGGGCCCATCTGGTCCCTAAAATACCAGATGAGAGACCATTAATTAAGGAAGCAGCCGATAAAACAACGACCAAACAGGATGAATTTGACATCGCTGTGACAAAGCTCGAAGATTATTTTGTTGCCATGACTAATGTTGTCGTTGAGCGACAACGGTTCCGCCAGTATGCTCAGCTGCCAGGTGAATCTCTGGATTCATTCGTCACAGCTCTTCGACAGCTTTCTGTTACATGTGACTTTGGTACGCAAGTGGAAGAATTCATTTGGGACCAGCTAGTAGAAAAGACGGGCCACCACCAACTACGGGAGCGACTGCTGCTAGAAGGTTCTGCTCTGACGTTGCAGCGTGCGTTCGACATTGCCAGAACAATGGAAACGACAGAACAATATTCACTGCAACTCACTCCACACACATATTTTCACGCAATAGAGCGTCATGCATCACCAGTCGTGCAACCAGAGCGTTCTGCAGTCTCTGCCAATTCTAGAGTTTGTTTCCGCTGCAGCTCCCCATGGCACATAGCAAGTTCTTCAACGTGCAGGGCCAGAACAAGGATGTGCAACAAATATTGTAAGGTCATTTCGAACATATGTGCAGAAGTCTGGAAGAGCCCAGCAATCCCTGGCCATTCGAGAGGTCACTGCCGAAGATGACAGTGGAGTTATGACAGTTCTTCACCTTGGGTGAAGGCATACAACTGGAATACAGGTGGATGTGCAAGTGCACGCTGTCACTATTTCATTGTTAGTGGACACCGGCTCTGCGGTTTCAATTTTGTCTGCAACTACATATGAGAGGCTGAAGCTTTCGACTTTGTTGAAACCATCTGCAGCCACCCTCTTTGATTTTTCATGAAATCGCATTGTTGTGCGGGGATGTTTCATCGCTCCCGTTTATTCCGCGATATGCCGAGATGGTCGAAACCCTTTGTGAGTTGGTGCGAAAAGATTTTAGTGGGATTCGAAGTGCCAAACTTGCTTTGATGAAGTGCGTTTTCTTTTTTGACAGATTCTTCCAGGTTGTTTGATCCTGCTCTTGAGACCATCGTTACATCTGATGCGCTCGGAATTGGCCTCGGAGCAGTACTGTAGCAGCGGCGTGGTCACAAAGTGGTTTCTGTTGCCTTTGCTTCCAGGGAATTGAGAGACGTGGAAAAGAAGTATTCGACTGGCGAGCTTGAAGCTTTGGCATGAGTATGGGCCTACGAACATTGGCATATGTACCTGTGGGGCCGTTCATTTATTTTGCGCACAGATCAGCAGGCCCTGGTAACTCTGCTGACAACAAAAGGGGTGGGTCGCAGACGCTTCAGAATTGCAAGATGGCAGGCTCGGATACCCGGTTACAACTACACAATAGAATTTCAGAAGGGCAGCCAAAACGTTGAGGGCGGGTGCGCTGTCATGAATGCACCAGTCTACACTCGTGGGGCGCATAGAGCAGGAAGGGTCTGATGACGCAGTGTGCGTTGTTTCGTCATGTATAACCCATGAATAGTTCGTTGCTGAAACTTGCAGGATCTAATGCTACAGGACATCACGCAGTGGGCTACCTCGTCATGGCCTCCAAGTAAGGATCTACCACCGGGTGCACACCCCTTTCATTGCATCTGAGACGAGCTGTCTGTCGCTGGAGGGATTCTTCTTCAATCTTCAATGCGAGCAGTTTGTTACGCTAACTGGGCACCTCCTAGCAGCAGCTCATGAGTCACACTCAGGTATTTCATGGACGAAACAACGATTAAGTGAAAAGAACTGGTGACCAGGAATGGACAGACAGGTACATGCAAATGCATTTGTGCAAATACAAATGTTGCAAATGTGCAAATGTAGTATTTGTGCAAATGCAGTACTTCCACAAAACTTAATCGAAATCCAAAACGTGGTAACAAAATGTGATAACTGAATATTAAAAAAATCAGATAAAGGGTCCATAGGAGCAGGATGGGAAGTATTTCCGAGGGTTTCTTTTATAAGCCAACACTCCGTACTATTTAGTAACTAGCCAGAGAGCAGCCTCAGAGCCATGCCATCACCAACAACTGATATAGTAAAGGCCCTGATATTGTAAAGATTTCTGATGGTCCGAGTGACCTTACTACAGAGGGGTTCTACTGTACACCCTTCAGAATTCCAATTTTTCACATGGTAACAAAAGGGTTGAGGGGTCCGTCGTAGAGTTATCACTGTCACTTCTCCATGGGATAGAGAAATGCTTTGATGCCTTCTAGAACTGTGAGTGGTACCTCCGGTTATTTCATGCTTAATTCTACTTACAGCTAAATAACAGGCTATCATTTCTTTAGATAACTAGACTAGTCTGGTGATTCAGTCATGGTGAAATTAACAAAATTGAGAGCATTTGTTACAAACAGACTACTATAGACCATGCCCACAAATGACAAAATTCATTCTTTCACAGAAACAGACACAGTTTCAGTTTGGTAATAACACTGAGTGTGAGTGCTGGATGGGCTGTATTCTCCATTAACCGTAAATTTTTGCATTTTTGCTTGGTTTGGTTTATGGGCTTTAACGTCCCATAGCGACTCAGGCTACGAGAGACGCCGTAGTGAAGGGCTCCGGAAATTTACACCACCTGGGGTTCTTTAACATGCACTGACATCTCACAGTACACGGGCCTCTAGAATTTCGCCTCCAAAGAAATCTGAGCACCATAACAGCTGAGCCACCGCGGCGGAACATTTGCATTTTACAGCTTGTAAATGTTGCACAAAACTGCTAGAATTGTGTCTCAGTTTAGGCTAAGTATGTGGACAACTGTACACTAACCTCATGTAAAAAGTTTGCTGTCATTCACAATTATAGCATACAATCACAGCTTTTTCTAGTACAGTATTTAAGTTGTATGTGGAACTATTCAGTACTTTGTAAAACAACCCTTGTGCACCATTTATTTCCATGGAAACTTCCTACTATGAATAAACAACAATGCAGCAGTTTCACCATACTATTTCAGTTACTTTTGAAGCCAGGACAGATTCATAGTTGGCTCACCCTTAAGTGATCTTCCAGTAGTTTCATCAGCGTGGAAAGCAGAGTGTCCTCTAGGCGGCCTATTTCCAATGCCCATGCAGCAATAGAAGGAAGCAAGACAGTCTGTGCCACTTCAGCCATGCTTGCACGTGCATCAGCTACTACCAGCAATGCCAGGTCAACTGCCTGCAACACAACGTTGCTGTTACAGTCAACAGCCACAACATTATGCACTTCACTTCTCAATTTGCCAAGCCCTACACAAGCTTAAGCCATCACTCTGAACTAAAGCAGCTAATCTACCTATAGCACACAATTCTCTTCTGCAGTACAGCACACTCTGCCTGTGGAATGCATGCCTGTTCCTAATAAAAATGCAACATATACCACTCATGCTGCTGCCAATGTAATGCAAACAAAATTCCTGCTCTTTTAGGAGAAAATAGAGAAACAGTCATTACCTTAACTCTCACCCACCCCCTGTTTGAAGTGAATAACTGCAGAGAGGAAAGCCATTATATCAGGCCATTCTTCAATAAAAGCATACAAACGAGGTGGAGCATATAACAGAAAAAAGAAAAGTCAGGGAACACAAGTCAAACCAAGGCACCAAGTACATGCCTTTGGAGAGAGCTACCATCAGCAAGAACTAAAAGATATCAACTAGCTGGGGCAAACAGAAAATGCCAAAAGCAAGAAAAGACCGAAGAATCTAAACTTATAGACTTTCAGAATGGCAACTGGGCACAGGTGCAGCGTTGCCAAAAAAAGTGTTCTGGGGCCCAAGCATTTGCACAGCTTTTGGAGCCAACTGCATAATGTGCCCCGAGTGTCTTCTAAGACTGCTATACTTGTCTGCATTTCTTTATAATTTCCTTGTTCACATGATGCCAATGCATGTACAGATGCTAGAAGCGTACTTAGACAGAGGTGGGCAGCTGCACTGATGAGAACATGACTCTGAATGAGGAAACAAGGCAGACTGCTACCTAACTTTAAAAAATGAATGTGTAGCTCTCTGAAAAAATGCTTACATAAAAGCACTCTAGATTACCCTTTCATGCTTCCTCTAAGAATTGCCCATTAAACGCTTGCTGTTCAAGCCATATAAGCTATTCAGACGAATCAATCAGAAGGCTAGTAGCAGAAATGTGCTCCGAAATCACTGGACAGGCCCTCACTTTCTTCAGAGTCAAAGTAACCCACAAGTATTGAAAGTATACAGCAATATTTTATTTCCATAGTACTTACTAATACATGTTTGTACTGATTTTATTTTTGAGCAAAAAAAAAAAAAACGATCATATCATCAATACATATAAGAAACCTTGAGGACAGGCAGTTACTGATGCAGAAATATCTGTAAACTAGTGCCAGCACCAGAATAGTATGACTGAGGCAGCCAGATCACAACTTCACATAGGCCTCATTTCTGTTGATGCAATTGACTTGTGGCACATCAACCCACACTATTTTATCACCTGAGGAAACTTGTCTTGGTCATCCACGTAAACAAGGAGCACTGCCAAGCTACGAGCTGCACATTCACGAACCATGTCCTCTTTCTCTTCCTTCAGCATTTGTTGTAGCATGGAGAGAAGTAGGGAACTCCGTATCTCAGACTGTAAAAAGGAGAAGAAAATGCCTGTACTTTTCCCGTTCCCACATACATTCAAACTGTACCAGACAACCCAAGCTTCTAGGGACAGGAGTACAACTTCATCTAATTTTTGAACTCAGTAAATTCAATTGTTCAGCTTTTTGCAGCCCTGCTGACATTTGTTCGGCAATAAAAGACATACTCATCGCCGAGAAATAAGAGATGGCCAGTTTCAATGGTCATCGAGTCGAGAGCCTTCAAGATGCTCAATCGCTAGCGAACTTGAAAGAGTTGTTTTGCTGCTATACAGCAAATCTCAATGGCCTTTGAAATGGTTCTCCTGCTTCACACCAAGCTTGTGTGGCACCACAACCGCTACATCGATTTTGCACAAATAACATATTTTTATAAATCTAAACTAAATGTTGAAATGCACTTTTCTGAAGTCATAGGAGATTTTCAGTTATTATTAAAGGCCAGCTGTGTTATCTTGAAAAACACTGCCTTTCGTACGATTTGCTGTCGCATTTTTGTCGCTCTGGCAACACTGACACTGCTGGCGTTGCCATCTTCTGCGATGGAGAGTAGAAAATTAATTTGCTTCAAACCAGACCGATACAATTATTAAATTCTTGTACAGACTAATATCTTACTGCTTGCATTAAAATTTAGGAGAATAATGCTTGTCCATAGTTTTGCACAGTGAACATATACCAGGTGTCCCAGCTAAATGTAACCAAGCCTTTAAAAAACATGTGGTGTCCTAGCCGTCTGAAACCAAATGAGGGTTGTTTAGAGTCGCGTGACCTAGTCTGCAGTATTTTTTTCGTTCTTCAAAATTGACTAATTAGTCACGCTTAATTAACTAACTTTTTATTTATTGATTGAGGAACAAAGTGTCAATGGAAAAGTTGTAGATCGCTTTGAGAAACAGCTTACTGAGACATTTGCAGCCAGGTAATATTTACGCAAAGTAGTTTTTTTACCGGCCTTTAACCATAACCTGCACAATAAGAAAAAGCTTCCACATGACAACTGTGCCACTTCGACGTCCCAAGACGCGCCTTAAAGAATAAAATCAGTTTTTTCTGAAGTCCTCTCCTCGATGAGACTTTGGGTGCACATTGGGGCAGAGAAGTGAGCGAGCAGCTGGTCACGTGACAACTTTCTTTTAAGGCCAATAAATAAAGCTATGTACATCGTAACTTGACGGAAACAGCACTACTAGCGGTTTTTCGAGGTGATCTATAACTTTTGCATTGACACTTTCTTCCTGAAGTCAATAATTAAAAAGTTAGCTAATTAAACTTACCTAATTAATTAACTTTGAAGAGCAAAAAAAAATACTCAAGACTAGGCCACACGACTATGAACAACCCTGAGTTGGTTTCACTAGACTAGGACACTTCGCCTTTTTTAAAAGTTTGGTTACATTTAGCTGGGACACCCGGTATAGTGAATGAAAGTGTGTTTTGGTGCTGCTCGAAGCAACGCTACCAACCTTGGGCAACGCTCGAAGGCCCTCGAAGTCTTGATATAGTTCTGCGTTGCTCCATTGATTCGACAGACTACTGACTCAATAGACTATCGGTTCAAGGGGCTTCGAAATGCACATTTGACAGGGGTATTGAGTAGAAAATGGAATATTTATTCTCACCAGTTGGTTCAAACTCATGATGTTGATGATGGCACTGAGACTATTATGGGCTCCGTGATTGCTGGCTAGAAATGTAGTGGTGTGGTCTAGCCTCAGAAATCCATTAAAAATTAAAGTATTGATGTCAGCGCTAGTATTGATGTCACCCGTATTTTATTTTTTGGCCTCTTTTAGCTTACAACAGGTTCCATCTTCAGTGAAAGTAGCCTCTTTACCACAAGAATGCAACAATCAAGTGATATGGATAAACTACGTTGTTTGTCCTCACAGACCCTTAAAAAAAAAAAAAAAACATTGTGCACAATGCAGATGATACAAACAAGCAACACTGTCACATACAGTCATGCATGTTTTTTTTTTAATGCTTCATTAGTGAGCAAGTTTAAACGAGCATTTTAGACATTTTTGCAGGAGCCAATAATTAAAGTAAAAACTTTGCCTCTGAAAATACCAAGATGGTTTGTGTCATGCTCTTTTTGTGCAGCTATCTCTTGACACTAAAGTGAAGCCTTTCAAACTCTCAAGATGATTACCCAAATTAAACTGCTTGCATGCAATGACAGTACTTGCTTAAACTGTATTACAAATTAATAAATTGTCAATGCTGGCCTCACTTGGCAGTCCTGTCAGGGAGATCAGACGAGTTCCAGATAACTTATGTCATTTTTATAACACATGTTCACTGAAGCTCTTGGGAAAAGTTAGAGGTACCGCAGCCGAAATGTGGAAGTGCCGCCGGGAACACCGACAAAGCAGCGAAAACAATATTAGCTGTGGTTCAACCCGGCTGAATCTAGTAAGACAAGAGAAAGCTCTGTTAAACATGGTTATCCAATCTGACGCCTTTCCATATCGTAAAGATCATAGGTTCCACTTGACGGCAATGATACATCGTCGAAGCACTAGTTACGGCACGCAGCTCATCCATGGCTTTGTGTGAAGGTAAGCACACGTCAGACGCTTTTATATAGCGAATGGCACCTCACGCGATTTCTGGCAGTTGCGAGAGAGCTGTCAGCTCCGCATACGCAGCTGTGGCGACGCACAGTAAGTTAGGTGATTCGATAGTTGCGAGGCGAGTGGGCGCCATTGGCTCAATGCGCGCAGCAATGGTGAGGCATGGCAAGTTACATGGCATGACAGCAGAGCCAAGCCTCCACTCTTCCTGGTTTGAAGGTCAAATTGCATAGCCACATGACCTTCAGCTTTGTAGGAGAGGAAGTAGAGTTTTCGCTCTAAAAAAAAAAGAAAGCTCTGGTAGCCTTGGTTTTACTGTTGCATTTTTGGTCAGACATGACCGCACACAGCGCAGCCGAAGACAGCACTTGCGCTACTTGCAGCTGTATAAAGGGGGGAAGCAGTTTTGAAATCCCCCCCCCCAAAAGAGGACGAAAAACCGACTTGATTGAAAATTGCAGTATCCATTAGTATGCCTCGTTTTTTTTCATGCTGTGTCGAAGTTTCATTGCTGGAATTGACCAGGAAGTACTTAAAAAAAAATTGCTTCGTGAACACCGGTAGCTCTGCATTACGCAGAAACACTCGAACAGCGGGCATTTATCTTCATCATGGTTTTATCTATTGTGAGCCCACTCGTTTTGTTGCACTTCTCGGACCATATTGCAGGTCAAGACATTGTTTGTTTTTCAAATTTGAGAACTTCAAATTTATTCTTCATCATCATCATCAGCCTGACTATGCCCACTGCAGGGCAAAGGCCTCTCCCATGTCTCTCCAATTAACCCTGTTCTTCGCCAGTTGCGGCCACTGTATTCCCGCAAATTTCTTAATCACATCCGCCCACCTAACTTTCTTTCGCCCCCTGCTACGCTTGCCTTCTTTTGGTATCCACTTCGTTACCCTTAAGGACCAGCGGTTATCTTGCCTTCGCATTACATGCCCTGCCCAAGCATACTTCTTCCTCTTGATTTCAACTAGGATGTCATTAACCCCCATTTGTTCTCTCACCCACTCCACCCGCTTCCGATCTCTTAACATTACACATATCATATTTCTTTCCATAGCTCACTGCGTTGTCCTTGGCTTAAGCTAAACCCTCTTTGTTAGCCTCCACGTTTCATCCCCATAGGTGAGTACCGGTAAGATACAGCTGTTGTATACTTTTCTCTTGAGGGATATTGGTAAACTGCCATTTATGATTCGAGAAAACCTGCCATATGCGCTCCACCCCATTCTTCTAGTTATTTCCCTCTCATGATCCGGATCAGCTGTCACTACCTGCCCTAAATAGTCATATTCCCTTACTACTACTAGCACCACGCCACCAATTGCGAACTGCTATTCTCTTGCTAGACTGTTGAATATTACTTTGTTTTTCTGCATGTTAATTTTTAGCCCCACCGTTCTGTACAGCCTATCTAATTCATTGATGATGCTTTGCAGTTCATGTCCTGAGTGACTTAGCAAGGCAATGTCATCAGCAAATCGCAGATTACTTAGGTATTCTCCATTAACTCTTATCCCCAACTGTTCCCATTTCAGGCCCCGGAATACCTCCTGCAAATAGGCAAAGAATAGCATAGGCGAGGTCGTGCCTCCCTGCCTGACACCTTTGCTTATTAATATTTTATTGCTGACTTTATGGAGAACTATGGTAGCTGTGCAATCGTTATAAATATCTTCCAATATTTTCACATAACACTCTTCTACATCCTGATTCCGCAATGCCTGCATGACTGCTGAGGTTTCTACTGAGTCGAATTCTTTCTCGTAATCAATGAATGCTATATATAGGGGCTGGTTATATTCTGCACATTTCTCTATCACCTGATTGATAGCGTGAATATGGTCTATTGCCGAGTATCCTTTACGAAAGCCTGCCTGATCATTTGGTTGATTGAAGCCTGCACCACCTTCAGCTTATACCTCTTATTAAGCCTAATTACAATAGCTGCCACCCTCTCGTTAATACTATAAAACTCCACTATGTTGCCAGCTATATCCTGATTGATCAGGAATCCCACGCATAGTTCTCGTCTTTCCGCCAATCCGCAATAGCACAGTACGTGCCCGCCCTTTAGTACTGTATACGCCTCATCTGTCCTCCTAACCTCACTAAGCCCTATGACATCCCAATTAATACCCGCTAATTCCTCCAACAGCACTGCTAAACTAGCCTCACTGGATAAGGTTCTTGCGTTAAACGTTGCTAGGTTCAGTTTCCAATAGCGGCCTGTCCGGAGCCAATGATTCTTAGCACCCTCCGCTGCGTCACAGGTCTGACTACCGCCCCGGTCAGCTGCTCCGCAGCCACTGGGGATTGAGGGCCGAGGGTTAATTGGGTTGTTCATAGAAGGTTGCGGCCAAGTACTATGAAATTTTTTTTTCATTCTAGATATGTCTATGAACACTGCATCGCAAATTTCAAAACTAAAATTTGCGCTTTGCAAAGAAAAAAAAAAGTCGGAAGATGTCTTTATCTGCTGCACAACAAGAACACAATGAATGCTGAACCAGCCTTCTGCCACATTTTCTTAAAGGTGCACTAAAGAGGATTCTGAGCTTGTATTTTTACTACGAGAACTCTATCTACATGCTCCAAGCATTTTTTGAAACTTTGAATCATATTCCTGTGCGGCCGATTTCCCTATTAAATTGGATTAAACATCCCGGCTCCAGCCTTTTATCTTTTAGCTCACCTCCGAAAATAGGAGTCAACCAATGTGTGGAGTGCCTTTCAGCCAGTCGCGTGGTGGCTTGCCGCTCTGCCATCGGCGGAGTAATACGTAAAGCAAAGAGTCCGCGTGTATTTTTATTTCCATGGGCCTAATTTGCAGCTATGTTGTCTGCAACTGAAACTATTTATTCACAAAAACCTAAAACACAAAATGAGAGCAAAAGCAACTGGCCGAAAGGCACTCCAGGCATTCGTTGACTCCTCCTACTTTCGGAAGCAAGTTTAAAAAAAAAAAGGCAGGACATTTAATTCAACTTAATACGGAAATCAGCCGCACAAGACAATAATTCAAAGTTTCTAAGAATGCTCGGAGCATATAGATAGAGTTCCTGAGGTAAAAAGGCAAGCTCAGAATACTTTTTAGTGCACCTTAACTCTACAGCCTTTTCACAAGATTCTGAGCAGAAATATATATTATAAAACAATTTTCTGGATGCACAGCATTCTGAATACATAGATTTCCAATACGCTCAAAAAATTTCATGTATATCCATCAAGAAATACAAAAATTTTGCTGAAAGCGGCGTCTTCCCTTCAGGGAGAGTTGTAGCCAAAATTCTCCACACTGCAAAAAACTGCTTCACAAATGCAATGGTATAATAAGAACAAGTGAATAAAGAAACTTCTACATTGTTCAACACTGTTCTTGACACATATGACACCATTGCAGGCGCTCCACAATCATGCTCATTTTGTTTCTACTTGTCATCTGTTTCAGTTCGATGTTGAGAAAAGAATATTCTACAATGAGGGACAATGCAGTGATGAGTATTTGTCGGCTTGCCTGCCTGCCGGTAACAAAGCAGAATGTGTTCCTGAACAGGGCAGCTTTACATCACGGAATGTATATGTACATTACAAAATATCTGCACAATGCTCAAGCGTGTGATAATTTTGCACCATGACAACGGCAAGCGTCTCCCTGAATTGCCAAGTGCATTGGATATAGGATGCCCTCTGAGAGGACCGGAGCTACCTGTATGTGTTGCTCATGATTCTGCTTTCAACCTTGGAGCAGTACCGAGCTGCCCGAGGATAGCTCAGGGCTTGGAAAATCAAAGATGCTAATAAATAAATGTCTAAAGACTTCCACAAGATGCTGTAGATGGCATCAGCTGGCAGCCACAGAAAATTGTACGTTTGTTTTCGAGTCCATTTCAAGAAGCATGACCTTTAAAGTCCGGAAAAGGTTGTTAATTCTAATTTCAAGGGACTGAAAGAAATATTAAATTACCCAAAGTTCGAATTATCAAATGACCTTGAAAAAAGTGCGAGACCCACTTGCATAATGGCAAATTTAGTTAGTGAAAGATTGCGGACTGGCCACTTGCTTCAGAGATGAGAACAGTGCGACAATGACTGTTTTTCACATTTCCATCAATGCCTTATTGCATGTACACTGCTGGGAGCATCAAAGCAGTACTGCTCCAAAATGGTAAGGGCCTTCCCCGACATCCTTCACAGTGCAACACAGTAGCAGTGGAGCCCCTATATCACTTTTGAGGAGGCTTCACCCAAGGCCGCCTCGATCACGTGCGGTCGTACTTCACTCTACAAACAGTGAACAGCACATGACAAGCATGCAATTTCGGCGCAATGGCAGAACCACAAGGATGGAAGAGACGCAAGCACGCAGCAGTGCCAATCAGAGTCCAAAACAGTGCACAGCTGGGCTCGGCTGGGTCGCTGATGTGCAGCCAATAGCCGCCATGGCCACGGGCTGGCGTGAAGCTCGAAAAAGTGAAACCAAAACTATGCTGTCAGACAATTCTTGGACACAGGACCGCCAATTTCTCATCACGCCTGTCATTGTACACACGTCAGACGTGGACACGCAACTCTGCACCATGCAATTCAGGTTTGAGCAGGGCTGTTTTGATGACCACTAATTGCACCGGTCATTCTTAGACACAGCCTCCCCTCCGAATAAGTGGGCAGCTGACGCCATAGACTTGCATGGGCCTTGGCTAGGACATGCCGGCAGTTTTAAATATCCGGATTTACGAATTAACGTGAGTCATATTAACGAGCTCTTACTGTAAATCTGGGAAACTGTTTTGTTTGAATGAACAGCAGCTGTTGCACTGCAGCATATGAAAGCAGCTTTTCTGTTCTGCTGTTACGGCTTCTCCCTGTTAACTCTTTCTTTATCACGCCACTGTGCTTCGATCGCCGATGATCGAAAAATTCGAAGCGCCACGGCAGCGCGGCCGCGGCTGCTGCGGACTTGCTGAGTCATTCGGTTTGTTGTTCACACATTGAACTTAAATTTCCTGCTTAGCTTATATTTTTGCCAAAAAGCGGCAATTTCTGAGACGTGCTTGAAGTTGGGGGTGCGGCGTCTGGCACTCCGAACAAGAGGTCATCATTGGGAATGGCGCTCACTCGAAAAAACCCCGTTGCACGCAATTCTGCTATGTTTGCACCACATATTTTTGATGCATCGATTAGCACGGACCCTGACGATGATGAGGTATCGTCAGGTATTGTGTTTCGAAGCTCAAACTGCGCAACGAGAGCCCGGAATGCTGGCCTATGCGTTCAGTTCCCTGCTTTCGGTCCGTTTGTGTGAACCGACGCTCCTCATTATAGCCATTACGGTGATGTGGCGCCATCTAATTTGTTTTTCAGAGACTACAGTTTCGGTTTCTGCATAGACTGCAATATTCCCATGACGCGCAAATTTTTTAAATGGCCTTGAAGCAGAGGGTACGGCGAGGACACTCCGGGCATGGCGTCGGGCATGGCTCGGGCATGGCTCCGGGGATGCTCGGAAAAATCTTGCTGCGCCCAATTCTACTGCATCCACTGCAATTATTATCTATGTTACGAGTAGCAGGGTCTCTGGTGACAATGTTGCATCGTAGGATTTTGGTTCACACGCTGTAACTGCGCAAAGCGATCCCGGAACGTTGGCCTAATAGTTTCGCTTCCTTTTGTCATCCGCTTGTGCGGGCGCATCTGGTTTGTTGTTCAGACAGTTAGTTTGATTTTCGACCTAGTTCGTTATTTCCCCGCAAGTCGTGCATTTTTGAAGTGCCCTGGGAGCAGAGGTTTATTGCACATAACATGTAGTGAGGATGGCGCCGCTTCGAGCTCAGGCACTTCGCAAGCTCGAAAGAGTCCCGCTGCACGTGATTCTTCAGCCCTTGCAGCTGATTTTCAAGATTCTCCAAGCAGCAGTGACTCAGACAACGATGTTGTAACGCCGGATTTTTATTTCGCAGCTATATCGCAGCTATACTTACCACATACTATATATTGCTGTATCGCAGCTATACTTTGTAGTGTTTTTATATTATTTTTCCAATTTTTTCGTAAATTAAATAAGTTCCGATTTGTATTTTCTTAAACCACACTTACCAAGCTTTCGTTTGGCAGATAACATTACACTTCCAATTTTTTTTTGTTGGACTGTAAAAATCATATCAAGGACACTCTTAAATGAGCCTTTTCAAGAGGCATAAAGAAAAAAATTTTTAGCTCAAAAACTATTCAAGTTATAATTTTAATACTTTAAGGCTATGTTTTAGAAAGAATTTGAATTGTTTTGTACATTCTAGAATTTTTTTACTAAAGTGTTTTGAAAGTTATTGTCATATAAACAAAAAAAATTTGTTCTTTTTATTTTTGTTGTGTTTAATGATTTTTTGCACAGCATTTCAAACCAGAATTTATGTTCAAATAAATTTTATTAGAAAGCTCATTCTATTTCAATTAATGTTATGCAGTTTATATACTTTTGTCTGTCACACTTTTTCTAGAAAAAATGTTTGTCTGAGACATAAAAAAACGATCCTTTTCCCGTGGTAACGAAAGAGTTAATTGATGGGTTAATATGGGAGAGGAACTTGTCCTGCAGTGGGCATAGTCAAGCTGCTACTAATGATGATGACTATCTTTTTTCCATCTCTCCAGTTGCAACCTCATCTTTCTTTTCTCATTTACGCACATCCTCACCACTCTGCCACCAAATGGCAAATCTGTGCCAGCCAGCTAATAGGCCCACTAACAACTCCTCCTCAGGCAACCATAATTTCAGATCATACTTCGCAATCCGCGGAGAAGCGAACAGTCTCATAGACATACCCCCAGGCAAGCACTGCGAGTGACACAGCTACTACAATATTTTATTCCTTTCCTCGTAGCACTACCCCTCCCAACTAAAGAGCTTTCAGATACTCTAGCTACAAAAATTTTTAATCAGAAGTGAAGCCTTCAGGCTTCACAAGTGGGTGCATGGTGAAAAAAAAAATAACAGACATTTTCTAAACTAAGAATACCTGCAGCAGCTGCAGAGAGCAGCTGATCTGACAATGCAACAAAAATTAAACTGCTTGACCGGCTAACCGAACAAGTCCAGCAGTGTGTGAATGGTCCAGATAGCTTGCGGTTCTGAATTTGTAGTGAAACCAAAACTACGCGGTCAGAAAATTCTCGGGACAATGGCTTCACACTGACTGAATAGCCAATATGTTAGGCGAAAAACCCTCTGCATTCTTGGCAGCACTTGCCCATTGGCATCGAAAAGTACTGTGTGAGAAAGCACGGTTATCAGCATCCACAAGGGGCAGGCTACTGCATGTACAGCTGGAAAATATTTAGCTAGCATGCATAAAGGCCGCTTTTCCTGCGCTCCTACGCTTTACGACAAAGCAAACTTGCGGAAAGGTCAATAATAAGCATGAGCTTAGTAAGCCTGAGCTTAGATTTGATATTTTCGCAAGTTTGCTCCTTCATAAGCTGCAGCAGCACAGAAAACGCTGCCGTCACACAAAACAGCTAAGATTTGGCCGGCTGTACCCAACTTTTATGCAATTTTTTGGCTCATTGAAGCTCTATTTTCAGTAAAAATGACATACTATTTGCTATCTTGGGACACTAATCTATAAGTTTAGCTTGGTTTATTATTCCCCTTCAGTGTCCCTTCAGAATGGAAACAACAGTAAGCACAACACACAGGCACAACTCTTTCTGCGATTACTACTGTTCTATGCAAGGTATCCACTTTCACAGATCGTTATTCAAGCACATGCATGCTGTGATATGACATCTTTGATGAAGCAAATGTTCACTTGAGGGCTAACATGCATATGCACCAAACTAGTAAAGTGTCACAACAAACTGGCAGTAAGGAGCTATGCAGAAGAATTAGAAATGGTGCTCATACTCACAGCAACTTGTGATGCCAAATAGCCACAGGACTCAGCCACCAAAAGCCTTCTTTCCAAGTACTTGTGGTTTATCTGGCAACAATTTCAAGGTCAGTATTATTTGGACAGTATGAAAACCATAGTGAATGGTTATCACTGCACGAGCACGCAATGACTTCAAATGGAAATAAAATAGGACATCAAAAATTACGGGAGAGTTTAATTATCATTATGCAAATCACAATGCGTTAGCATTAAGTCTTCTCCTAGCTTGAAGAGCTAAGGTTGCTGGCTTAGCACATTAACCATCAAAATCTGATTGATATTGGCTGATTAACCCTTAACCTTCCACGGCCACCACTTTCATCCACCCACATCAGAACCTCCTCCACCTACAGAAGCCACCCTCTAGAGTCTTTTCTTGGCAACCACCTTCCAGCCTCTCCCTTCCCTCCCTTACAAGAGGAAAGAGGTTTTCCTCTCTCCGCATTGCCACTTGCCAATGGTGGCAGGTGGTGTACACAACCCTATGCCGCAAGCCAGACACTTTTTCTTCATGGTAGGGTTTCAAATGTTAATGCATTAATAAAGTCCAGGTGACTGCTGCTCCTGATAAGTGCCAGCACTCTATAACTTGCAGTGCTGAGGACATCATGTATGCAGACGAGACATGCACTTCCCCCTATATATTGAAGATAGCCTTTCTCTTTAACTCTTTCGTTACCACGCCACTGTGCTTCGATCACCGGTGATCGAAAAATTCGAAGCGCTACGGCAGCGCGACCGCGGCCGCTACGAACTTGCTGAGTCATTCGGTTTGTTGTTCACACATTGAACTTCAACTTCCTGTTTAGTTTATATTTTTGCCAAAAGCGGCAATTTTTGAGATGCGCTTGAAGTTGGGGGTGCGGCGTCGGGCGCTCCGAACAAGCCGTCATTATCGGGAATGGCACTCGCTCGAAAAAACCCCGTTCCACTCAATTCCACTGCGTTTGCACCACATATTTTTGATGTATTGATTAGCACGGACCCTGGCGACGATGCTGTATCGTCAGGTATTTTTTCGAAGCTCAAACTGGGCAACGAGAGCCCAGAACGCTCGCCTGTGCGTTCAGATTCCTCGTTCCGGTCTGTTTGTGCGAACCGAAGCTCCTCATTATAGCCGTTACGGTGATGTGGCGCCATCTAAGTTGTTCTTCAGAAACTACAGTTTCGGTTTCTGCGTAGAGTGCAATTTTCCCATGACGCGCGAATTTTTGAAACGTCCTTGAAGCGGAGGGTACGGCGCGGACGCTCTGTGCATAGCGTCGGGCGCGCGGACGGCACGCGCTCGGAAAAACCTTGCTGCGCGCAATTCTACTGCATTGACTGCAATTATTATCTATGCTACGAGTAGCAGAGTCTCTGGTGACGATGTTGCATTGTCGGATTTTGGTTCAGACGCTTTAACTGCGCAAACCGATCCGGAACGTTGGCCTGATAGTTTCGCTTTGTTTTTCCTGTCTGCTTGTGCGTGCGCACCTGGTTTGTTGTTCAGACGGTTAATTCCATTTTCGGCCTAGTTCGTAATTTCCCTGCCGGTCGTGCATTTTTGAAGTGCCCTTGGAGCATAGGCTTATTGCGACATAATACGCAGTGAGGATGGCGTCGCGTCGAGGTCGGGCGCTTCGCGCGCTCGGAAGAGTCCCGCTGCACGTGATTCTTCAGCCTCTGCAGCTGATTTTCAAGATCCTACGAGCAGCAGTGACTCGGACGAAGATGTTGTAACGTTGGATTTCGATTCTGCAGCTAGATCGCAGCTATACTTATCGCATACTATATATCGCAATATCGCACCTATACTTTGTTGTGTTTTATATTTTTTTTTTTCAATTTTTGATGTAAATTAATTAAGTTTTGATTTGTATTTCTTAAACCATGCTTACCAAGCTTTCGTTTGGCGCATAACATTACACTTCCAATTTTTTTTTTTGTTGGACTGTAAAAATCATATCAAGGGCACTCTCAAACGAGCCTTTTCAAGAGGCATAACGAAAAAAAATTCTAGCTCGAAAACTATTCAAGTTATAATTTTCAAACTTTAATGCCATGTTTTAGAAAGAATTTGAATTGTTTTGTAATTTCTAGAATTTTTTTAGTACAAGTTTTTGGAAAGGTATTGTCATATAAACACAAAACTTTTGTTCTTTTTTATTTTTTGTTGTGTTCACTAATTTTTTTTCACAGCATTTCAAGCAGAATATGTGTTCAAATAAATTTTGTTATAAAGCGCATTCTATCTCAATTATTGTTATGCATTTTATATAATTTTATCTATCACACTTTTTCTAAAAAAATTTTTGTCTGAGACATATGAAAAATGGTCGTTTTCCCGTGGTAACGAAAGAGTTAAGGTAAGAAGACCCTCACCCACTTTAGCATCGAACAATGTAGTGACTTATTTAGCTACCAGAAAAATGAAGAAAAATGAATCTTATTACAATCAACTCACCAAGTGCATAGACAACCAAATATATGTGCATACACGGAAAGGCAAAAAATACTTTCAGATGAGCGCACAGCAATTCATGTACTATCAGCAAGAAATGAAACGCGAACAAGACAACTGAACCATGGACGGCAAAACAGCCAGCTCTTAGCCAGAGGAAGCTGAATACTAGGTCCTGCTATATTAATTTCGAAGGCGCGAAGACTCTTCTCTAGAGGTGTTATTGAACCGGGCTTCTATTTCTAATACCGGAGCTAATACGTAGGTTCTTTTGTGTTGCCACCTCCGTTTCCTTGTTCGCGTTTCATTCATTGCTGATAGTACCACTGACCAAATGTTGCCATTATCAAGAAACTTCTTTGCACTTAGCACTTAGCAGTTGTTAATGGCCACCTGGTTTCTCTCAAGTCGTTAGGTAAAGATTACCCTTCAGAAGGGAAGCGTGAAGGGTAATCTTAACACAGCTTAACCCAGCTATGAGAGCCGTAACATACTGATTTGAACTTTTGCATTGCCCGCAGCGCATGGTTTGTGGTACCGTTCATTGCACCTGTCATTGGTAGTGGAACTGTGTTCCATCACCACACAGCAGCTCTAGTCAGAGGCACTTATTCTGAGGTTGCCAGCGTGCTTCCTCCCAGTGTATTTCGTTAACCGATCGGGCAGCATGGATGACTAGCAAAGGCAATGTTGGACAACATGGTTCTTGTGGAAGGAGGTTGTGAGCGCTCAGGAGATTCACCAGTAACTTGTGGCAGTGTGTGGCAAGCAGGCAGTGTCCCAAGAACCATCTTCTACAGTGTTGAAGGCTAGCAGCCCTGGCTCCCACCCGTGCGATGTTGTCAGCAAGCATTATCACAATTGGCAGCCGTCCAGGGCTAGTCCCCTTTGTTGTTGACGTGTGGCCTACTTTCCAGCCTTCCACCCAGTTGAAAATGGTTCTTAACGGCGCTGCCTGCTCGCCACACACTGCCACAAGTCGCCGGCGAATCTGTGGAGAGCTCACACCCTCTTTCAACAAGAACCATGTCACTCAGTACTGCCCTTGATGGTCACTATCCATGCTGCCCTCTCGGCTACTGACACACACAAGGAGAAAGTGCACTGGCAACCACAAAATGGATGCCTCCAACTAGTGCTATCATCTGGTGTTGGAAGACAGTCCCCATCTTTAATGACAAGTGCAACAAATGATACGGCAGACCATGTGCTGCAGGCGATACAAAAGTGAAAATCAAAAACTTGGGGGCCTCCTTAACAATATTCTCGAAGAAAATGCAATCACCTTTAGGCTGCCTGCTATGGTGTCTACGAGTGTCTAATGTTCTTGTGATCTTCCTGCCAAAGCTCCAGTTGGAACCATCGATTGCCCTTACCGTATTTACTCGCATAATAGGCGCACTTTTTTTCCAGAAAATCCGGCTCAAAGTTCGGGGTGCGCCTATTACGCGGGGTAAAATTTCTGGAAATTTTTCGACTCGCAAAATTGAACACACCGCGTAAACGCACTCGTGTACGGGCCGCACCCCGTTTTCGTGAAGAAAATGTTAAAAAAAACAAAAGATCCGTGTAAGGGCCGCACCGAAACTTTCCACGACACACGCGGGAATAGCCTTCGGAATGCACGCGCCGAGGCCTCTGCGATCGGCTCCGGCTGCGCGCAACGGGCGCTTGGTTGCGGAGGCCACACACGCGCGCAGGAGCTTCCAGACGCCGCCCACGGAGGGCGCCCAAGGCCAAGCTCCTCATCATCATCGTTTTCCTCCGCCGCGAGCTTTCGCTATCTATATCGCCATCAGCATCTCCAGCTCGTTTTTTTTTGTTTTGTTGTTGCTTTCAAGTGCCCGGATTTGCGGTAGCGCGATAGTTATCGTGGTTTATGGCTTTGCCGCGGAGCGTTGACGTTTTAGCTCGACGGCCAAGCACCTTAACAGCTAGACGGCTAGGAGTTTGCTCTCGAACGCGGCAAGCGTGCGGCAGGTCGGAAGATACGACGTGGCCGAGAAGTGCGGCAGTTGCGACTGCGGCGTCCCTAAATTTTCGTACGCGACTCCAAGCGCCGAGGTTTTCGTGGGCCTAAGTCGGGAACGTTTCCGGCTGGAGATGAAGGTTTCCAAACAGACGTTTAAAGTGAGCATCCCTGAAAACTGTGTGCGGCTGTTCTACGCGATGTCGTTTTACGTGCTGTGGGTCCGTAGCAGCTGCGACGGCAGCAGCACTAGTAGGGACTAGTAGTCAGTTCAGCAAAAACTTTGTTAAAATAAAGATTGGGAAGCGGGGGGTGGCGAGACGTCGGCTTGCAATCGTGTAAATACAGTATTGATCACAGTGCCAAGTTCGGGGTGCGCCTATTATGCGCGGAAATAAAAAAATCTGATTTTTCGCGCCCTAACTAGGGGTGCGCCTATTATGCGAGTGCGCCTATTACGCGAGTAAATACGGTATATGGCATGTATGAGTCACCACCTTCAAGACCACTTAAAGTGCCTTAACTGGATTATCCTGTGGGAATATACTAATCCAACTAACTTATCTACCTTAATCCAAAACCAATCCTCACTTATCCACCTTAATACATTTTATGGGGTAGGCCTACTTCCAAAATTTCTGGGGTCCTTACGAATTTTCGGGCGTGGGCCAACTTCTAAATTTTGGGTGTCCACCTGCCACGGCGGGCAGGTTGTTCGCAATACAGCGGCCATGATGACACTTGGCACAGTGGGCAGGTTGTGATGATGTCGCAAATTTACGTGACCTCTCTCAACAAACTAGGATGGCCCATCAGGGCAGGCTGTGATGACATCACAAGGCCACATGACCTCTCTCAATCAATCAGAGAACTTCGTTATGGAGAAACCGGAAATTGTGACGAGAACCTAAATGCTATCATATTAATATGGTACGACCGTCATATTCACCTAGCACTCTAACAAGGTGTAACTTATCAGTGCTAGCACTTGCATCTGCTGCTTTAATACTGCCCCCCCCCCTTCCCAATCTCAGACCAAAGTGCCTGCAGATCACTGCACTGTGCAACCATTCCAACCTTATCCTTTTTCACCATGGCAATTAGGTGTAAAGCCTGCTCTCGCCCACACTGACAACAGGTTACAGAAATGGCTCACTATCCAACTCGTACTGACACCTGCTCCTGCAAGTATATTAACATGCTTGACGTTCATCTCAAGAGTTAGCCATGCAAAGTTTTCAAAACATGAGCTTGTCATGAATAATGTAGTGGGCTGATCCAAAACTGACAATCAGAAGCAGTCATGTCCTTGACTATAATACACAGCTCGTCTCATATTATGCTCTCCATGGCTACAGTGCTCTCCACTATAATTGCCAAGAACGCAGCACCCAACTCCCAAGCATCCATGAAGCTTCCAACCTAATTTTTAAATTCCATTCGTAGAAATGAAAATGGCTCATGCAACTGTTGTCATATCGACTTTCCATCCAACAGCAAGCCTCAACAGTTTCACACCTTCGCTAAATGAAAAAGAATTTTTTAAAATTCTGACACTGCACTGCTATAGCTTGGTGCAACACTGCAAAGACGTCGCCATTTTGACGAACTGCTTTGATACTTGCAGCACATATCATGGACATACAGCGCCATTTATTGCTAGCTCTGGTTAGCAGTTGCTCTGGTTACCTGTCGGTAGCTCTGATTACCTGGTTAATGCCGTTGCCGGACAACTTTTTCCAAAAAGAGAGTACTAATGCTCTTGCATTAAAACAAATGAGGCCCTTTCGAGTGTTTGACCGTGCCCATAGAGGAAACATGTCAAGGCAAGCCAGTGCCAAAGCAGTACGTGAGTGATCAGCTTGAAAAATTATTTCCTCACTTAAAACAAAAAATATCCTGATTAAACTTTTTGAAATAAAAGCCAATGAAGGGTACAGTACTACATGTCCCATGTACTATCTTTTATATTTTTGTTAGATGCAAGAAAAGAAATTTTTCCCAAGGTCATAATTTTGTTCTGATTAGTTTTAGTTTCTTGAGCTCCAAGACATTTTTAAGGGTTTCTCTGCCTTCTGTAGAATGTGAGAAAATAGTTGGAATGACTACTGTGAGAACATCAAACTTCATAAAAAAAAAAGACCCATTGTTTTGCACTTTTTTTGCTGTTTCAGGTTTGGGAAAAAAATAAAACAAATTAATTTCAAGTCAATACATATTAAAGCTCAATATCTCATAGTCATGAGTGAAAATTTTATTGTTTTACACTTTTTTTTTGTTCGATTAGGTTTTGGTATAATTTGTGAACCTTAACCTGGTGGCCACAGTATGAAAAAATTTTGCTGCCAAAAACAAGCTAGGAGAGTGTCTACCACAGTAGCACTATTATACTATGATTTTTTTTTTTTTAAAGAAAATTAAGATGGTCAAGTGCAATGTCAAGGTCATTTTGCGTGTGTGCAATAACTCAATACAGTGGCTTTGCAGCCAATTACTCTCAGAATTTTGTTATTTGAGTGCAATCAAATAAGTGGGCCTCTGGCAATTGCCCAGCTGTTTACTGTGGGCTCTTTTATTAACTGTGAGACTTGCAATTAAAAAAAAAAAATCTTATCATGCACCGGTGCAGTCAAACTCCTAATGCTGGGAAACAGTGCAGCACCACTGGGCTACTGAATGTAACACAGCACTGCGGCATTTTCTTTTCATCACTTTGATGCTTTTTTGCATCTTGCACTCTACTCACACTGCACTCTAGTAACACAGGCTAAACCAGAAGGCGTCTTGTTTTATCATGCTCTTGAGTATGCTCAATTTAAAATCATCAAATTAATCAATTTAAAATGGCAAATTTCCATGGGTACCTGAAATTTACACTGTTTTCTCCCTTGAAAAAGGTTTGTTTTCAATGAAACCTGTTTATTTCACATTCATGAAAGGTAATCCATTGATCTAAACTAACATACATTGGGGTGCTATAGCACCTTTAATTTCTCTTATGGGAGGCACAAATGAGATTAGAATGGTAGAACCACAAACAAGCTCTTATCTTTCAAACCATTCTGATAGAGGAGACAGAAGGTGGATAATGGCACATACTTGCTCCCAGCACTGCGGCAGAAGCTCGGCTTCAACTCGTTCATGGCCCAAGCACTGAGCCACTGAAACAAGCCCAGCCAATATGATCCTGCGTTGTGCATCATCAGGACGCTTTGTGAGGTTAAATAAGAGGTTCAACAACGCATCACGTTCCGTTGCATCTGGGTGCAGGTTGATTGTTGCCAACAGCAAGGGAACCAGCTCCTGCAATATGCAGAAAGCAGGAAAGGCACAGAACAAAACTAACAACTTCTGCAATGAACAGCTCTGAGCATAAGTTAAACTTTCACTGCAGCAAAGACAAAGAAGTATTAGTAAATGTACAAGCGCCCACAAAAGTTATCAAAATACGGAAGCCATGAAAAAGCTTTACCCTACCATTGCCTGGCAGCATGAGCAAATATTGATCAAGGCACAGTGCAGGTTGTGCAGGTAAGCACCGAGTGCGCCCTTCACTTCATGGTTGCATACTTAAGAAAATTTAACTTTTTCATGGTTTCAGTGCTCTGAATACTTCTACGAACACCTGTACAACTAAATTATGAGTGCAATGTGTCAGTGACCATGTTGCTTACTGTGTCACTAAACGGTCACACATTTTAGTACTGCAAAGGCTGTGCACCAAAAGCGCTAGCTGCTGAGGCACAGGAAGCACAAGCACTCTCACCCAGAAATGCAGGCAAAAGTATGCAGCACCCTTCAATCAAGGTATTCAATCACAACCTGTTGACTACACAGTGGCAGGCATTTGGTCTGCAATTTATTCCAATATGGCAGTCATTGTTTGTGAGAAAAACTTGGAAAAGTCAATTTCAGTCATCGATTTTTGAATGAACATGAGATCCACAGTGCTCAAACTTCAAAAACAAAATAATAAGCTTTGGTAATATTTACCAGAGTACAAAACAGCAATATGGTAAAAAGACACAGCTTTACCCCTTTAATGTGGCCTCACAAGCTCAAATGGCAGTGCTGCAAACCAGACTACATACAATTTTGAACCTCTAGGCCAGAGCAAATTTTCCTTTTGATATATTCGACAAACGCAGCTGTTCATGGCTGAAACTGCAGCACATAATAACAAAAGGTGCAGAGAAGGCGATAAAGAATAAGCATTTGTTCTCTCTCACTTTTTTCATGCTGCAGTCCCAATCACGAACTAACACAAACAATTTTTATCAAACACCGCCGGTTTATTGTGCAGCCGCCAATGGAAGGTAAGTAATCTCTTGAAAAAAATACCTGGCACCGATTGTGCCAATTTAAGTTTTATTCTGCTTTCAAGATCATAATGATAATGCTAGACCAGGTGAATAAAGAAGTTATACGCAGCATGCCATGTGCCGAAATGCACTTCTGAAAATAAAATGCACAACTGCCACAAATAAGTACTTATTTAGTGATAACCACCAGACGCATTGAAAAAAATAATGTGCGATAACTGCAAATAAATGAACCCTTACCCCATGGCAAAAAAGATCCAATCACTTCACTCAATACGCTGAAGCGACAATAGAAACAACAATGCTTACTTCTCGCTTTGCCAGAAGAACATTGGGTACAATATGTGGAAGACAGCGGGCAAGCATCAAAACCACCTCCTTGCCGGATGAAGCTACTGTGGTCACATCCTTTGCAAGACGTGAGTCAGACAGCTCACAGTGATGTTGGCACACATTCATAAGGGCCTCATGGAATGCTTGGGGTGTTTTCCTGCAAAGAACGGACAACAAGCCCAAGATATACAAAACACAGCCAGCACTACATTTACTGCACATTGGTAGCAGTAAACATCGATAAGCTGTTCTCTAAGTCTTTACATAGAGGCACTGCATTGCCTTCACCTTGTAAAGAATAGGGAAAATTTGAAATTAAGCCACTTACCTCAGAAAAATCCTCAAAACTATCAAAAACACTTCTTGCATGTAATTTCACTGTATCTAAATGAATATAATGAGAGGAAGAAGTTTGAGCCTTCAGGAAGTGAAGAAAAAAATTACAGTCGATTTGCGTAGTTAGGCCAAATGCGAATTATACCCCTGTCACACGGGCAATCTTAATGCCCATTGAGTCAATGGCAAATGAAATTTTCGAGGGCCATCCAGACGCTCTGCTGCCACACGGCAAATTTCAATGATCATTGTGCGAGTAGTGAGCATGCGATTTGACATATGGCACTAGGGGTAGCAACATTTAAAGAAAACAATATGAAGTAAAGCTGAGCAAAACGAGCCAAATGTTGGAGTAAGTGCTATTTTAATTGAAACTTTTTTTTTAAAAATCTCTTCTAATACTTCTAGGCACAACCTAGAGACAGCAATGGTGGGGCGATGATGGGCAGCAACGTGCACTTTGTTTCAGAAGCATTCACTTTTCGCCAGCAAAGCATCCACAGATCAGTGACCATCTTTGTTGTGTTCATATCCACTATCGATGCAGCATTTGCAGTGCACTTCTTGGTCTCAGCTGTCACAAAGTGTGCTAAGAGGCAGTGGAACGCCACGACGCCTCACAAGAACAGCATTGATTTGTTTACACCTGACCGCCAGCCATTCTGCAGAGCTGTCATTTTACTACCGAATAAAAATTAGTATGAACTGGTTAACGTAGTCTAAAATTTTGCCATTAAATGAAAAAGATATTTTTGTTTAGTTTGAGTTTTTTCAAAGTATGGTGAAAGCGAGGCTTTCCTCAATGGTCCTTGAGATTCCAATGGCCATTTGCAAACCTCCATTGAGTCTATGCCCATCGAGTTGAAAACCGCTGTGTGGCACTGGCCGATCCCCATTGAGTTCGATGTCCATTGACTCAGTGGGCATTAGGTTGCGCTAGAGCTTAAAGTCTTCAGGTCAAGGTTCAGAAAGGAGCAAATGCTTGTCGGAATAACAGAAACAGTATCTCTGTCAGACTGCATATTTGTGGCTCGGCATGAAGCATACATCAAAAGCATAAGTGGCATGCAAAGTCAAAAAAAGAGGCTAGCCTTTGAACAATTAAAGGGCCTTCATCCTGCTCCGAGGGTCTGAGTAAAAAAAAACTGCTTCTTCAACAGTGGTTCTTGTATTGAGAGTTCAAGACATGTGACATCTAAACAGCTTCAGCGCAACACATGACATTCATTTATCACTCTGAAGCCTCTGCACGTAGAAAACAACATTTCAAAAAGTTGTAGCTGGTGGGCATTTTAAGTATCTCGCCTCCTACTTATTCCTACTTGCCCTGTAATTGTGAGACGCTGCAAATGAAGACTGCAATCAAAGCAAGCAATCAAAATAAAGACTGAAAAAAACCAGCTGCTGCATGTTGCAAAAGCCTACAAAAGAAGGAAGCTTATTCCATGTTTGACAAGCAAGGCCAGTAAAAGAAAATTTATTACCTTCTACTTTTGGGAGCCTCCAATCCTACTGACTTCGTGGCATTCTCGCTTTCATATGGAGCTGTGTTGTGTTCCCTTCCATCAGGCAATGGGTCAGCAGTGCACACTGAATGGCATAGAGTGATGTGCTCCTCTGATGAGTCACCCTTCTCTTCTGGCACCTTCTTGTGTGGCGAGCCACGAGCAACAGCTGGAGTTGGTGTGCAGGGTTCTACAGCATCTGACAATGTGTCTGCCACCATCTCCAGAGGCAAATCAGGCTTGAAGGACACCTGAGCTCGCGAGCTGCACACAAAAAACATAGCCCAATGCAACCATTGACTGAAAAATACCACAGGCAGGCAAGCGGCTTTTATAGAAATGAACAAGTGGCATTGGCAGTGAGATGCGAATATATGAGCAAGCCCCCTCAATCCGGTAGTGTGGATAGGCAGCTAGTGGCGCTCATGAAAATGTATTCACCGGCGGTTAGCTTTATATAGAAGGGCTACTGCAGTGAATGAGTAATAAACCACTCAAAAATGTTTGTTTTACACACAAAAAAAAGTGAAGAATTATCAAGTACCATGTAAGAGAAGTGCTAACTGTCAACAAGGGAGTGGCATGCAACCACATAACCTGTTTCGTAATTTGCTCAATGGGTTTGCACCGCATCTGCAGGCCTGGTATTTCTGTTGGGCCACATTTGCCAAATGACACTTTCGTTTTTACATGAAAGGAATATACTTGTGCAAAAACGGGAGGAAGAAAAGAGATGTGACTACAGGAAAGAGCACAAACTTCCAACTGGTTTTTACAGTGACAGCTGTTAAAGGGCTGTTCCTTGGGTTTTGCGTAGTTGTAGTAGCAGTAGCAGTGGTAGCAGTGGTAGCAATTATACCAGCAGCAACAGCAGCAGCAGCAGTAGTAGTAGTAGTAGTAGTAGTAGTAGTAGTGCTTAACTGGAGGGTGGTAGCCATGAGAACCATCCGGAGGGTTGTTACCATGGAAGGAGGAGGAGGGTTATCACGGAATGAGGAAGGTATGGCAAGAGGGGAGGATAGTGAAGTCAGAGGGTAGTAGCTGAAATATGGAGTCGAGCCCAAATATATTGAACCTGAACATTTCAAATTATTGGCTTTATCAAACACACAGATTATCCCTTGAACATCCTGTGTAAATGTATAGGAAAGTCGTGCTCTATAGACCAGAATATGATACTCTTCCAACGGGACTGGATTGTGCGTACTCTCAAACCCAGGCAACAGGCGCCATCTTCCGCCGTGCTGCCAAAATGCTACAAAATGCCTTTGTGCCATGCACAACAAGCGACCTTTGTAACCTCTCAGAGTGCTTAAACATGTCCATGTCATCCTCCTGGAAGTACAAAAAGTCATTTGGGCACCACTGCATTGTCTATGCATACATTAACAGCCAGAGGAAAAGAAGCAGCTGGGTGGTGGAGCGCTCTATGCGATGTGCGCAACAAGTGTCGAGAGTTCTGCTGCTGCAGTGTTCAGCCTGCATTGTTTCCCATCAGGCGTTAAAAATGCCAACCTGCATCAAATATGAATTGCTGCGGTGCACAGAACAAAATACGAGGCAGGTACAAAAGCATGAGTAAGTACTGTGTTTGAAACAGTCGACCTAACTGCGTGGCCATCGCAATACGTTTAGCTTCAGTGGCCGTGTTATAAGAACGTGCTGGTATGCTCAGAGAATTTGGGACGGAGTGAATAGACGTCTCCTTTGTGGAGTTGGAAGCCTGTTTTCTTGCTACCAGTAGCTCTGCCGCTCTTCTCCCTGCGGAGGTTGTGTGAGCTGCAACGGTGCTTGTGCAGCCCGAAGCTACAGCGTTGATTTCCAGTGTTTACTTGTTAGCAACATCGATTTATCTGGCCGCGCTGAAATAGTACAGCGGCTTACAGTATGACCAATAGAATCTAATGAACTTGGCAAGATCCTTCATGAGCCCATTTTAATTGCTGAAATCTGCTGGCATTTGTAGCTCGAGTGCTCAAGTGCTATTAAGCAGGTAACGCTTCGTCAGGGTACCCTGAATTATCGTATACCCTGGATTTCGGAATATCGCGGCTACGCACGTTTGTAATTCATAGCTCGCAGCAAGTGCCAGCCTCGGAGGGTTTGATGAGTGGCTTGAAAACACCATATCAGACCTGCTATCTGTACACATATTCCCGTATTACCGTGCAAAGGGGAGGCCACAGATGAACAGTTCGTAGCAATGCTCACTGCGTTACTGAACACTGCATCATCATTCGTTTTGTTTCATGGGGGTTTGAAACAACATCACCAACCGTACACTGAAATTTCAGAATATAAATAACAGTTCTGTACCCAGGTTTTGCTGCTTAAATATAAGACTATATCATGAGATAATGCAAAAAAAAAAGTAAGAACTGCAACAAATTTACTCACAATAACATCTTGTCAAGGTCTGCTGTTAGTACAAGGTTTTCTTGGTTGGCCTTCTCAAGCTGTGTATTTAAGCAATTCACTTGCGCCTCCTAAGAGGAGGAAAAAGAAAGGAAGGAAGTTTTTTTTTTTAATACGGCTAAAGCTGGCAAGATCCACAACAAATACCCAGAGCTCCACCTAGGAGGCTCACTTGAGCGATTCTACACAGGGTCAAATTATTATTGCGCGAACAAATGTAGGGGTGTGAAGTAAATAAATATTTCACAAAACATTTCTACACAGCAGTGGGTTCTTCAAAGTCTGAAAATTTCAACATAGTTCCTGAACATAACGAAGTAAATCTTCACGACCACACAGAGTTAATAAAGTTTAAAACTGACATAATGCCAACATGGCCTTATAAAATAGGAATAACCACACGTACGAAAGAAGGCAACAGTCACTGAAACCAAAGAGCACAAGGGAATGCATTTTTTTTTTTTGAGTTTGTGGTGTTGATCAATGATAACTTAATAGTGTAGCTATTTTATTGCTGCAAGATAACTGATTAGAAAGCAGAAAAAAAAAAAACATGCCATCGCAGGGATCCGAATACACAACCTATGAATTTCATCCGGTGCTTTCGGGGGTATTTATGTTGAATGTAATTTATGTTGCTGAGTGCAATTGAGAGCATTCACCAGCACCATCATCGTACATAACGGCAGATGCAGTACGTCCTGTATTACCGAGGGTGTCACATGGGACATGATTGAACGGGGAGGGCAGAAGCTGAGCGAGAATCCTCTTATGCTACCTATGGCACCAAGACTGGCAGAACCGAGGCCCTCGTTAAACTATTAAGCAAACAAGGGAAGGAAATAAGGTGCTCTCTATGACACACACTCGGTGACTGTTGGCTTCCTTCGAATGTGTGTTATAACGAGCCCCTCATTTCCTTCCCTTGTCTGCTCAAAAAATAACGGCAGACAGCCTCACCATGTCAGTAAATCAAATAATATGCCACACAACAAAATGGTACAGGATTTAGAACATACGCTAAAGTATTATGTCCAATAGCAACAACTCTTGCCAGATATAAAGAGAGACAGAAGAAGCCCGATGCTCGAAAATATTGATGAGGAAAGACGGCAGAGCTCACCAGAATAGTCTTTTCAGCAGCAAGAGCTTGCAAACTGCTCACAAGGTCTTCCTGCTTATCTGAATCTTCAAACTCAGTCTGCACTCCACACTCTGCAACGTCACAGCAAAGTCTGGAATGCCTGTTATAACTGCGGTACAGCTGCACGAGATCAGGCGGCTTCGGAATATTCAGCCCTACGTCATCCCAGTCCTCAAAGTCCTGAAAGCATGCCAACAATCCATTGCAGCACCCCAGTCTTACTGAAAGGAGAACAAATCGCTACAAAACAGAACTCTTCACTCAGACTTTTAAGCACAAAAATATTACAAACAAGACCTGCAATCAACGTTACATGCACTCAAAAATTTAACTGTGCTACAGAATGCAGACATAACACTCCATGCATAGTCTGTAGTGTGAAGGGGGTTTAATTTACAATGACAAAACCACCATCTGTCTGCCAGTAAGTTGGGAAGGCTTTTCACCTTCACTAGAATGTGTTGTTGGTCATATTCTCATATATATGCTTGTCAACCAGTCGCACATCTTTACTGAAACTTCTCAGAAGTATTTTTTCTTGGGAAACCTTGCTTCAAGCAATTAAAGAGGATAGCATTGCACATCTATTAATGCAAGGTAAGAATGTGAAGCACCTTGACTAATTTTTTCCAGTTTCCCAGACACTACTTACCTACAAGATGTCTGAAAACCTGGTTTGCTATAAAAGCAGTTTATCCTGACAGGGCGACCAATGTCAGAACCTCCTTTTTAACACTGCCCAAGCACATATGTAGGGGTGTGCGAATAGCAGTTTTTTAGTTCAAAGAAAATTCGAAGTGAATAGTGATTTTCCTCGAATAATTTTGAAGCGAATAGTTTGAATAGTAATTCTGGCACTAAAAAGAGGCTGAATGACAGTCAGAATCGCAAGAAAAGATGCCAGTCGTAGACGGATGTGATCATTTCGTTCTACTAAAGTTCGGCAGTAACGTTTTACGTCCGCAGCCTCTCCGATGCCGAGTGTTAACGGCAGTAGCCTTCCACACGTGTGCAATAAGCTTGGCGTTATCACGCACTAAGGGTGCCCTTCCCACTGACTTAATTATACACTTCGACGACATCGAATCCCTGCGCTGCCGCTGAATTTTTCATTGCTTCAGGGGTAATATGATGGCTTGCTTCAATGCTGCCGAGAATGGTAGCCCATGTTCGGTACGCATGATTTTTCACATGACTGGATAAAGTGACAGCACAGTAGGGCTGCATGTTTGTCTTTGCATCTGTCCTATCAGATAATCTCTTCCGCAGCTCTCCTGAACAAAAAAAAGGAGGAGGGGGGGGGGGGGGGGGGGGTCAAACCCCCCTCTGAAGTAAATATGGTGTGGAGTTTAATCGAACTCAACTCGCAATCCGATGAACGCGGCCAAGCGATGCCCGCATTCGAATACCTGCGGCGTCTGAGCTTGTCGATAACGTCACCGCCAGCCAGAATACAGGGCCTGTTCTGAAAGTAGTAGGACTGGTTTTTTCTAGGGCAAACGAGCGGATGAGAGGCAGTCTGCACAAGCAGGATCGGTGAAGGGGGATATCGGGAACGCTGGGAAAAATCGGCAGTCGGCTCTCGGCCGTTGAAGAGAGCAGGTCGCTTGTACTGTGAACCCCTGTTGAAACGCCTCGTCACGCAGAATCATGGAGTGTTTACTGGATCAGCGATACGCGATCAAATTTTATGTAAGGTTTGGTAAAACGGGCAAAGAGACTCACGACATGATTAAGGGAACAGGGTAGGCAAAAATTTTGAAAAAATTGCTTTTTTGTTTTTTCGATATTTGGAATTCCCAATCTTTCCTCCACGATTCCCAATGGGTCACTTGCGTGTGCAAGAATTATTTACCCCGGATATTGACCTTTTCCGAAACCTAAGTGGTGACCGACCACGCCTCTTTTCACATCTATGCGAGATCTGTACAAGGTCAATTGATCTGTAAAAAAAATGAAAAAAAAACAGCCCATTTTCTCCATGTTTAGCAGAATAGCTACTGCTCGTCTAGCAACAGCAATAAATACCTAGCGTTTCGTTTTTAGCCAAAACAATCCTCAGACGCTGCCGGTATCTCTTGTGACGCTCGTTTTGTTTCTCTCTCGGCTTGCTTTCAGAGTCAAAATCGGTTTTTTATTGCTTTGAGGCTACCTTCTAAGCGTTCATGATATGATGAAGACGAAGAAGTTATTTCAGAACCGTTGCTTTCAAGGGAATCAGCATATGTTCATTCCTCATGGCACCAAGTCCCCGCAACGCAATCCGACGCTGGACTCAGCGGCCGCCGCGTCCGCGTCTTCTTCAAAGCTGTCGAACTTGGCAGCACACATGGATGACCTAACACAAGTTTCTGTGACCGTGGCTATGCTCTGATTGACACTGACATGCTGTCGAGTGCCATCGTTGAAAGCTGTGCGTGTAAAGTGTGCGCTGAGCAGCTGCTCGAAAACACAACACTAAGAGCTGGCATTGCTTGCACTTACTCTCTCATCTGCGTAAGGTGCTCTTCTTCACATCAATTCCAGACGTCAAAAAAGACAACGTCTGGCCTCTATAAAGTCAACACGAGGATTGTGTACGCCTTACGATGCATAAAAAAAGGTGCAGCTGCTGGGAGCGACGACTTTACCTTGAATACAGGGTTGCACAGCTGGTTACAAAAGAGGCCCAAAAAGCAAGGCAGCAAATGAAAAAGAGAAAGATTGACTCTGGAGGTGACTACGAGGCTGCTGGTTATTGATCTGATACATCCGCATGCATTTATAGCATGCAGGGTTGGAATAAAGCGCTTTTAGTTACTTCAAAGCTGCTTATCTCGAAATGTCGATTTCCACAACGTTTGCCCCTTTTTCTCTGGAACCACAGAAGCTAGAAACATCATTTTTTGCCAACATTATTGCAGCATAGGGGGCAATCTACTGAACTATAATTATAAAATTTAGTTAAAGAGATTTTGTTTCACAAGCTTTTCATTGGCCGTTTTGGCCTAAAAAATGAGTAGGTTCACTAAAAATAAGAACAAAAAAAAATCATCTTCCTATTACAAAAAATTCTGGTTCAGTAAAGAGAACATGGGAAGCTAATTTCAATGATACCAATATGATTGTTCTAACCTTAACAGATCCTGAGAAACTGGGTCACAAACATAGGCTAAAATACATGGGAGGTATAGGGCCTACCCTGTCCCCTTAAGGAGGCCTGCGGTGATGCTGCCATGGGTAGTTTAGGCGTTTTTGAGTGGCACAAACTGTTCTGAGAAGGTAGGGAAAGAGTGGTAGATGATGACCGCTCCAGACACCCTTCAACCAGCAAGACCAACTAAAATGTGTCACAAGGAAAAAATTTACTGAACAGTGATCGTAGGATGAGTATCAGAATGGTTGTTGATGACTTGAGCATTCCTCAAACCCAAGTTTTTGACATTGTGACAGAAAACTCAGCCATGAGGAAAGTGTGCGTGAAGGTGGTGCCGCGAGTGTTGTCAGAGGAGCAAAAGGCCAACCGGAAAGCAATCTACCAGGATCTTCTCCATCATGTGAATGAGGACCCCAATTTTTCGGACAATGTAGTGACCTCTGACGAGACATGGGTGTCCGAATACGACCCGGAGAGCAAGCGGCAGAGCTCAGAATGGCACACCCCTTCTTCCCCACACCCCAAGAAAGCGCGAATGAGCAAATCCAAGCAAAAGTCCATGCTCATTTGCTTTTTTTGATCGACATGGAGTCATTCACAAGGAGTTCGTACCACCCAGACAAACAGTTAATGCAGTTTTTTTACGTGGAAGCCCTCAAAAGACTGCGAAAATGCATTGTTCGTGTCTGCCCAGCCATCGCCAGCTACACCTTGACAACACACCGAGCCACAAAGCGTTCCGCATAGTGGAGTATCTTGCCCACAACAAGGTGGCAACACTGCCTCAGCCCCCCTACAGCCCCAACTTGGCCCTGCCAGACTTTTTTCTATTCCCGAGAATAAAATCGACGCTCAAGGGGAAGCATCATGGATCAGTAGAGGCGGTTCAACAGGCCGTGACGTGACAGCTAAACAGTATTATAGTCCAGGCGTTCCTGGAGGTGTACGAAAACTACAAAACTCATTGGGAGCAGTGTGTAGATGCAAAAGGGTGCTACTTTGAAAAATTGTAATCGTTTGTAGTGTTCTCATGATTAATTTTTTTTTTTTTTAAATGAGTCCTACTACATTCAGAACAAACCCTGTATATAAAGGGTTCGCAGACAATAAATTGAGGTTTCTTGGTTTGGAGCTTAGACGACTGTCTGCTGTGTTCTTCCTTCAGTGCATCTGCCTCCCCACTGTGGCAGCAACGCGACTTATGGCAGCAACTACCTTAGTGTGGAGGCTCGAAGACGGCCAGAACGCAAAACCTTCCGCAATAGCGCTTCGACCTTGCCTTTCTTTAGTTTGTAACTGGTTCGCGTCTCGACCTGGCTGCAATTTGCATATTGACTGGCCCTCGAGCTTTGAAAGCGCGATAAAAAATAGCCATCTATGCGGCAATACTCAAAACCAAACCACACAAAGCAAGCGGGCAAGCGTCTTAGAAACACTGTTTGCACGAGACGAATACTTCGAAATTTCGAATACTGAAAATTCAGGTCGAAGCGAATATCGAATACCGTGTGTGGGAATCCTGGCTTTCCGCCGTTGCCTTTGCGCGGCTGTGCCGGCTTCCTGCGTTGTTTCTCCTCTTTCCCTTGCTCCCGCCTCAGGCGGTGGAGAGGCGGCTGGGTGACTAATCACTGTCATTTAGCCACAGCTCCGCCCCGGCTCCCCAAGGGCCTTTGCCATTGGCGCCTTTTGGCGGGAATCGGGACCCGTTTTGGCGGCCGCGCATCCCGCGACCGTCCGAGCGGGGCCCAGAGAGAGGGATCCCTCCGAGACAGCGTAAGGTGCGTACGCAACTGTTTTGTCCGTGCCGGCCTTTGCCGTTCGGACCAGTGCATACTCGAGCTCGCCCGCACGTGTCCTCTGACCTGCAGCGGCTCGAGCCTGTCCAGCGGGGTCCAGCGACCTCCGACAGGCGTACATTGCGTTGTTTGCCCACTCTCTCTCGCAACCGGCCCAACGGTCGACACGAGAGAGAGATCACAGCACTGCCGCGGGGACATTCTCCTGCAGCGGCGTGCTAGCGGCGCACATTGCTCGAGTCGCTTCGTGCGCGCAGCGGAGCCTTGCTCCTCGCGCGCCCCCGGGACGGGGTGACGATTGAGTGCGTGTGTACTGCTGAAGGACGACGTGAATAAACGTCTCCTTTGTGAACTTGGAGGCCTATTTCTTGGCGGCGAATCGCTCTCCTCCCAGCGGAGGTTGAGTGCACCGCATCGGTGTCCCAGTGTGTGTGTGGTGACGGCTGATCGGGGCCCTTGGCTCGCGCGAAGCTCGAACCCGCGGTGGGTGGTGGCCTGTGTCCACTTAGAAACCCACAACTGGCGCCCAACGTGATAAGTCATTGGCGCTTACGCCTTTGATGACAAATTAGCCGAGCAGGTCGCCTTGCCGATCACGCTTGCGCACCATGTCTACCCCCAGCGGGGCACTCGGTAGCTACATGTCGGCTCCCTACGGAGTTGTAGCGTCGTTTAATCCGCTGGCTGCTGTTCCTTCGAATAGCCAGACACCGTGGTTGGCCGCGGCCCCCATTGGGGTTTACGGCGACACAACCCAAAATGTCGACCACGCGGCTCCCATTGGAGCTGTATCGGAAGCACCCTGCGGTGCATCCGCTGGTCACATGCCTCAGCTGTGCACGCTTTCCGCCCAGTGCGAAAGCAGTTCGTGTCACGCTGCCGCAACCGGCAGTTTCGAACAGCAGCAGCCGTGCCCCGCGAGCAGTCAATTCTGCTCTGGGAACGGCGAGGCGCTGGCCCGGTTCCCTGCGGAAACCGCGCCGCTCAACGAACTAGGAGCCTTGCCTCCCTCGTTCGTGCAGCCCGCCCAAACCTCCACTGAGGCCGGGGCGCAGGCGCTGCTAGCCAGTGCTGCCCAGATGATCCAGTCGTTGTCAGGGGCTGTTGGGACACTTTTGGCCACGCCGAAGTTGTCTCACCCCGCGGTCAAGTTGCCCATGCCAACATACCGCGGGTATGATGACCTACTCAGTGCCCGGGATTTCCTTGAGTCCCTCACCCATTATCAGAGAACTATGGGTCTTACTGAGCAGGTGGTGCTTGCACACATCATCCCCGCAGCGCTGACTGACACGGCAGCTCGGTGGCATCGGCTTTCCGGCAACCGGGCAGCGACTCTCGAGGAGTTCCGTGCAGCCTTCCTGCGCGAATTCCTGCCCGCTGACTACGAGCGTAGGATGCGGCGAGAGCTGGAGCTCCGTACTCAGGCTCCGGATGAGTCGCTGCAAGAGTATGTTCGTGCGATGGAAGACCTTTTCTCAATCGCCGAGCCCAGAGCCTCGAACGAGGAGCGTGTCGAAAGGACGATCAGGCAGGCACATCCGACCTTTTCGGCTTACCTGCGCGGCGGCCGATTCCGAGATTTGGAGGAGCTGGCCGCCGAGGCAAAGCGCATTCAAGGCGACATTCTCGCCGCGCGCGCCTATCGTCCGCCACCGCCGGCAAGCGAGGCCCTTGAGCCACGTTGTGCATGGAGAGGGGCCTTGCCCTTACCCAACCGGCGACCACCCGCACAACCTGCCTTTGCAGCTGTTAGCGGGCAAAACGAGGCATGGGAGTTGAGCGACAGAGCTCTCGATCCCTACTCGTACGGGAGACGGGCAGCCTGCGCTGCACCGTTTTCTGAAGCGCGTGCTGAGGGGCGCCAAGCGCTCCAACGCACAGCGGAGGGGGAAACCCGACTCGGCCGACCCTTTGGTCGTGCAGCGGGCGGACCCAGGCAGGGAGAGGCGCCATTGTCCCGCGACCAAGCTCGCGGCGGTGTGCGCTGCTTCCGCTGCCAAGAGAGGGGCCACTTAGCAAGAGAATGCACCGTAGCCAGGCCTCCTGCGAGGCAGGGAAACGGCGGCGGGGGGTCGGTCGTAAAGGGACCACCGGCCCAATCTCTGCTAACTCCCTCTGCGTACAGAGCAAGCTGCCTTGCTAATGCGCACGCGCCGTTTATTCCGGTCACCATTGCTGGCCGCGAATTTTCGGCGTTACTGGATACGGGAGCCAGCGCTTCCTTGTTCGGTGAAGAGGTGTTGTCCCACTTGCAAAATCACTCTGTGCGCTTGCGGGACTGCCGTACGGCATTCAACCTTGCGAAAGGCGTAGCCCATTCGGCTGGCGCCGCGAGGCTGACTGTCAGGTGGGGAGAGCGGACGAGACGCACGCGTTTAATCCATCTCCCAGGGCTCAGTGTGCCCATGATTCTCGGACGGGACTTTCTCCTGAAAACCGGGATCGTGGTGGACATTGCGAATGGCGGCTATCGCGACGGACCATTTTCCCAGCTTAAGCCGTGCATTAGCCCACCGGCGTCAGTATCTGCCTGCGCAGTGAAGGCGTTCGGTGAGTGCCACGCTCAGTGGACAGGGCCACGCCCTTGTGTCGAGCGTTCCGTCGTTCAGCCTCCCCATTGGGACCGAGCGGCGCGGCACGACCAGGCACCACATCCGCTGGCCGCCAGTGCGGTAACATTGGATGACACACAGAAGGCTCGTTTGACAGCGCTATTGCGTCAGTACGATGAGCTCTTCACGGATCAACCTGGCTGTACCATGTTAGTGAGCCACAAGATCCACACTGGAGACGCGCTTCCTTTGAAGTGCAACCCTAGACCCGTCAGCCTTGCGAAAAGGCAGGTGATTGATGGGTTGCTGGATGAGATGCTGTCGGCGGACATTATCCGCCGCTCGTCCAGCGCCTGGGCGTCTCCGGTGGTGGTGGTGCCTAAGAAAGATGGCAGCCACCGTTTGTGTGTGGATTATCGCCGTCTAAATGCGCTGACTCGCAAGGATGCCTATCCGCTCCCGACGATCAGCTCAATCGTAGGAAACCTGGGCAGCGCGCGGTACTTTTCCACGCTAGATGCCTCCAAAGGTTACCTACAGGTCCAGATGGCTGACACTGACCGGTCTAAGACCGCGTTCACGTGTCACAGAGGGCTGTTTGAGTTCGCTCGTATGCCCTTTGGTCTCTGCAATGGTCCTGCGACTTTTCAGAGGCTCATGGACCGCGTCCTGGGGGAAGCGAAATGGTCCCACGCCATGTGCTACCTGGACGATATCGTGATTTATTCACGAACCTTCGATGAGCACTTAGGCCACATTGCCGACGTGCTCGAGAGGGTACGGGCTGCTGGGATGACTTTGAATCCTGCGAAAGCCCAAATAGCGCGGACCCGGGTTCAGTTACTAGGGTTCACGCTGGGCGAGGGCTCCATTGAGCCTGATGCGGAGAAACTTCGAGCCATACTCGAATTTCCCGCGCCCAAGGACGTACGCGGCCTCCGCCGCTTTCTGGGAATGGCCAATTTTTATCGGTCGTTCATCCCGTCCTGTGCCCGCGTGCAGGCACCCTTGACCAAGCTCTTGGGAAAGACTGCAGCGTGGCGATGGGGGCCCGAGCAAGAGCGATCCTTTCGCCTCCTGTCTAGTGCCATTGCCGAGACAGCGCAGCTCAGGCTACCCGACCTGACCAGACAGTTCGTAGTCCAGACTGACGCGAGCGATCTGGGTTTAGGAGCAGTTCTCCTACAGGAATTCGATGGCGTGCTGCAACCGCTGGCCTTTGCCAGCCGCTCCTTGCTGCCCTCGGAGAGGAATTATTCCGTGACCGAGAAGGAGTGCCTCGCCATCGTGTTTGCACTGCGCAAATTTGACGTCTACCTTGATGGAACGCAATTCGTGGTGCCGACAGACCACAGTGCGCTCAGTTGGCTGATGCGGCTCCGCGAGCCTGCGGGTCGGCTGGCGCGCTGGGCTCTCCTGATACAGCATTACGACTTTTCCGTGCAGTATCGAAAGGGGAGCACAAACGTGGTAGCTGACGCGCTATCCCGTGCCCCACTCGCCAGCGGCGCCTTGACGCCTGTAGGCGGAGGGGGCGAAATAGCGGACGAGCCGCCGGGCGGCAAGGAGGGAGAGCCCGCGAACGGGCTAACCCATTCCGCTAACCAGGCAAGCAGCGCTTCGCAAAGAGGACGAGAGGCAAAGCTCTTCGTGAGCGCCTCGGAGTTGCCGACGCGAACGGAAATTTTGGCTGCAAACCTGAGTGGGGACGAGACCAAGCTCCCCTCTGGGATGACTGGAATCGTTTTCAGCCGTAAAGAGCTACTGAAAGCCCAGCAAAATGACCCCTTTTGTCGCGAGGTGAGCGACGGTCTCAGGGAGACGGAGCGCCGTGACGCTACTTGTATTGTAGCGGGCGCAGGGGGGCAGAAGCCAGCGTGTGTCGCGGCGAACCCCGGGGATTCATATTTGCTGGACCATGACGGGCTCGTGCTGAAGTACATAGCCACCGATGACGAGTCCATCGACCCGTTCAAGGTGGTTATCCCCAAAAGTCTAAGAGGCGCACTTTTGCGATTCTCTCATGACGAACCACTGGCCGGTCATCTGAGTGGCTCCAAAGTTTTTGCAAAACTGAGTCAATCGGTGACGTGGCCCGGCATGAAGCGTGACATTTTCCGCTATTGCCGTTCCTGCCATGTCTGTCAAGCGGTGAAGTCACGGGGCGGCAAGCCGCCTGGAATGATGAAACCAATTGACAGTGTGCGTCCGTGGCAGATGGCCACCTGCGATTTGATGGGGCCTTTCCCCAAGAGCAAGCAGGGGTTCATTTACCTGATGGTAGTCGCTGACCACTTTTCCAAATGGGTTGAGTTGTACCCCCTTCGGAAAGTGTCAGCACGAGCGGTGCTGGATAAACTCCAGGAAGTGTTCTGTCGGTTCGGCTTTCCGGAAAGACTGATCACGGACAATGCATCCTATTTCACCGCTCGGGTGTTCGGTAACACGTGCCGTTCCCTCGGAATCGAGCACTACACCACTTCACCCTACCACCCCCAGTCCAATTTGACCGAGCGAATCAACCGAACGCTCAAGCCAATGCTGGCGGCCTTTGCCGAGTGTCAAAAGGATTGGGCAGACCATTTGAGCGAGTTTGTGTTCGCCATCCGAACAGCTGAGAATCGCTCAACTGGTTTCTCTCCCGCCTTCCTCAATTTCGGGAGGGAGCTGGCGAATCCGATGTCAAACGTCGTGCAGAGCCAGCTCGGGGATGAGCAGACGCGGGCAGACTGCTCTGCTTATGCGTCGACGCTTCGGGACCGGCTTGGTCGGGCTCTCAACAGAGCAAGGCAGAGTTTGGCGGCAGCGAGAGCCCAACAGAAGGCTCAATATGACCGCAAGCACCGCCGCCTGACTTTTCAGGTGGGTGACCTTGTCCTGAAGCGCAACCACGTTCTTAGCGATGCGAGCAAGGGGTTCTCAGCCTCGCTCGCTCCTAAGTGGCTTGGTCCGTACCGAGTGGTCAGAGTCTGGTCGCCACTCGCGTACCTGCTGGAGGATCCCCTTACGGGGAAAACCAGCCGTGCCCACATCGCAGACCTGAAGGCCTACGCGTCACGGTCTGACGAGCTTGCGCCGGTACCCATTGGTATCAAAGGCAAGCGCAAAGGCACAACTGGTGCTGCGGAACGCAAGCGTACGGAGCACCGGTACAATCTGAGGCGACGGTCACCGGTGTGATTAATGCCGGACGGCGGACTTTTCCGCAACCGAAGGCACGCAGCCTCAGCTAGCTGGCGAGCTTTCTCGTCAGGCCCTACCCAGGCGAAGCACGGTGTTTTTTTTTGTTTTGGCAGCATGCTCAGTTCCAGCCTTGTGTGTTTATCAGTTTATTTATTTGTTTGCTTGAGTCAGTTTCTAGCCGCTTTCGTTTCCCGCTTGTACATCTGTTTTTGTTCTAACGTACCGAGATGTACATAGGCAAACTTCAGCCCGCTCGTGCTTGCTCTTATCTGCTAGAAGGAATAGATTGGGTGTCGTTTGTACAGCGCGCCTTTTCTCATTTCCGGCCCGACTGTGGGTGGTTGGCTCGTTAAGGAGCCGTGTGTCGCGGTGCTAGTTTTGTGCGGCCCGCATGGAGGGGAAGTTGGCGGAGCGTTTGGGGCGATGGGGGGCGGAAAGTGCACCCTTTGACCCTCGCCGCGACGCCTCTGGACGCTTCTGATGAGCGGAACGTTGTCGCCGACCAGCGTCCGCGCACGGGCCGGTGTATGCGTGTTTGTGGCTGTGGCTGTGTGCGCGCGTAACGATGAGCCAAGGCGACGCCTGTGAGTTGTGCCGCTGTGCTTCTGCGTGAGCGCGAGGATGAGAAGGACCCCTCGCAGTGGCCAAGGTTACACACCAGGACGCCGCCGAACATCTGCGCCCGTTTAAGCCGGCGTGAAGGGGGTGCACTAACTCTCTTGTGCCCGAACGTGATGTCGTGTCCAAGGGCGCGAGGTCAGTGCTCTGCCGCGGCCCCGTCGTCATCAACGCACCCTACATCAACGGAAAGAAGACCGCCATCAGTCGTCGGCCCTCCCAACCCGTTCAACAACGAAGTCTGCGAGCGGTGAGTCGCCGACCGGCCCAATTTGCCGCGCCATCGAACTTTGAGGCTGGCATGCATCCACCTGTAACACAGCTGTACAGTGGTATTCACATCTCCTTGTGTACCGTGTATATAATCTGCAGGCTGCTTTGATTTACTGAAGCGTATGCAGGTGTTGTTTGCCTTGTTTTTTCTTTGTCTGTGCGTTGTTTTTTTTACGTTGTTCTGGCTGAAACTGAAGTGTGGCTAGTTTTTTTTTGTGTGTGTATTCATTTCTTTATTTTGGAACTGAAGTGTAGCTAGTTTTTTTTGTGTATTCATTTCTTTATTTTGGAACTGAAGTGTAGCTTTTTTTTTTTTTGTGTATTGATTTCTTTATTTTGGCCGCGTGCTTTGCCGATGGGTAGGAGGGCATTTAAGGAGAGGGGGATGTGGGAATCCTGGCTTTCCGCCGTTGCCTTTGCGCGGCTGTGCCGGCTTCCTGCGTTGTTTCTCCTCTTTCCCTTGCTCCCGCCTCAGGCGGTGGAGAGGCGGCTGGGTGACTAATCACTGTCATTTAGCCACAGCTCCGCCCCGGCTCCCCAAGGGCCTTTGCCATTGGCGCCTTTTGGCGGGAATCGGGACCCGTTTTGGCGGCCGCGCATCCCGCGACCGTCCGAGCGGGGCCCAGAGAGAGGGATCCCTCCGAGACAGCGTAAGGTGCGTACGCAACTGTTTTGTCCGTGCCGGCCTTTGCCGTTCGGACCAGTGCATACTCGAGCTCGCCCGCACGTGTCCTCTGACCTGCAGCGGCTCGAGCCTGTCCAGCGGGGTCCAGCGACCTCCGACAGGCGTACATTGCGTTGTTTGCCCACTCTCTCTCGCAACCGGCCCAACGGTCGACACGAGAGAGAGATCACAGCACTGCCGCGGGGACATTCTCCTGCAGCGGCGTGCTAGCGGCGCACATTGCTCGAGTCGCTTCGTGCGCGCAGCGGAGCCTTGCTCCTCGCGCGCCCCCGGGACGGGGTGACGATTGAGTGCGTGTGTACTGCTGAAGGACGACGTGAATAAACGTCTCCTTTGTGAACTTGGAGGCCTATTTCTTGGCGGCAAATCGCTCTCCTCCCAGCGGAGGTTGAGTGCACCGCATCGGTGTCCCAGTGTGTGTGTGGTGACGGCTGATCGGGGCCCTTGGCTCGCGCGAAGCTCGAACCCGCGGTGGGTGGTGGCCTGTGTCCACGTAGGAACCCACACGTGCTATTCAATCAAATATTCGAAATTATCGAATATTCGCACACCCCTATCCTATACATGGCTACCAACAGCTTGAACAAAAGCTAGAGTCAGGCTTGTCTACAGCAAGCCGGCAGTATTCTGCTAAGAATGGATTTGGCTATCAAGTGCTTTAGAGACAACATTTGTGTGCAATGAAGTGACACAAACATGCACGCCGAACTTCAAATCTACCATCAAATTTGGCTTTGTTGTTATTATTCAACAGTAAAATTTAATATTTGTGAATTGTGGCATTTAGCATCCAGAAGAGACACACGATCTATGAGGAACGCCGTAGTGAGGGACTCCGGATTAATTTAGACCACCTGGGGTTTTTTAACATGCACCGACATAGCACAGCACATGGGCGCTTTTGTATTTCACCTGCATCGAAATACAGCCATGGCGGCTCGGAATGAACATATGAGCTTGGGATCAGCAGCCGAAAGCAAAAGCCACTGAGCCATCACCATGATGGGAGACAGTAAAATGCTCGGACATTCTAAACAAACCTAGCATGCTGAGAATATGGGTTGATCACAAGCAACAGCGTGCAATTCATAGTATTTTGGCACTCCTAACAACTGGCGCTCATGGACCAGATACTTGCAAAAGTCTGAAATTTGTGCAAGATTCCATCTGAAGCATGGACATCGAGCCCAATTAACAAGCATCTTCGAGACATATCCACACCGATTACAACACGGCTGTGTCATGCACAGCCATAAGTTGTCTCAACACTAGACTAAACCAAATAAAAGCTGAATGAGGAAAAACACTTTCCTGAGACTTAGCTAAGTAGTTTGTTTAACACAGTCTGCATTGCTCTAAGACTTGACCAGTGTAGACTCCACATTGTTACCAGATTCCCTAAATTTTAATTCCAGTGCGCAAGACCACTTAAAAAACAACAGCCAGATCACTGTCTTTCAACTGCTTCAAGGTCAGTGGATATACAAGCCCCAAATTTACGTCCTATTACATTAAAAAATGCTAAGGCTTAAGACTGAGCTAGAAGGGATTATAAGCAATTATATGAACGAGGCTACACCTGAACTGTGCGGCAAACCACAGGGAAGGGCAGTTATTCAATTTTAGCAAAATAGAATCGTTCTACACGAGATAATATCTTGGTGGAGAGGCACTTTTGTATTTCACACGCATTGAAAAACATTTCTTTATTGATAAATTCACTCTCTCCCTACCATATGCTAGCCATTCCGGTTAGCTCAGTTAGTAGAGTGACTGCTCCAGTGAAGGTGGGCCTGGGTTCGAATTCCGGACTGGGAAAAATTTTTCTTTTAACCATAAAGTTTCTGTGAAAGCTGTTTAGCTTTCCTTTATAGCTGTATGGCTGCGCTTTGGTAGACGCCAATGAGTAATTAATCCCTTATTACCATGAATGTACCTTCCACATAAAATAAATCTTTTGGGTGTCACAGATGCTATTTAGGATGCCAATACCTTAACAGCAACATTAGCAACACGTGCATGTTTAATAAAAGTAAACAAGTAATACAATGCAAGAGTGCAAGTTAAACCTTGCCTTTAGTAACAAGGGCTACAAAAGAGTTAAAGGGGGTGACCATTAATTACAAATAATTAACCGTAAAGACTTTTCTCATGAGTCTTAAGGTAGATGTTGGTCTTGATATGGTGCTTCAGTTCATCTGTCTAGAGCAGAATATTTTTTGGAAAGGAAGTTTTACAGGTATAGATGAGATTTATTCCAATTTTTATAGCACTTGGTCTGGATGCACAAACCAGCAGAAGCATGGTTCTATTGAAAGACAAAAGACCTCATAAATAAACTGGTGTAGCAACTACTTTGTGCGAGAGAGTAGCAGCTGCTATTCCCATTATAGTAATCTTTATTCTGTAGCTATTCCTGCACTTACCCGCCGATAGCAAAAAGAGCTTTATCGTTGTCAGACCCGAGCAAAGTTTGGCCTGTCAGCATTAATCCAAATAGATGCCTCAAGCCACTGCGGTCCCGTGAATGTACACACAAAATCTGGCAGCCCTTTTAAGGTGTATATTTAGTTAAATACATGTATCAAAAAGTGGGTATTTAAATCAAAATTACAAGAAATCTCAGGAAAAATCACGAGAGACTTGGAAGATGTTTGGCAGCTAGGTGTAGAAATCTGGTTTAGACAAATGAACCAACTTGGGAGGCTGCTCAGAGCACGCCTAATGTTTCAAACTTGTTGAAAAGCTGACTAAGTGGGAGCACAGTGAGTGTGACTTTCAAAGGCACTTAAGCTGTGGGAGTAACGTAATACTTTTTATGATTTCCATTAAAGACAAATGTACATTATAATGTAAGCAGGGTGTGACGAGGTTATAAGTGCTTGTTCTGATGCATGAATTTCACAGAAATGGACTCAAAAAGTTGTGAAAACATTTGAGCACAAAGCACTCTGGGAGCATAATGGCACCTGACAACAGCGCTGCTATGGCTGGCTGTGAAACCTTTAGCATGTACAAGAATCCAGTCATACGCTAGTACTGTGCTCACCTCACTGCCAATAAAAGAGTACTAGCATCATTAACAATACTTCTCTCATTCAATAAAAACTCACATGCTTGTCTATCCCATACTGCACGAGCTCCTTTGAAATCAAACTGAGCTGACAACGGTAGGGATGTGAGAAGCTCATTATGACATACATGTAAACGATGCCAAGAGCAATCGAAACCAAGGAAAGCATAGGGGAATGTTTCTATTTTATTTTGTGGTGTTGGTCACAGGCAATCACTAGCCATTGTGTGATCATTTTTTACCTGAAAGACAACTGACTTGAAAGTAAAAGAAAAAATCACATGCTGTCACTCGGATCCAAACCCATGAATTCTGTATATCACGTACAGAGCTCTCTACCTTTTGTCTTCCTTGGTTTCGATGACCTAACTGAAACATTTAAGATGCTTTTATCTGTTGCGTGAGTGCATGCTGGTGTAAGCTTGATATCAGAACGTATTCTAGAAAACCCACTTACCTTGTCAAAATGCTCCAGCAGAGCTGACAATGAGGCTTTCACAATGTGTTACTTTTCCTTAACATCTGACCAAAGCTTATGACCATGGATAAAAAAAACTAGCATAAAAGGATTATGAAACAAATACCTGGAGTTCATTCTCATCAGAAAAAGTGATAGATGTCAACTTGTAATCATGCTTCAGCAGGTACTCATTCAGAAGAAAATTGACAGCCCGTCGCTCATGAGGGCGCAAAGGGTCTTCCGAAACAGTTGTATGCTCACTTCCATTGTCAGGAGTATTTGGATCAGACTCTGCACCAAGTAAGGACATAAAAAAAAAAGCATACAATGCAAAAAGCAGAATCAATAACTTTAATACCACCGAAGAACATTTGAAATGAAGCAGTATACAAAAACCTACTGTTACGATAAACTACATTTAGGAATTAATCGAGCCAGGGGCAGATCCAGGAGCCCACTTTGTGGGGGGGCTGTTTCTTCGAATAAGGGAGACGGTAGGGGAGGCATACAGTTTACTTGTCAACCAAACCGTTATGCCTTGTTCTTAAAGGTGCACTGAAGAGGAATCTGAACTCGTCTTTTTGCCGCGGGAACTCGATCTACACGTTCCTAGCATTCTTAGAAACAGCGACTTATTGCCCTGTGTGGCCGATTTCCCTAATTAAATCAAATTAACGCCCGGCTCCCGCCTTTTTTTTCGAATTCTGCCTCGTACGGTGGGCGGAGTCGACCAACGCGGGGAGTGCCTTTCAGCCAGCTCCGTGGAGGCTTTGCTTTCGCTTCATTTTGTTTTTTAGGTTTCTGTGAATAAATAGTTTCATTTGCAGATAATATAACCGCAAAATAAGCCCGCAGAAATAAAAATACGCGCGGACTATTTGCTCCTACGGACTACTACGTATTACTCCGCTGATGGCAGAGCGGCAAGCCGCCGCGGGACTGGCTGAAAGGCACTCCACGCGTTGGTCGACTCCGCCCACCGTACGAGGCAGAATTCAAAAAGAAAGGCGGGAGCCGGGCGTTAATTCGATTTAATTAGGGAAATAGGCCACGCAGGGCAGTAAATCGCAGTTTCTAAGAATGCTCGGAACGTGCAGTTCGAGTTCCCGCGGCAAAAAGACGAGTTCAGATTCCTCTTCAGTGCACCTTTAAGTGCGATTCCCTTATTACTTAGTTGATATTGTTTTTAGTTTACTCACTATTTATACGGCAGACTTTCACCAAGAAAGCCATGCACAAATATGCATCCTGTCAGTATTATGCAACATATTTAATGCATCTGAATATTCATATAAAGCTAAGAATGACACCTAAAAAGAATATCAAAACGTCAAAATATATTAGAGCGTCAGCTCTACTAGTCGCGTTGCTCAAGGTCATGTTTCATGTTTTCCGCAATCCAAGGTCATGTGAGCCATAGTTTCAAAACGGCAACCCAGCGTGGCCGCCGCATAACAACGCACATATACCATGTGACCAATATGGCCACCATACCACGTGACTACACGACAGTTGCATAGCAACAACGGTAGCGACGGTGCTCGAGCGCCGCAATTCCAAACTGCACTTATATATATATATATATCCTTGTCCGGCGCCCATCGAGGTTGGACCCCTTAGTACCACCATTTGTATAAAATATATGGGCCACCTGTATGGCGCAAAAGGTTCGGGGTGGTGTCAAACGATTCGCCGTGTCACGGAGCAAAATTCCTAGTAGAGTTGGAGCCTAGTCTAAGCAGGGGATTTGCACCAGCGACCTTTGCCAAACCATGCCCCCCCCCCCCCCCAAAGATTTTCAAACAGCCACTGCGGCCAAACCCTTTGTCGCAGGACGCTCCGGATGGTGTCAAATGATTCATCGTTTTTGCTGTTCAAGTAGCACACAGTCCGGGTATAAACAAAGTTGGTATGCCACATTAGTCCAGAATCCATTCACTAGATGGCACTGCTTGTATTAAAACAGATGGCGCGGCGTGTAGGCTGCCCTGCTGGGTGTATATAAATGACCACGCTCCTCGCTGCCACACAATGATGAAAGTGGAGCCAGGCACCAAGCCGTGAGCATCAACATTATATCGTCGCCGCCGACAGCTTCCAATGATCCAGACCAACAAATTCTTCATGAGAATGCTTTGCGTGCGGATCGGGAACAAAAGCGTGCTCGACTACAAAATTCCAGAGCTAATGCGCAATACTCGATCGCTGCCTCAGCGTCACCTTATCTTTAATTGCCATCTTAAAAACTTATTCTGTGTTTTCTTAGAGTTTGCGCAGCATTACTCTTTTATCTATAAATTATGTCATTAAGTTTAGAAAATTTGATAACTTTCCGTAAAACGAACCGCAAAATTTTGGTAGTTCTAGTTGTATTTATTTTGCTCAGATAAAGACTATCAAGGTTAATGAAACATTATTGTGCATGCCAAGATTGACCACTTTTAGAAAACTAAATTTCAGGAAGCAAAAAGAACAGCTATAAGCACCCTAGGCCATTGATCCCTTCACTCAAATTTTCCAGAGAACTCATCACAAACAGCAGTGCATATACGCGTAAGCGTGGATGTCTCCCGTTCACAATAAAAATTGCAGACTTACTTTACACCAAAAATAACTATCCTTTAAAATATTAATTAAACCAGAGATCCTTTGTATCATGTCATATGAAACCACCACATATGCAACCTTTTTCCAAACGAACAGTATGAAGATATGCCCAATATAACCATTCCTTGAATCCACCCAATACATCCTGTAAAAAAAATATACTGGGTCCAATTGACATACTTAAATTTTAACCCCAGCCTCAAGAGGGTTTTCGAATGTCACGTCACATACATCGCTCCCGTAGAGAGAGGAGCCAAGAGCAAAGGTTACAGTAACACTGCCAGGATGTGTTAAAGTGTTCCCACTGTGACAGTGCCCAGCGCGAGGTCACAAACTCGCAACCACCAAAGTTGCTGTAACTGAGGATCACGCTGATAAGGGAATGAGCCAGCACCACAGCTTGCCGTTTAAGCAACAAAACAAACACATTACTACACTCACCATTCTTGCATTTGATGACACCAATCCAGAGCCATTAGTTTCGGCTCCAGTTCCTAGAGCTATTAGAGGCTGGAAGTTGATCCTCATCGCTGACTGGAAAACGAACGTTATTTCTACTAGATGGAGATGAAATCCTTGATTTTTCATTGCCTCCAACGTTGCTCGGAGCCTAACTGAGCTAGCAGGCCTAGCAGCACAGTTTCTTTCTTCCACTAGGGACAAATGACGCAGTCTCACAAGGTAGACACAGGAGACACAGCTGGCCAGGCATGCACCAATTTTAAACTCACTTGAAAGTTTGCGCTTGCACCGTCAGCGCCGTCTCCTGAGCTCGGCATTTAGGTTTGCGTGATTTGTTCTTTATGGAAGCCGTGGACTAACAAGCTCAGCAAGAAGTAATATTAGGTCAGCTCTTTCTCTCTGCCTCGGAATTTCTGCCGATTCCCTCTGTCTTCCCGTTAAGTAAAGGAAGATGCACACAGTACAACACATAGATCGACCGTCTAGCTGAAGGCGCCCTCGCTCTGTCATCCTCACTGCCGGTCTCAGGATTGATGTTGGGTTCTCGCCCCAAGATCAATGGGGGAAATCCTGATTGGACAAACTGCCTCTCCCGTCACCAAAGTTCATCTATGCCAGCCACACCCCCGTATGTGTGCTCGGTAATCTTCCCCAACCTTCAGCTTTGTCTCCACTGCTTTGAAATTTCATCCCATTGGCAAACTTGGTGGACAACGTGTATTGCTCAAGCTCCAAAAGAAAACTGAGTGCCAAGGTAGTGTTTCGGGGAACATTCAAGACAGCGTCACGTGCACGAAGTCGAGCAATGTGCACTAGGACAAAGCCTTCTTCACCGCGCGAGAGGGCTGTCTTGTATTTTGCCGCCGCTACACGTCGTTAGTGCAGTCTCACAGAAGAAGCGCCACCATCACACCTGTTTGAGTGTTTTCACGCTTATTTCCGGAGTCGCAGAGTAGAGAAATACACACACCAACCAATCATTTATCTTTATCACAACATTTCAGGACCAATTCAGTCTTTTCTTCAGGGGCAGCTGAGAGGCAAGCAAACAGCACCAGGGCCTTTGCTTTCCCTTTGTTATGTGGCAAAGGTGATTAACATATACAGAAGGAAGTGTTCCGAAAATCCTGTTCACCATTGCCTTTGTGAGCCGAATGTGCCATGACTCAATGTGACTCCTCTTGAATGGATTATGTTCCACAGCTAACACAATCACTTCTTTGAAGGATATTTTGTGATTGGAGCGCTCACAGTGCTGCTCAGCGAGGGGGTTGCTTTCAGAGTTGATTAAACGGACGTCATATTTATGTAGCCAGATTCTTTGACCAAGGTTTCTTGCCTCCCCGATGTATGAAGCCGGGTTTGCGAACCATGAAGATGTCATTTTTTCGTAGAATGCATGTCGCTGCACCTCACTAGCGTTCCTCACATATGAAAGCATAATGTGACCGCATTTCATTGCTTTGGTGATGACAGGCCTCCCTGTCCTCAGGGCCTGACAGCGGGAAACGCATAGAATAAAGCCACGTGTGTAGCCATTCTTCTGCAGATCGGCGAACATGGTGGCTTCTTCCTTTTTCTCTCCACTTCAGTGGATTTCTCAGCCTTTATTTCAAACCCAACCAGACAGAATTGCGTCAAAGATGTTCGCATTCGTGTCGCGGGGTGCAGTGCCTCTGGAAGAGGGGAGGGGGGAAGAACCACTGATTGCTGCGGAGGGAGGAGCAGTACTTGTTGACTGGGCCGCTTGCTTCCCCGAAGCACCCTGCTGCAGTCATAGGGAATGAACGCGCCAGCTGCCAAAGGCGCCCTCATCACATCAAAGGGTGACATAAAAAAGCGGATATGCGCATAGACGGTAGAAAAGTGCACCATATGGCATCTATGAACAAAGATGTATTGGAAGCTCAGTTTGCAGAGTGTTACAGGTGAAGACACCAATCAGTACAAGCAGAGAGATGAGGCGAGAGCCATCCATGAGTGTTCGTATCAAAAAATGTTTTCTTGCATGAGAAACTGCAAAGCAGTACCATTCGTAACCTCAATATTTTACAAATGCAGTTAAGCTGCCCCTTTACGAATATTTTGCACTAGATTTCTGCAGAGCAGAAGTGGCTGCAGCCACCAGATAATGCTCCCCTCTTCCACAAGGGTTAATTTCACACAGGAGTATCCAGCGAGCAAGGATAAAATGCAGTCAATGAAAAGGTAACAACTGGTGCTAAGAAGGCGATGCATGCAGCATGGCTTGAAGAGTATCATGAAATCAACTGGCATGACGCTGTGCAGAATGGACACCCTGTGGTAAGTATAATGAAATAAATTGTGGGGACTTTGCCTTGCGTCTCCCCCTTTGGTTTGCTTTCCCGTGATGCACCCTCATACGGCCAGTCTCGAGGAGGAGCATGCACCGTGACTCTCCCTAGTTAGTTATTTTAAGTAACAAGAGGGGGCGCACGCATTGCAGCAACATGAGTGCCACAGACGGCGTGACTGCTGCTCACGCACGGAAGAGCACACTCTCTTCAGCATAGGATTTTGACGTGCACTGACATTCAGGCGAAGAGCTCCGCTCTCCACCAGCGGTGCGAGGCCTCAAGGGAGGGGGGGGGGACATTATCCTGCCAGCTTGTCCCATCCGGCCTCGGAGCTGGTGAATGTTCGCTCGTCACCGTGCTGGTGAGTCTGACGACCTCGATTCCTAGGCACATTTTGTTGATAGCTGGCGTTGATGTTGTAGCAATAAATGCCTGTTTGTGTCAGCCACAGCGTTGTTCCTTTGTTCCCTCAGAGCAAGACCCGCTGTGGTCGGAGTGCGCTCGGTAGCGCACACAATCACGGGATGGAGTGCGGTGGTTTTGAATTATGTCGGCCGCAGTTTAACTGGGGGGAGAACGTATTTATCTCTCCAATTAAAATCCCACAAAATGTATTTGAGTAAGTACGAATTCCGGCTTGCCACATTCATGTCTAACAAATATATATTGAGGGCAGAAAAAACCAACGCTTATTGAAGATATTTTGCCCAAACTATTAGGCGGAAGACTTTTTAGAGAGTTGTGCTTGATTTGAAGAGAAAAAAAAAACAAGAAAATGGGGTACCCTTGAAAATTAGGTGGTTAGGGTATGCAAACGATTTCTGACAGCGAATACTGCGTACACATCTGAGCCTCGCTTACATATGTAATTTCTCGGAGTTCTAAACAATCCTCTGAATTTAGTTAGTTTAGTTTATGGGGGCTTAGCATTCCAAAGAGCCTCCGGCTATGAGGGATGCCGTAGTGAAGGGCCCCGTAAATTTTGACCACCTGGGGTTCCTTAAAATGCACAGACAGCACACAATACCAGGGCCTCTAGCATTTCGCCTGCATCGAAATTTAACCACCACAGCCGAGACCGAACCCGCGTCTTTTGAGTCAGCAGCCGAGCGCCATAACCACTGAGCCACTGCGGCGGCTCAATACTTTGAATTCGTTGAATTTGAGCATGATGAGCTGTTACAACTAAAGAATTAGCAATGTAATGGACTTTTCTTCTACATATTGTTAAGAGAAGAAGACTGATGATATGAAGTGACGATGCCTTTTATATTCGCAGGTGACGAGTCGCAACAGTCGACAACTTTGAACGAAAGATTAGATGCCTGTTCACAATATAGAAAAAATCACACAAGAAAATAACTGAAAAGTCACTCACATAGAAGCGTGACGAAATTAGCCGCTTCACCCGCCAAAGCCAACTCTTTTAATTGCAATGTCTCCATCCTAACTAGGTACTTACATCCAATAACCAATTAAATCAGTTCAATCTTACGCGGTTTATAAGTCAGTCAACTGATGATATTAGATAGTAAAGCAATTTTCCCCAACCGCTACGCTATTTCTTCTCTCATTATTTGAGTCCCTGTTATTACCTTTTCCATGGAGACACACCGTCGGGCCTTGCAAAAACTGTTTTCTCAGCTGTCGTAATGTTTAGCCTCTCCAGCCATCCCCATGATTACATATTCGTGAAAAAGCCCTTCCAAAGTAAGCTCTGACGTGAACCGAAGCCATTTAGTAGCACCTTTTGACATTTGTACACAGAAACAAGGAACAAGTGGAACGTGAACAGTAAATTTTGACTCAAAATTTCATGCTGACACCAATAAAGAGAAACACGTCACCACAGTAGCAAGCTTTGGACCACTCCTAAACAAAACGGGTATGCTGTAAATGCACAACCAATGACCCTAAGCTTCCTTCGAGCAGCGTTGCAGCAGAATTTTGTGAAAAAGCCAGACATGGCAGACAGGGTCTGCAGGAAACTAAGAAAGGGAGTCGGAACGACCGCCTTCCTCTCTTGCTGGCATAGAACCATCTGTTCCAGTCATCTAAAGATGCTGGCTTACCCTTCGAGAGTTCTCAGTCACGGCAGTCCCCTCTGCTGTTGTCAGCAAGAAATGCAAGAGAAACAAAAGTCTCTGCACCCCATCGGCCCGACAACACGCGAAGAAAATTTCACCAGTTCCAAGGTTGTGTGATGTTGAGGTGGGGGGAGGGGGAAGCTTTTTTCCTACACTTTCCAGTGGGTGGGGTTTGTTCATTGCCTCAGAGCACTACCAAGGCACCAAACACAAAGGGTGGGGCGACCCCCCCCCCCCCCCCACACACACACTTGGATCCACCACTGAATCGAACTCGTCAACACTGGTGACCATAGGCTACGAACTTAAACAAACCTCTTTTATGTCACCACACATACTAATATCATGCAGTTATTTCTGTACTTATAACAGCACTATACCTAAAAAAATTTAGTCTCAATGATACCAAAGTAATGATAGTTGGAAAGGCAAGTAATGATATACACACCTGTGACAACTGTCAAATTTGCTCTCAGGTTTTTGATGGTTTCTCGTGCTTTCCGAAGCTCGAATTCCAAGACTGATATAACAAAAAAAGGAGGAAAAACTTTTTAATACAGCAACAAATGCAAACATGAAATTTAATAGATGCTTCAGCAGAGTAGAAATTGGGGCCTGTTGGTAGTTCATGATGAGGAAGTTAGAGCGCAAAAAAACAAAGTGGAGACAGTTTAAAAAAAAAACAAAGACAAAGTGGAGACATGGACGGGACAAGCGCTGAGCTGTGGTCAAGTCTATATCGGTCAGACAGGTCGATGTTTAAACGACAGATTGAGGGAGCATGCCAATTCACTAGATAAAGGCTACGGCTCGAACCTCCCACCCCATTGTAAGGACTGCAAATGTCTACCGCTGCTGAAAAGCACCTCGGTAATCGGGAGGCATCAAGGTAGGCTCGAACGTGAGCTGTTTGAAGCTGCTAAGATCGCTCAGAACGATCTATGCATCAGCACGCCCTCAGTGCACATGACTCCAAAAGAACATAGATTTTTGTTATCATAATGTGTATAATCTTAGCTATTTTGAACCATGTATGCCTTCACCACCTTCTGCACACTCGCCTCAGGGTTTAACAACAGCAAGTTTGGGAGACAAGAGGTTTAGCGCATGCGCGGCGGCCCCGCTAGGTTCCCTTCCCACACTTCAATAAAGCAGTTGTTGAAAGTTAAAAAAAAAGCGCTTGTCCCATCCACGTCTCCGCTTTGTCTTTGTTTTTTTGCGCTCTAACTTCCTCTTAATAGATGCCACACCTCTGACCAACCAATCTTTCACAGTAAAATAAATAAAAATAAAAGTAGCTCTATGTATGAGCAAGCACAATCTCCTCTTAACAGAAAATGGTTGTAGCGCCGAAACAGACATCACACAGAAAGCTAGACGGGACAGGCGCAACTTGGAAGTTGCATCTGTCCCATCTAGCTTTCTGTGTGTTGTCTGTTTCGGCGCTACAACCATTTTCTGTAAACATGCACCAACTAGCCCCCCAACAAGTATTCCAATCTCCTCTCCTTATACCCCAGCACCTCAAGCTATTAGCGGATACCATAACCCACAGCATAAATACTATGCCATAATAATAAAACTGAATATGATAATTACGGGATAATTACTCAAGCCTCTGGCAAAAAAGCTGCCAACAAGCATTGCCACACACAGATAAAATGTTGTTAATGGCTATTTATAAATAAAAGAATACCAATGGAAGGAAAAGGCGTTGTAGCCATGGCATCTGCCATCGAAACCTGAGCTGTGGCTAGCAGGAATAAAATGGCAGGGAGAGGGAAAGAAAGGGGGGAGTGCTAGCAAGAAAGGATAGGGGTAGGGCGGCAATAACACTATGTACAAATACATGATATGAAAATACATGCAGGGTGACAGATAAAAGTACAGTACGGTCCACTGTTAAAGGGAACATGCGATTACGTGACCTCCGCACTTCGCAGCACGCTGCCGCCAAGCACTTGTGGGAATTGTCGGCACAAGACGCATGCGCAGTAAGCACAGCGGCTGGTCTTTCCACACATGTGCCTCATGCCGCATATTGACGCCGCATCTAGATAGCCGGGCTTCGTGAAGCGCGGAGGCCACGCAATCGCACGTTCCCTTTAACAATGGACCATACTGTACATACCACATTCTAAGCCATCCTTAGGCCTAGCAAGACTAGGGTATCACAGAAGAGTGCATGGCAAAATCAAACAACAGGTTAAAGGACTAAGAGCTGACTTTGAAGGACTCCAAATTTTTTGGCACAATGAACAGCTTGGTGTCCAAAGTGTCTGATTCAGCAGCAGTCACATTAGAAATGCTGTAAAGAATTTTAAGGTACTTTTCCACAGTGAAAACAATTATTTTTGTTTACACCAAAGCTGGAAACAATGAGTGTGATGGCAGACAAGCATCAGCAAAACTAATGAAATGACAATAAATGCGAAGCCAGCTGCAAGAAAGTACCGTATTTACATCATTATATGTCAACTCTAATTCGTCGACCCCCCCCCCCAATATCTTGTCCGAAAAAAAAAAAAGAAATGTGGGCGTGCCCATGGACACATTCCACAACACAAATGTAATATATTTTTGGCGCTCACTATTCGCCCACACTTGCACCATCGTCCTCTCACTAGTGCTGCCGTTGTCATGGCTGCTCCGGTCCCATAGCACGTCATTCTAACCAGAGCTTTTTGATATAAGATTACAGAGCTCTGGTTCTAACGTCGTCATTCAGCAAAATTCCGCACTTCGCAAACATTGCACCATGATATGGCATGGAACGGTTGAAAATTTTGCTTTGCTACAGCCATCACACCTATATCACCCATCCCGAAACGTCGAACTTACAGCCTGGCGCACAGCTTGTTTCTTAGGCGCTAAGAATGGCAACCATGTTGAATGCACATAGGTCGGCACACTCACTCATGAGTGCACTCATATCGCCTCACTCACACTCACGTCTGTGAGAGTGTGTGTGAGTGAGTGGTCGTGAGTGCGAGTGAGTGAATGCGAGTGTGGGTGGTCATGGGTGTGAGTGCGAATGAGTGGTCATGAGTGCAAGTGGACGTGAGTGTGAGTGTGAGTGAGTGGATGTGAGTGTGGGTTGTCATGAGTGTGAGTGTGAGTGAATGGTCGTGAGTGCGAGTGGACGTGAGTGTGAGTGAGTGGATGTGAGTGAGCGCGAGTGAGTGTGAGTGGCCATGAGTGCGAATACGATTGAGTGGATGCAAGCGTGAGTATAGAGGTGAGTGGGCTCATGAGCGGCTGTGAGCGGATATGAGTGGCAATGAGTGGTTGTGAGCGGATATGAGTGCGAATGCGATTGAGTGGATGTGAGCATGAGTATAGAGGTGAGTGGGCATGATTGATGAGTGGATGTGAGTGGGCGTGAGTGGCAATGAGTGGCTGTGAGTGGACATGAGTGGTTGTGAGCGGATATGAGTGGCAATGAGTGGTTGCGAGGGGTGGGTGGACGCGACAGCGAAGTCGGTCGCCTATGTTTCGCGACGCTGATACCCGCTTAGCTAATTTCATGATGTTGACAGCTGCGGGAAGCAAATATTCACTACTGATGGCGCTCGAGGCAGCATAAGGCATCATGCTGGTTTCTTTGGACAACTGAAGGAAAGGATTCCGCTAGCACAGGAACGGCAATCTTTTGTTGCTTTTGTAGTTCACCGTTGGCACGGGCGCAGGCCCTTCGCGAATCCAGTGAGCCGCTATGAGTTTTGTGAGACCCTTTATCGAATTTCGCATTGCCAGTCCTGAAAATATAGATTTATGTCTCGTGCCACGCTCCCCGCATGGCTCGATCTCGTATATATATAAGCTGCAATGCTTACTGCTGAAACAACGACTGTCCGCTTCTCGGCAATAACTACCGTAAGTTGGGACCTCGAGTGCTGCAGCGGACTGAGGTTTTTTTCTTTGCCCAGGTGTGCGCAATGCAGAGCTCTTCTCTGGCCGTAATTTGTTCATAGGCTCTGACCCACGCACTAACCCGACCTACTTAGCCCAGTTCTTGAACTGCACAAACCCGGCTCAAGCCCGGAAACGACGCGAAAACCAAGTGCGCTTTTCGGTAACGCCAGAGGATTCTTGTTTCTATCATGTACTTGAAAGAGCCCAGCGTCTCAAATCAAGCATGTGGTTTTTATAATTTATTTTTTGTATGCACTGCATCAGGCATGGTAATGCCTTTGACGACCAAGGAGATATCCAAAATGCCAATATTTTACGTTTTAATTTGCGCCAGAAATTATTGTTTCGTGCTGATGGTGATAGTGAAGTTCGCGGTCCTGTGCATTGTTTGCCGCGTCCGGGTTCGCGATAAAGGAATGGTCATTGAGTTTTTTTTTTCTGCCCTCCGTACAACTGCAGAGAAGGGGGTGAGTCACACTGGCTACCCAGCGGTATAAGGGGAGCCAGATAGCGACGGATTCTGAGAATAAGGGAAAGGTCAAACACCCTCCGGGAACATATACGTCCAGTTGCATCCCACTGTGCACGTTCTTTCGGAAAGGTGGATCCTCGTCGTGTGGCTTTTGTCCCATGTCTATGGCAGCACGCGTTGACAGCTTGAGGCGCGGTAAACAGGACACTGCCACGCTAGCTACAGGCATGAAGACAGTTTGTAAGTGACGGTACTGAACAGATGGGCCTTGAGGTGACTTTCCCCGAACCTCAGTTTACCAGAGGTTGAATCAACCTGCACCGTGGGAAATCGAGAATGTTTCCGAAGCTCGCGGGAGGAAGGGAGAAACCTCCGAAATCTTGATGGTGGAAAATATACACATTTGTGCAGTGTTTTAGGAGAGGAGTTATCTTCTTTCCAAAATCACCGATTGGCTGTGTTGTCCTTTCTTAGTTGTTGATTGGTGACGTTTTCCTTTCCCCAATGATTTATTGGGTTGATGTTTGTAGAGTTACCTGATTGGTTACTGTCTCCACCGAGGGCGGATTCACAGGGTTTAAAATCAGGTGTTTGGGCGGCACCGAAGGCTGGTTTCGTCACATAAAGCTACTAGCCAGTCAAATGTAAACAAGTTTTCTCCTTGCTTGTATCTTTCTTTGTTTTATTGATTGGTAATAAAAATTAATCTCTCCAGAAGTGTCCTCTGGCAACGTGATCGAGCAATATCGAATCTGCAAGATGTCAAGCATCCTTTAATAATCATAATCAACGTAATTTATCTCTACAAGATTGAGAGGGAAACTCAACTGTGATGGAACGTTGCGGCGATTTTCGGCAGTGGATATGAGGTGGCAAGCAAATTGTCGGGCCTTTTTTTGATTGGTTGGACGTACAGTTTGAACTTAATTTTTATGTACTCGGGAAAGGGATATAAAATAGAATGTCTCTGAGTATTGTCACCGTTTCACTCGAGAAAAAAAAAACTACAGAAGAAAAGCAGTACACGCGACTGAAAGTTAATAAGAATCAAGCTAGGGCGACAGTTTTCGTTTCGCTTGAAAGTATCGTGCAAGCGAGTACTGCTAAAGCACTGAAGAAAAAAACATACGACGCCACAGCCAAAAATCTGACCAGAAGAGAGCAGAAAATTGAGGGCGGCGGGCGGAAGGGGAGCCAGGAGCTTTTCATAAACAGGTCGAAGGGTGCTGACATATTCGACACTGGACTGTGCTCGTAGAACAGGAAAGAGTTGAAAATTAAGCTCCCCCACACTCTCCCCGGAGTGCAAAAAAAAAAAAAAGTTTTTCTTTCGTCATGAAAAGGGTCCTGTCAGCATCATATAAGCAGAACTACGCCGTTTGCAATATGAGCGGGTGGGGGCTGGCCTGGCAAGTAAAAAACTGCATACAAGCTTCTGCTGTATGCATGCGAGGCTTGGTTCTCATTTGTGCCGCCTAATCTTTGGCATTTGGCGAGTGAAACCGAAATGAGCTGGTGAAATGCAATTTTGTTTATTTTTCGCGTTCTGTGGTTGTGGTTTTGTGGGGTTTAACGTCCCAAAGCGACTAAGGCTATGAGAGACGCCGTAGTTTAGTACAGTAAGGGGATTAATTTCTGTTTGCACGCACTGATTTCAGCAATCTTACCCCCACTGATATCTGGACAGCATGAGGTATCCTTTGAACCAGATACTATGATTTCCTCCATGAACTTCTGGATAGCGATTTTTCCCAGTAAAGTCATATCGTTTCAGATTGGCAAAAATTGGCTCACAAGTTAGCTGCATACGCGTTCTTCCGCGAACGACGTTGGAGAATAATCTGATGCAAAGTAAGCACCCCCTATTACCACGCGGATGCGCACGTGGTCTCCGCATGCCTCAAAAACCTCAAAAACACCGCGTTTGTTTGTAAAACTTCCTTCAGTCGGGGAATAGGTGCAATGCAGAAAATGTACTGCCCTGCAGACATGTACACAGATCGGTCACACATAGTAAGCTTAGTAGGTTTTGTAAATGGATTGATAATGGCAACCAACTTCCCCTAGCATCGTTATTACGCGGGGAAATCCTCTACTTGCGACCCATTCCAGCCATTTTCATTTGCGTCAGGAAATCACTCGATCGTTTGAAAAACACGCTCCATTTTCCATGCCGCGAAAAGTATTCATAGTCGCCACTTGACTCCAATTAGTTGATGCAGAGTCACGGACAGGTCATTGTCAAGGAAGACCAAATATTGGTAATTAGACACCATCCAAGAATACTGTCAAGGCAAACTCATTATTATTACTTGCGCACCGTCATAGGCACACGCGCAAGTGAGGAGGGTGCGCCCCCCCCCCCCCAAATCGCCAAGTCTGCCCCATACATTTAATCTGTCGGACCTGTTCCGTAATTGTTTACAGTGCAGGGCTACGGCCAAGCAGGTTTCTGGTTAACCTCCCTGCCTTTCCGTCCTTTTTCTCTCTCTCTCTCTCTCTCTTAACGGCCAAAGACCTGTGATGTTGGTTTGGTTTGGTTTGGTTTATGGGGTTTAACGTCCCAAAGCGACTAAGGCTATGAGAGACGCCGTAGTGGAGGGCTCCGGAAATTTCGACCACCTGGGGTTCTTTAACGTGCACTGACATCGCACAGTACACGGGCCTCGAATTTCTCCTCCAAAGAAATTCAGCCGCTGCGGCCGGGATTGAACCCGCGTCTTCGGGCCAGCAGCCGAGCACCATAGCCACTGAGCCACCGCGGTGGCACCTGTGATGTTGCGTTCCAAGAACTGTTTACTTGCCGGGTCATTTTGGAGGCAATCTTTTCAGTTTCTTTTTTGCTGTGACAGTAGCCAAAAACAAATCTGTAATATTTTCTGTGGCCTAGAGAGAACGGAAATTACTCCAGAAGCGCGACGCTACATCAATGCTTCAGCGACGCAGTGATTGCCTTCCTCTGCACGTACTCACGTACTGAACAAGGGAGGGAAAGCCTCAGGGTGTTTGCGAACGTTTCAACAAGAGGACTGTTTTCGTCTGGGTGGAGACAAGACCTCTTGTGGAAACGCTGGCAATAGTCTGAATCTTTCCCCTCACTTGTTCACATTTTGAGCGTCAAAAAAACCAGCCGCTTATCCTTATCTATACCCTATAATCCTCGGTGTTACAGATTAAAATAAAAACTACACCTCTATAATATCTGTATAATTTGCAATTCCATGAGATGGAAATAAATGTTTTATAATCATTCCTCATATTTGCTCTGCGTTTTGGCGGCAGGGGCCTAGGTGAGAGGTAGTTGGGGGGGGGGCAATGCGCTGAAACTTGGCTCATTCTCATGGAGAACCCTGCGCACGCCTATGAACACCGTTCAAAAACTTGTCTAAGCATCTTAGCTCAGCAAGCGCAGGAGCACACGTGCTTAGCATTCGGTGCATGGAATATGCGTGATGAGTGACCACTTTCTTCGAGCATCGCAAATTGGCCAAATAGCCCGACAAAGCCTGGGCGGCTCACCACCATATCTTTGCGACTCAGGATAATGCTTGGGGAGCTACGAGGGCAGTCGGCCGCGACAGTAAATCTCTCATCCCCTCCGTTGTCAGCAAACAAGGAAACAGTGGCTGAACGAGAATGAGAGTGAGCAGACATGAGTGTGAGTTTGAGTGGAAATGAGTGTGAGTGAGTGGTTGTGAGTACGAGTAGTCATGAGTGTGAGTGAGTGGTTGTGAGTGCGAGTTGTCATGAGTGCGAGTGAGGGGTTGTGAGTGGTCATGAGTGTGAGTGAGTGGTTGTGAGTGCGAGTGGTCATGAGTGTGAGTGAGTGGTTGTGAGTGCGAGTTGTCATGAGTGCGAGTGAGGGGTTGTGAGTGGTCATGCGTTGGAATGCAGTATGACCGAGGTTCGAGCAAAGACCCATGAAAATGAAGAAACAAATGCAGTTGCAACCGCAGCGCATGACGTACTTAAACTTCACCATGAAAAACTGGTTGATTTGGAAAACCGCAGCCGCCGTTCGAATTTGATTGTTTTTGGGATTACCGAAGATCCTAATGAAACGGAAACAACGCTACGGGAGAAGGTTATTGAAGACGTCTTCAAGGATAAGGTGGGGGTAGATTGTGTTTCAGTAGCGAGAATTCACAGACTCGGGAAGAGACCCACAGGAAGGCCCGTCATTGCGTTTTTCCAGGATTACACTGAAAAACAAGCCCTCATGAAGAATGCTCACAAACTGAAAGGATCAGGAATATCCTTGCAAAATGATTACTGCGCAGACACGCTGCGCAAGCGCCGACTACTTTGGAACAGCGCGAAAGAAGAAAAAGATAGCGGCAAAAAGGTCTGGCTTGTTCATGATAAGATTCGCGTTGGCGGCGACTTGTACATTTGGGACGACGTACACAACACACGGAAACTAGTTGCAAAAAGGGATGACACAGAAATGAGACTAGAGCACAGAAATGACACAGAAATGAGACTAGAGCAGGCAGAATAGCAATCACGGTCTTTCCAGTTTCGGCTGCTTTCACTAAATGCCCAAAGCATTGTCAACAAAATAGACAGACTGCAAGATCTTTTATTAGTATATGATCCTCATATATGCGTTATTTCTGAAACCTGGTTGCATGACGGGGTGCAGGATGACGAAATAATTTCGCCAGGTTACCAACTGTTTAGAAGAGATAGATTCTCCCGAGGTGGTGGCGTCGCAGTTATAGCAAAAAATAGTGTTGATATAAGAGAACTAGATCAGATTGATAACCACGAAAGCTTGTTTTTGAATGTCTCTCTCTGGGGTTTTTCATTCATACTGTGTTCTGTGTACCGCGCACCAAATGCTGATGATCACTTTATGCAGAAATTATACGATCACCTTTTGAAATTCAGAGGAAAAAACTTAATTATAACTGGTGATTTTAATCTTCCTCAAATAAAATGGAATAACTGGAGCTATGGGCACAGTCCTTCCTGTGATATACTCATTGATATGATGCTAACTTTTAGTCTTGAAGAGGTTATTACTGTTTCTACCAGAGGAGACAATATTCTAGACCTCTTATTTCTCAGTGAAATTTTCCATGAAGGAACCGCTGAAATTGATGCAGGCATTTCAGACCACAAATTAATTTCTTTTTCATCAACAATCAATGTAAATAGAAGAAAACAACGAGAACGAATTAAGGTTAGGGACTATGCTAAAGCAGATGATACATCAATTATCGATTACTTAGACCTATACCTAAATGTTGTCCATGATGATGTCGAGCTTTCATGGCAAAAGTTCAGGGACATAGCCTCTTATTGCATTAACAGATTCATTCCACTGAGAAGTGTCAAGAAACCTCCATCAAACCCGTGGATAAACAGAGATATTATCCAAACTAAGCGAAAGCTAAAGCGAATGAAGAAACATAGCAGGCAGAGTTTGGTTTGGTTTGGTTTATGGGGTTTAGCGTCCCAAAGCGACTAAGGCTATGAGAGACGCCGTAGTGGAGGGCTCCGGAAATTTCGACCACCTGGGGTTCTTTAACGTGCACTGACATCGCACAGTACACGGGCCTCTAGAATTTCTCCCCCAAAGAAATTCTAGCCGCCGCAGCCGGGATCGAACCCGCGTCTTTTGGGTCAGCAGCCGAGCACCATAACCGCTGAGCCACCGCGGCGGACAGGCAGAGTTTGTCTTCCGAGAAATTGAAAACTCAATTACTAACAAAAGTGAAAGCAGCCCGAGATAAGTTTTTCAGTCATGATCTTGCTGATTTTATTTCACATGCTCCACAGAAGTTTTGGCGTTTTTTAGGTCAATCTAAACAGGCAATTCATAAAATTAAGGTTAATGATGAAATAATTGAAGACGCTTCCAGTATTGCCGAACACTTCAATGATTATTTTTGGAGTGTGTTTTCTGACCTGGATGAATATGAACATCATAACAATGATAGGTCTTTTGTACACGACATTGTGATTTCCAGGCAAGGTGTTTTGGATATGCTCTTAAAAATTGATGTCAGGAAATCTGCAGGGCCGGATAATATACCAAATGCTTTTTTACGAAGGTATGCGGAACAGATATGCGTTTTTTTAACTGACTTTTTCAAATTATCATTACAATTAGGAGAAATACCATCTGACTGGCGTACCGCAAGAGTTGTTCCAATTCATAAAAAGGGTGACCATCTTACAGTATCCAATTATCGTCCCATTTCTATAACGACCACTTGCAGCAAATTATTAGAGCACATTGTCGCAGGCTTTATTCGTCAGTTTTTGACAGACCATAATGTCCTCTCTCCATTACAACATGGGTTTCGAAAGGGACTGTCGACAACAACTCAACTTGTGTCAGTTGTTCATGAAATCTCTCAGGTGCTTGACGCGTCCGGGCAAGTCGATATGCTCTTTTTTGATTTTAGTAAAGCATTCGATAAGGTTCCACATGGAAAATTACTCCGCAAACTAGAGCGCATTGGTCTTCCTACAAATATTATAACATGGATCCAGGCCTACCTCCGTCATAGACAGCAATTTGTTGAAATTAACAAATGTACTTCCAATATCCGTCAGGTAACTTCTGGTGTGCCGCAAGGCAGCGTATTAGGACCACTTTTATTTTTGATCTATATTAATGATATAGTCGACGTAATTCCTGATGATGTCTATGTTAATTTATCTGCGGATGACTGTGTCATTTTTAGAAAAATTGTTTCCAGGAACGACAGCAATTACTTACAGGAATCAGTTAATGCTATCCGTGATTGGTGTGAACTTTGGTGCATGGAAATCAATGTAAACAAAACAGTTTTGCTGCGAGTCACACGGAAAAAAGAACCTACTGTATTTTCTTATGTACTTAACAACACAATAATATCTGAGGTTGAAAAATACAAGTATTTGGGTGTCACATTCAATAGTAAACTCTCTTGGTCAAACCATATTTCCATTACATGTTCAGCAGCATTGCGCAAGTTGTGGTTCTTGAAAAGGAAACTTAGAAATGCACCTGCAAATACCAAAATGTTAGCATACAACACATTTGTCCGTTCCAAACTGGAGTATGCAGCAGTTGTATGGGATCCTCATACTAAAAAGAATATAATGAATTTAGAGCGTGTTCAAAGGAAGGCTATCAGATTCATCTTCAGTAAATATAAAAGAGAGGATTCTCCGTCTTTAATAATGCTTGCAAATAAAATCAGTACGCTGGAAAACAGGCGGAAGATAAGTCGTCTCCAATTTTTACATAACATTATAAACGGAAAAAGCGCACTTCAGCGGCCTCATTGCGTAAAACTTCTAAGTTCACGCCAGACAAGACACAGACATAACCTTTCACTTACGCCAATATTTTCTAAAACAAAATCCCATATGAATAGTTTCTTTCCGTGTACTATTCATGAATGGAATTCTATACCTGTCGAGGTATTGCAGTCACAAAACTTTGCAGAAGAGCTAGAAAAACATCTTTCTTCCATAAACTAACTGAAACAAAAGAGTTCACAATCTGTTGTTTTCCTAACTCCTTCACTCTGTCATGCCTTTCCCCCCCCCCCCCCCCCCCCCCCCCCCCCAGAAACAGTTCTGTTGTTTTGAGTAAAAATTGCCCGCCGGTTTGTTATTTCACATGTGCCACTCTTCATGTTTTGTTAGTTATTGTGCTGGTGCCAGAATGTATTCATTGAGTAACACTGCTACATCCAGCATTATTTTTCATTAGTGTTTGTTGCTGTTTTGCATTGTCACACTTTTTACTGTATTGCCCCTCCTGCTAGGGCCAGTTTATAGGCCTGCAGTATCAATAAATAAAAAAAAAAATGAGTGTGAGTGAGTGGTTGTGAGTGCGAGTGTAAGTGAGTAGTTGTGAGTGTGAGTGGACATGAGGGCGAGCGTGAGTGAGTGGTCGAGTGTGAGCGGACATGAGTGTGAGTACGTGTGAGTGGTCGTGAGTGCGAGTGAGTGGATGTGAGTGTGGGTGGTCATGAGTGTGAGTGAGTGCTTGTGAGTGGTAGTGGACATGAGTGCAAGTGTGAGTGAGTGGTTATGAGTGTGAGTGGACATGAGTGCGAGTGTGAGTGAGTGGTTGCGAGTCTGAATGGACATGAGTGTGAGTGCGTGTGAGTAGTAGTGAGTGCGAGTGGTCATGAGTGTGAGTGAGCCACCTCTCATGGTGCCGAGGTATGTGAATGCAGGCATGAAAGAGCGCCGAACACTCATTGGACCCGGAGCAATAATGATGATTGACAAAGCTTGCCAGTAAAAAAAAAAAACTGGTAAAATGTGGCCGGTGATGAAGTCAAATGTGTCAAACAGAGCCAAGAGAAACTATGCGTGAGCGGCGGCGTCTTTTCCATCAGCTACCGACACTCCTCAGAAGCGCTGACATTCCGAGTGGCAGTGCCGCCGCAATTGCAACAGTGGCCTTTCCACCAACTATTGACACTCCTGTGAGCACAGAGTATCCAGTCAAAAGTAAAAAAAAGAATTGAAACCTCTTCCGAACAAGTGCGCAGAAAAGCTGAGTGCTGCAGGGTAGAGCCATAAAGCAAACATAAAATTGCAACCACGCGTTAGCGTCCCTGGTATCTCGATTCTCTTGCCTTTATTGATGGTGCCATGCTTTGGTCTCGATTGTAAGCCGACCCCCGTATTTCGGATTTTCACATTTTAAAAATAGGTCGACTTACAATCGTGTAAATAGGGTAACTATGTATGCACTGAACAATGCAACTGTACTCTACACATGCTCTCAGGACTGTTGCATTCCTTCTGGGCTAATATATACATGCACACAGGTGCCTGCCACCATGTCTTGAGGGCTGCCACTGCCCTGTGTTTCCACTTGTCGAAGCCCCTCTTTTCAACAAATTTTCTTCAGGTAAGAAGACACTCTAAAGAGGATACAAATTTCAATAAAACCTAACACACTTTTGTGATAAAAAAAAACAATGCATTTAACAGTACGGTTATGTCTGCCATTTTCATAACCATAAATGACAGTATGGTTATATGGTCATATGTTACACACACACAGACAGTACAGAAGTAATGCTGAATACAAAAATGCTTCATCATGTTTACGCAATATTCCTAAGCCAAATTAAATAGAGGTTTAGATTTATGGAGGCCAGAGTCCCAAAGCGACTCAACGCTGACCAAAGCGACTCAGGCTGTGAGTGATGCCGTAGTGGAGGGCTCCGGAAATTTCGACCACCTGGGTTTCTTTAACGTGCACCAACATTGCAGATAAACGGGCCCCTAGCATTTCACCTCCTCAAATTTGAAAGAGAATTCCTTGTTTAGCCATTTATTCCGTGCCCATTACTGTCAATATAAACCAAAATCTTCTCACTTTTACCACAACCTCATGACATGTCTTTGTCTGTAACCGATCCCTTTAAAGTAGTTACAGCACAGAAACAGAAATTCAGAATTGAAAAGCTGAACATAAGGCGGTGATCATAAGGCGGTGATCATAAAAAGAGAGAGTCAAAAATCACTTGCTTTGCGAGGAACCTGTTTCAGAAAAAAAATGCAAACTCGGCATAAGTTTCTTGGCGATACAAGAAAAACACACAAGAATGCACAGCACTCCACAAGCTTCAGGAATGTACACAAACGAAAGTGGCTGCATGTTTATAAACAAGCCGCTGGTCACAAAATGTTGTCACCATCATAAATTGCTGTTGGCAAGGGCACAAAATGTTAGAAATTTTCACAAGCGACAGCAGTTTTCTAGAAAATAAAAAATCGTGACTTCTCCATCTCTGAGAGGTGAATAAGTGACGGGAACACTGCAGCTGCCCCGATACCAGCCACCCTTAAAGGTGCACTGAAGAGGAATCTGAACTCATTTTTTTTGTCGCGGGAACTCGATCTACACATTCCCAGCATTCTTAGCAACTTTGATTTATTGCCCTGTGCAGCCGATTTCCCTAATTAAATAGGATAAACGTCCGGCTCCCACCTTGTTTTTTTTTAATTCCCCGCATATGGTGGGAGGAGTCGACCAACGCATGGAGTGCCTTTCAGGCAGTCACGTGGCAACTTTGCGTTCGCTTTTATTTTCTTTCTTTTAGGTTGCCGTGAATAAATAGGTCTAGTCAGAGACTACATAGCTGCAAATTAGGCCCATGGAAATAAAAATACTCATAGACTCTTTGCTTTCGCCCATCACTGCGTATAACTCCACTGATGGCAGAGCGGCAAGCCACCACAGGACTGGGCGAAAGGTTGGTCGACTCCTCCCAATGTTTGCGGGGAATTCAAAAAAAAAAAGCGGGAGCCCGACATTAATCCGATTTAAATTAGGCAAATCGGCCGCACAGGGCAATGATTCGAAGTTTCCAAGAACGCTCGGAACATGTAGATCAAGTTCCAGCGGTAAAAATACGAGTTCAGATTCCTCTTCAGTGCACCTTTAAGGGTGCACCTGCATAACAAGACCGCATGCGGCACATCCTCGAGAGCACCCCTACCTGGCCAGAGCAACACCACAGCCACAAACTCACCGGATAACACTCTCACTAGTCAGTAAGCAAACGCAAGTGTTTCTGGTTAAGATATGCAACAGCAATGTTGATGTTGTTTACCCCATAAAAAGGCATTATACAGCTGTAAGCGTAAAAGAAATGTGCCCGGAATTGTGAAAAGCACATCTCTGAAATAGTCCTGGCCGTTGGTTTTTATTCATCACATAAAGGCATTCCATCCATGTGTTAAATAAGTACAAAACCTACATTTTCAGGCCTCGCATGTTTTTGCTCCCAACCATGCACAGTTCTTTAGGAATGACAAAACTGAAAAAGATATGCCCAAATGTGCTTTAATTAATTCATTACAGTGCAGCTTTCCTCCTAGGGTACCGAAGAATGCCCTGTACACAAAATTGCCACAAGTCATGTATGCTCGCAAGAATTGACGAAGCAGTGAATGCATCGATTTTCGGCGAGCACACGTGATTCGTGGAGCTTCTGTGCACTAAGCTGTCAATGTCATTGACTGTGGAAAAAAACGATGCAAAAAACTGTGCTGTAATAAATTATTTAAAGCATACTGCAGCACATCTTCATCAGTTTGCTTTTAATGCCCCGTGAACAGCCTTCAGCAGAAAGCAGATTCCCGAAACTTGATGTTCCTACTCCTTTAATTACTTTCACCCAGCAGCACACAAATAACTTTTCTAACACTTCTACCACTGGAAACATTACATTTACGCCGCGCAACAAACAATGGCTTACCTACCAGCAACTCTTTCATCCAGCTGTTTCTCTCCATCATCCGAATACCTCGCAAAGTCCAAGGAATCAAATGTCTGGACACTTGACGTTCTCGCTGCGGACCAAACATTTTTTAATTGGAAAAAGTTGAACACAAATCACGGCACAAAAGTAAAACTGATATTTGGGCATGAGGCACTAACAGCATACTAATACCACGTATATGATTCATTACATAAATCTATATATGGGTGATTTCACGAGATATCAAGCTGCCTAAATATTTCAAATTTTTTCGATTATTTTATATATTATGAACACATTATTCAGTAGGCTAACAGTGAATTTCATTTTGTGAAAATGCTAATATTTCAGAATAAAAAAATTGTAGCGATGTCGTGGCAGATGCAGCGTTTTAATGCACAGCTCAATTTCGCAAATCTGCAGTGACGTAAAAATCTAGATATGAACACTATAATAGATATATTTTGTGTGCTAAAAGTACAGGTAAAAAGCAATATGTAAGGCTCATTTCCGCCATTGTGAAAAAGTTGCAGCTTACTAAAAAAATATTTCTAAAACGACACAAGTCTCAAATGAGGCTATTTTCAAGTTTTTTCCTTCACAAATATAAAGCACATCTACAAATTTGCATAATAGATAAGCATCAAGGTGCCAAAAAAGTGTACCAACTTTTATTGCTTTATAATGTAGGGAAGAACAAGAAGTACTGCCCTAAATCTGGGATTTTTGAATATAGTTGTGTTTTTCCAAAATCGAAGGGAAAAAAACCCCATTGACAATTTTGCTTAAAACTCCTGAAACAAGCCTCTAGAAGGAGGCAAAAAAGAATACGAAAGAACAAGTTGCATTATTTTGTCTCCAACAATGCTATCCAAGCTCAAACTTGTTGCTTCTTGAGCGTCAATGAAGGGGCGGAAGCAGCAAACACGCCCTCCGCTGCTCTAAATTTTCTCCAAATCCCAAGACTGAGACCTTTTCCATCAAGAGAGAGCATACCTAATTACTTTTGTGGACAAACACCGATCTGTGACGTAAGCAGGATTCGGTGGCGCCGCTATCGCCGAGTGCGGGTAACAAATGGGAGTGCGGCCCATAGGAATGCATGTAAACAAAAGTTTTGAATGTAATTTTCTTACTGCACATTGCATCTATGAAGACATGCATGTTCCCAGGCCCTCGCTTTGTCGGTCCACTCCAAACATGCCGTGGCTAATTTTCTTTTCTAATTAGCAAAACGCATTCTGATGTCTTTTTTTGGCCGCTGCTCATTTATTTTGATTGGTTATACTGGTTATATGCTGGACTGGTTATAGCTATGCAGGAGTAGGCATTCTCTCAACTTATGTACAATTTTCTTTAAGCTTCTGCCTATCACAGAGACTCCAATGTGAGTAAATGAGGTCCTGCTTCATAATTAAAGGACGATAAAAGCGTATAATACAGAATGTGGATTTGTAAAACGACTCTGGCAAGCACATATTGTGATGTATAAAAAAAACATTGGCTTTGAAATGACCTTGTACACTTCCACGTTCATTTCTGCGATGTAGTCAGCTTTTTTACTGAAAGACAACCTCACAGGTGCACTGTGCAGTCAGAAAATTGCATTGAGAGCTTTTGTTTGCATGCATTTCTATGGGCTCACTCCCAGCTATAACCCGCACTCAGCGATAGCGACGCCACCAAATCCTGCTTACGTCACAGATTGGTGTTTTGTCCACAAAAAGTAATTAGGTATGCTTTTTCTTGATGGGAAAGGTCGCAGTCTTGGGATTTGAGGAAAATTTAGAGCAGCGGAGAGTGCGTTTGCTGCTTTCACTCCATCATTTAGGCGCTCCTGCCGATGCTCAAGAAGGAACAAGCTTCAGCTTGGATAACATTGTTGGAAACAAAATAATGTCACATTTTCTTTCATATTATTTTTTGCCTCCTCCTAGAGACCTGTTTTAGAAAAATTGGGGATGTTTTTTTTTTCCTTTGAATTTTGAAAACCACTCTACATTCAAAAATTCCAGATTTAGAGCAATACTTTTACTTTCATGAGCTAAATAAAAATGAAATTCGGTACAACTCTTTTAGCAACCCGATGCTTATCTGTTGTGCAAATTTGAAGGTGCACGTGTGCTTTGTATTTGCGGAGGAAAAAATTCTTGAAAATAGCCTCAATTCAGATTTGTGTTGTTTTAGAAACTTCTAGTAAGCGACAACTTCTTCACAATGGCGGAAATAAGCCTGAAATATTCTTTCTCACCTGTACTTTTAGCATGCAAAATATACCCATCATGGCTGTCACATCTCGATTATTATGTCACTGCAAATTTGCGAAACTGAGCTGTGCAAAATGCTGCCTCTACCACGACGTCTTTTATATTTTTTTCTCCTCAAATATTCGCATTTTCACAAAACGAAATTCACTGTTAGCCTGCTGAATAATGTGTGCATAATATATAAAATAATCGGAAAAAAATTGAAATATTTAGGCAGTTTGATATCTCGTAGAATCACCCATACGTCTCGATACAGCAAATGTTCCATAATGTATTGTTCTCTTCTTTGCTTTAGGGCAGCTTGCCAGCAAAAGCTAACGATGCCAACGCCAAAGCTATTTTGACTATCAGCGGCAAAATTTGTCAGAAAGTGAGAATGCCATAACGCCCAAACTACTGGCAGCATGGTAAAGGCCGAGCAAACATTCTGCCTACTCCATTTTTTGAAAGCAATAATGCACTGCTACAGTTTGTAACTGAAACGCAGCGGATTGTGTCACAACTATGTACAGTCTATGTCGAAAGTAACCAGGCTGCATGGTTTGCTTCTAGCTCGTACAGTGGAGCCCTTACAGCTTCCCTGAAGCTGAAATGGTCATTACAGGTAAGGACTGGGGGTCTTCTTACCTTCCAACACCTTTTGATCTTTAGGAAAGCCACAAGGGCTCCACTATACAAACTAGAAGCAAACCATGCTGCCTGGTTACTTTTGACAAAGACGGTACGTACAGAACAATTAAAATTTGTTTTCGAGCGACAACATGAGACTGGGTGAGCTTAGCTACAGTCGGTGACGCGTCCGTAACTGGGCTCACGACCGCAAGAGCAAAACAAGTAAAAACATTTTTCTCCCTCAACGCACGCCGCGCATTTACAGCACTCCCTCGCCAACAGCTGGAATGAATACGACGCCGTTCCACAGGCCGCTTCAACGAAGACTGCAGCCGGGAGGCAAAAAAGAGCAGCTTCAACAATACGCACGCAGCACTGGAGATGCATCAAATGTTGAGTGGCTGTGCTTCTCAAAGTTGCCCGGGTTGGAAAAATAGTCTCTCAGCCTCGGCAACTCCCGCCCGCTTTCCAGGAGTTCGGCATGCAATTCCAGGGCAGTCAAAATGAAATTGTCTTTCAGAAGCTTTGACGCGATTTTGTCAATCGTCACATCATAAACACTTTCTAATTCAAATGGCGCAGGAAGCACGATCGGAGTTTCGGAAGCTGAACTGCACTTCGATATATCATCTTCCATTGCATCGGTTTTCAACCCAGCTGCCATACTCAAGCGTTGCCGACGAATATTTCGACGGGCGACGGGCAAATGACGCGAGAGAGATTTTCCGCAGTGGCTTCCGCCCCAAACAGCTCTGCGCACATGGAGGAAGAAAAAAACTTTTTTTTTTTTTTTCCTACATGTCTGCGCATGCCATGGACGCTTGCATGGCGCATGCCGTGTACAACGTTGGTTTCATGGAGGAAGTAGAGGAAGGTAGGTTTACACACCTGAGGACATCATCATCATCATCATCTACCAGTGCATAACACCCCATTGCGATGCAATGGGCCCTTATTTTTTAAATGTCTTTCCCGAAGACTTCGCTGGTCTCCTCGCTCAGTTGACGGCGCAACAGGTAGGCATTGTCATGGAAAAATACGAGAACGGCGAAAAGACAAACTGCTAAGTGGGAAAACAAAACTGGAACTGAAAAACCGTGCTGAGGTACGATTTCGTGCACTTGGTTATATTAACTCTATGCGTGCACTGCCAAAGGCTGACTTCCGAGAAAAAGCCGCTTACTTTCGTGGCTTCACTTTCGGGCAACGTTTCTAGATAAAGACAGTTGGGAAACTGCGCCTCAGACATGACTGCGCCTCAGACATGCGTCCTCAGACATGACTAAGCGGAGCGCGCCTGCGGCGCCCCGTGTATATTTTTTTTCTTTATTGCATTTTCACAACGGGTACAAAGAAGTAAAACTTGTCAGCAACACTTGCACTGACACGTCGGCAGGTTAAATTTTTTTTAGTTCAACCAAGTCATCCAACACGTACATTTAACCAAGTTGGCTGATCAGGCAGTGCCTGATACACTTCCCTCAGACGTATGACACCTTCAATGAAATGCTCCCGTGGAGATCTCACAACTACTTCTGCATTGTTGAATTGTGTCCTTGTTTTCCATAAACTATGGAGGCCAAGGAGCATATAGTGTCATAAGGGATGTCCTGTTTTCCTACCGGTAAGAACCTGATGCCATGCGGGTGTAGCGGTAAATCTTTCTTTATGGTTCTTTGAAGCACATCCCAGAAAAAAACCGCATCCCAACAATCTAAAAACACGTGATCTATTGTTTCAGGTTTTTTTACATAGAAAACAATCTGTTGACCAAGGGACAAAGAGTCCTTTATCATGCATCCATGTTTTGGCATTCTTTTAACCCTTTTGAGCACATCTGCTCCTGGGCCTCCGCAGTTTGACAATCGGTAAATGGGTACAGGGAGCATTGATTCAATTAAATCTTTATACAGATTTTTTTCTAGTGACATTGGAGAGGTACTGCATTGAAAATCGCACTTGTAACATTCTGTACGCAAGCACAACTCATCCTCTCCTAGCGAACGCCCTCACGCGGCGGGCCGAGGAGGCCGTCACGTGGTAGTCGATGCGCCGAGTGAAGAAACGACTTGGTCGTGACGTCACGCTGTCACGTGGTCGTGCCACGTGACAGCGAAGGAACGACCTCCACCGACGGCAGAAAAGTGCTAGCAATATTGCTTTCGCAATAAAATTCAGGCGACACTGACTATCTAAAGTGCGCGAGGCGAAAGCCTTTCCACGGAACTTTGGCCGCACGGCCGTTGCACACACGAGGCGGCAGAACCAACGTTATTTTGCGAGGCGGCTATGGAGCGACTTGGTTTGGCTAGCCATGACTAATCGGGTCATGACCCATGCCTTACTAGTCATGATTGGTTATTGCCTAACTAGTCACGATTGGTTATTGACTAACTATAGTCGGATACAACTTAAGTCTGCAGTGAAGCTCCGCCCACATTCAGCCTCCGCGCACAGAATCCCTCCACGACGAAAAAATAGTCAGCTGGTTAAACGTTTCTTGTCACGTAAATAAGAAGCTTACCACAAGAAAAAGATTATCAGCTCTATAATTTTGACACCTGAATTGTTTGATATAGTCAAACATTAAAAAGCTGATTTCATGTACAGTTGCGATTGGCCAGCGGAGTAATACAAGACGCCGCGGACCGCGGCCCAGTGTTAGCAACTGCTGTTTTTTTTAAGTTGTATCCTACTATAGTCATGATTGGTTAATGACTAACTAGCCATGACTAGTTAATTGATGACTGGTTAATGACTAGCTAGTCATGACTAATTAGTTTATGACTAACTAGTCATGATTGGTTAATGACAAACTAGCCATGTCTGGTTAATGACGCTAGTCATGACTAACCAGTCATTAACCAATCATAACTAGTCATGACTAACTACTCATGACTAACCAGTCATTGACCAATCATAACTAGTCATGACTACTTAATGACTAACTTATCATGACTGCTTAATGACTAACCAGTCATGACTAATCTGTAATTAGTCATGGTTAGTAATGACTCACCAATCATGACTAACCATGATTGGTTAGTGGCTAGCTAGTAATTACTACTAACCAATCATGACTATTGGGTCATTTAGTCATGACCCATGACTTACTAGTCATGATTGGTCATTGACTAACTAGTCATGATTGGTCATTGACTAACTAGTCATGATTGGTTAATTACTAACTAGTCATGATTGGTTAATGACTAACTAGTCATGATTGGTTAATTGATGACTGGTTAATGACTAGCTAGTCATGCCTAATTAGTTGATGACTAACTAGTCATGATTGGTTAATGACAAACTAGCAGATCTGGTTAATTGATGACTGGTTAATGACTAGCTAGTTTTTACTTATTAGTTGATGACTAACTAGTCATGATTGGTTAATGACGAACTAGTCATGATTGGTTAAAACGACTAGCTAGTCATGACTAATCAGTAATTAGTCATGGTTAGTCATGACTAACCAGTCATGATTAGTAATGACTGGTTAATGACTAACTAGTCATGACTAACCAATCATGACTAACTAGTCATGAGTGGTTAATGACTAACCAGTCATGACTGGTTAATCATCATTAGTTAGTCATTAACCAATCATGACTAACTAGTCATGAGTTAATGACTAGTTCAAATGCTAAATGAGTAAAGACTTCAAATGCCAAAGGCCCTGGTTCGATTCTCAGCCTCGACACAGTTTTTTAAAGTAGTGACGCCGAAACACGGGACAAATCTGCCGACACGGCTGCTAAGATCAGTATGAGGCATTGAAGGCTTTCGCCTTAAAATTGACTGAGAAGCGGACAAAACAAAGCGCCTGTCGCGAGCGCGCTTTAAAAATGGCTGTGGCTTAGCTTGGGTAAGCCCGGTAATTGCGAAAGCAATATCCGTTGCTACGCCATGGTTCAGCTGGTAGTGTAGCTGGTATTTGCCCTCTTCCCGTATTTGCCAAGGTAGATGTATTTGCCCTCTTCTGGTGGTGGTGCTTGTGGTTAGACTTGTGGTGATGCATCGGTTATACAATCCAATCCAATCCAATATGCTAATATGGTAGCTACCGGCCTCGCTACGCGACGGGCTGAAAGTGCAACTAGTATTGCTTTCGCAATAAAGGGCGCAGCAGGGCCAGCGAGCCGCACCGAGCGGCGACGAAGGAGCAAGATTCTATCGCAGCGCCACTAGTTCGCGCGACCGCCACTCGGGGCAGCTCTCCGGTAGCAGCATAGAGTTTCTATGCTCTATGGGTAGCAGAGCTGTGAAACCATGGAGGAAAGAAGGTTTCCTTCCTCCATGTGTGAAACCATGGATGTGTGAAACTGAGTTGGTTCTGAGAAGAAGAAAGGAAATGCCGCAGCTCACATCTTAAAAAAAAGAAAGAGGTGCCCAGAATAATTTTGACCACGTGGGGATCTTTAACTGTAACAGAACGCAAAATCAAAGATATCAACAATTAATATTTTGTCATTACTCTTTTCTAATGTACAAGATTGTTGGGCTGCAGTTGAAGACACGAAGTTTTTGCGACGTTAGTTATTATAAGTGTAAAGCTTAATTTTAATTTTTAGGTTTTATTTTTCAAAATGCTAAGAAGTTTTATCTTCTATAAGCGGCGCTTCAATTTGCAAATTTCAAAATGAGTGACAAATGTAGGATTACGTTTTTGAGACACAGTCAGGCCAGCCGGTGGCCAGGCTCGACATCTTCCATCCATGTCTTCCATGCTCGGCATTCGCTCGTGTTATCTCGTATCATCTCGTTATTGTGTTTGTAACCTCGTTGTCGTGCTTGTGGCCTGAGTCGCTTGAGTTCCCCATTGCAGCGTTTATTTTCATGTGGTAGCGGCTGTCTGTGTTGTGTTGCTAGCGGTCACTGGCCGCATAACACAGCGTGTGGCTAGTAGCCGACTGAATGTGAAACTTCGATCGCTGTAGTCCGAACTTGTGGCCCGTGTTCGTGCCGCCCTGTTAACACCAGTACTTGCTTGAGGTAAACAAAACGTCGGAAAAACACCAGCAGGTATGGACAAGAACGAAAATGCGCCGCGAGGTTTTTCTGACGGCGAGAAAGAAAAGGATAAGCTAGTGGAAAACGGCAAGAACAAAGTGCCTATCGAGTGCAAGTACTGCTCGTCGCGGATTCTCAACGTTGGCATGTCCGAATTGGTCAGCACTCAGGTAACACAAATGTGTTTACGCTGATCTCAATTTTTGGCAGTCGAGTTTTAGCAAATTCGCGCACCAAATTGCTTACTTCCTGCAAGTTGATCTTAATGGCAGGTTTTCTGGCGCCGCGGGGTGAGTTCGTAACTAGTATCTGCACGCGGCGACTCAAGGTTATGCAGTCGCATCGGTGCTTCTAACAATGCAAGTTTTTTATTATTGTATTGCTGAAAGTAATAGAATTACGGTTTATGGTTTACGGGGGTTTAACGTCCCAAAGTGACTCAGACGCCGTAGTGAAGGGCCGTAGTAATGAAATTACACGAAGGTGGGTGGGTAGTCGTTGGCCCAGTGGCATAGCCAGAAGTATTCTGCATTGCGGTGTAAAAAGCCATTGGAAGTGAATAAAGGGTCCATGGGGAATCCTGTGTTCACTTGCAGTGGTTGTCCGTTCGTGAACGCGTACAGTACGTTCTATAATGGGTGCGGTGGTTTTCGTGCATTCTGTCAAAACCCTAGAAAACATTAGGCTTGACATTTTTTTTTTTTTTAATCCAGTATTCACATTCGTGTCGGACAGTGTTACAGCATGTGGTTCTAATTGTGGGGATGGATTGCATATCAATTTTTGTCTTTGGCTTTTCTGCAGTATGACTTGCCAACAGTGGATGGTGACAGCAAGATGGTTGAAAAGGTGACAGACTTTTGGTGTGTAAATGACATCTACACCTTTGAGAACATTGGCTTTAGTAACACTGTTGGCCAAACGAAATACCTGGCTTGTGCTGACTGCGAGCGTGGCCCTGTAGGCTGGCACAGCTTGGAGACACGGAAGTCGTTTGTGGCCCTTTCAAGAGTGCGCCATCTGTGAAGACCATGTCATGCATCTAATTGTGGTGCACTTGTAGCATGGAGTGCCTTGGTAACGACAGTGTAGTGTGATGTGCCTGATACTTGGTCATGGGTGGTGCTTGCTTTCCCAACAAAAGCATACAGAAGTCTGCTGCACAGCTTGTCATTTTAAACCATTTGCTTTGAACAAGCATTTGCTGTCTCACAAATGATTTGTAGTCCTGCCTTTCAGGGAAATGCTTTGTTCCTTTTGACAGTGGCTCATGTGGCAGTGCTATGGATGTTTCAAATTAGAGCTGCGACGCCCTGTTTTCATTCTTGTCTTCAACAGAGGACTTTGCCACGTCTACAGTTGACAATTGTGTGCAGCTTATTGCCGTTTGTTTACTTTATTCTACCAGTGTGAAAGAAAACAGTACAAGTTGGCGATGAATCTGCAACACTTTGCACAATGTGCTGCTGCTAATGAAGCCAAATAGGCTTACAGTCCAATTTTTTATCCAGTTATGGGCAACAAAGGCTAAGATGCTGTAGATTTTTATGGTATTATAGAGCCTGCATTGGCAAATGTATGGTTCTTGTTCGTGGTTCCTTCCATTTTGTCTTTGCTTGCTTTGCCACATTGCAGAAGTCTTCTTCATATCACTTGTGATGGGTGCATAAAGTATGTAACGTGTTATTTCATGCTCATGTGTTCATGCTTGTGAAGACAGTGATACAGCGAGCAATACAAAATAAAGCTTTACTTAGAAAGGCATTGTTCTTTCATCACTGCCCATATTTCCAGTTAACAAAAGGCAGTCAGATAGTTTTTGATGCGCTGTTCAAATTTTGTCATTTTGCATGCTATGAAGTGTTTCTGTGGAATTTTTTGCACAGTGCCTTTTGGTAGTTATTGCTTTTGTTGCAGAAAAAGAAAAGGGTTTTTCTGTGGTAAAAATATGAAGCTGCACTATAGCCAACATAGAAGCTTGGGAAGTTGGTGGCAGATCATTCTTAAAACAGCAGGAACAAGATAAGGATGCAGAGAAGAGACATACACACAAGCACTGACAACTAAGGTTACTTACAGCTGAGGTTCTGTTGTGAAGAGCAGACACGTACAAGCGCAAAAAAAAACACTGACAGAGAAGAGACTTGGACAACACGAGCGCTTACTTTCAATTCAAAGGTTTATTGATACACAAGCACAATTATATACACCTTGCTGCATGACGTCAAACTGATAGCCCTGCCGACATCACGTGGCTGCTCCCAAAAACATTATTTTCTTTTTAGTCAGTGTGACAGATGGTGCGCTGACACAGGATGGACCTGCTTTTCTAATCAAATCTGCCTCTATTATCTCTCTCACATCCTGACAACTATGTTTGGCCATAATCTTGCATGCGCTGAAGACAGGTTTACATGATTTATTCTTTTCAGCGCAATCATGACAATGTTCACAAAGATTACCGTCTCTATAATTGCCTACCTTCCTCCTGTGTTCCAGTAATCTTTCATTCAGACATCGGCCAGTTTGACCGATGTACCTAGAGCCACACGACAGAGGAATTTCATAAACCACACCAGAAACACATTCTACAAAAGGATCCCAGTGCTTGATACCGTGTTTTTTTTGCGCTTGTACGTGTCTGCTACGAACCAACTAGCCCAAAGGTCTGTGCTCCTATTGTGAAGAGGCCCACTTTTATAGGCAGGCTACGCAACAAACAGAAAAAAGTGGTAAAAGACATAAAAGAAGGAAAAGAGGTATTCTAAGAGAACTTTTCATCATGAAGGTTTCAGCCCTTAGCAGAAAGGAACATAATTGTTTGTCCTGCACTGATGGCACACTAGGTCCGTTCGATTCGCCTGCACTGCGTGGACTGGTTCTCGCAGTGCTGCACTTTGCCATTCGTTTCAGCGGTGAAAGATGGCGCCGGCTGCACAACGCCATTCGTTTCAAAAAAGTGCAGACATTGTGCAGGTCTAGCTCAGGAAAACTGCACCTCCTCAGTGGTCGGTGACGAAATGGTGCAGCTGCAACCGCCATGGAAGCAGACGACGGCTTGCGTTTTGCGATAAACGGCATATATACTCAATTTATTCCACTCATCGATGAGAACGGTGCCCCACACCGGCCCGACTCTGATGGAAAGTGATTGGCCACCCGAGAAGGCAGTGATGGAGGTGGGGACGGCGGGACCTTGCATCTCTCGACCACCGTGCTCTCGACGGACCCGTTAAGTTATAACAGTGTTTGAAGCCGGTTATGTTAACTAAAAAGTACACACGTGCATGCAACATTATGCATGTTATTACAGCAACCACTTAACATGCAAGTCGGCGCGGGCTTTCCTCAGTCGTGTTCAGTAAAAGAACCCATGTGTGTTCTGCTTAGCTGCCGCGAGGTTGCATTGAGGCTGATGCATGGCAACATCTAGCTGCGATGTGAACTGCAGGAACTGGCGCTGCACGCTGGTGGCACCACCACGGCACCGCCGCGAAACTTTACAGAACTAGAGCAGAGAGTGCAGGTGAATCGAACAGACCTACTGACAAATGTCTTTATTTGATGTGTTGCAAGCCTCTATCACTTTCCTAGTGAGTTGATCAGCATGAAAACATATGAAGTCATAGTGCTCAAAATATAGTCGACCCTTCATGCATTTTTCAAAACAATGGGCTGCTAGATGCCCTTTCACACCATTCTTCACATCAATCTTGTGTTCATGTAACCTGTAATTGAGGCACCTGCCCGTTTGCCCCATATATTTTCACTTTGATCTTAGCCAAAAGGCCAAGAAGCGGTCGAAATTTCCGGTGCCCTTCACTACAGCGTCCCTCATAGCCTAAGCCGCTTTGGGATGTTAAACCCTAAAATCAATCAGTCTGCCATATATTTTCGACCACTTTTCAGGGGAATTTCATAGATCGCTTCTTTGTCACATGGAACAGATCTCTTTTATTATGATTAATTTTACAAATTCTTGCTTTCTTGAGACAAGGGCTGACACGGTTGTACTGTGCGATGTCGGTGCATGTTGAAGAAGCCCAGGTGGTCGAAATTTCCGGAGCCCTTCTCTACGGCATCCCTCTTAGCCTGGATCACTTTGGGATGTTAAACCCCTATAAACCATAAACCATAAATGGTTGGATATCTTGAACAGCTTTTCAGGAGTGTAAAAAACTACCTTCACTTTAGCACGATTCATAATCTTTTTAGTATTGTGTGAGAATGTGTAGCAGTGCAGGATTGTGGCTACTTTTCTATTCTTATTTGCTCAGTCTGACCATTCTGACTTCCTTCTATTTTCTTCTGCTTTTGCAGCTTTTGGGCGACTGATATTAGATTATATGAAGGGTAGTCTGCTTCTGATAACCGACTGCATTATTTTTCAAAGCTTAATTGCATTGAGCATTGAGTACTGATTTGCATTGTGTGCTCTGTATTTTCAGTGAGTGGAAAGGTTTAACGTGTCCGATTTCTCGGTGTCTGCTTTCCCCATATTCGCTCATATCTGTCCATATGTCTGTTTACTCGCCTCTCAGTCTACCCATGGCCTGCAGCTACGCTTACTCTGCCTGCAGGACGTCCGGCGTCATGAAGTAGGCGACTTATCGCAAAAGCCTAATGCTATGATACATGAACTTCGGTAGGAGCCTTCACTAATCCAGGTACAAGGTCGCTTGGAAAATTGAGGAGCGCCCTTGTATTTACAAGCACAGATCATAGCATCCAGAATACATGGATCATTTTTAGGAGTGGCACAAATTGAGTGTGGGCATGCATTCGTGGTGTAGCATGGATTAACCAGCAAGCTTTTAGAGAGCAGGGGCGCTGGAACAAGGGCTGCAGGGGAGTGATGCCTCCCCCTCATTCCCCTCGTTTACATATGAGGTAGCACAACTCCCCCAGTCAAAGGGCACCTGTAGGCTTCTGCTGAGAGCAAGACCATGCCAGGATAGGTTTGTTCGCAGAAGGCAAAAGGCTTGAGGATCAGACAATATTCGTTTCCATTCTCGTTGGCGCAGGTCACTACTTAAACGATAGTCGCTGTGTTTTTGGATTCCCCTCCCTCCCCCTGACCACAGCATGCCCCCCGGCCATAGCAATGTTCCCCTTCTTCAGCAGATATGTTGTTGAAAAACGCCCTTTGTAGGAAGTATATGTCGAGTTGGTCTCCCATGTCCCAAGTGCAAGCAACAAAGTTGAGCTTAAACAGTACTTGTGAGCAGTCTTGTTTGTATTGTTTAGGAGAAATTATGGCTTAAGTAAAGTGAGGTTGGTGCTTCCATTTGCTCAATTTCAGGCAAAATTAGTATTTTTAAGGTACGCACTTCATGCAAATGCAGTGGTCAGTTCGTTGTACAACCTCCTATACAGGCCTAGCAAGAGCGGTAAGGGTGGATAGCATTTGCGCAAGGGCGGATTTAAAGATGGGGAGGGGGGTGGTAACCACTTCACCCCTTACCCAAGCTCTGTATATATATATATATATATATATATATATATATATATATAGAAAAACAGTAGAGAAGTGCCTCATTTTTGGTCAAATGTTATGCGTGCATTCTAAGCAAGGCATCTTACAGCTCTCTTTTTTTATTCCTTTCCTTGCCTGTGTCCTGGGAAACGGCCCACCCACTATTCTTGAGCAGAAGGAAGAACTGAAGACTGTCTCGGGTAAAGGATGGTACACATGGCTGGCATGAAACAGACCATCCACTTCTCTGTGCTAAAAGGCTGGGGAGTGTTTATTGCCGTTCTCTTTCTCGCTTCTTCCCCTCGCAGCAGGATGGCATCAAGGGCAGCACTTGTGGGTATTGCACGCCTGCCAGTTCGGGAAATCGTTCCACCCTTCCCTCCCTTTTTAGCGTGAAAGCACTACTTCACGAGGTCTAACCAGTTTACAGAGTTTATGTGAACCTTGACTTTGAAGGTGACCTTGGCAAAACCTAGCATAGCAGCAGTCCACCATAGCTAAGCCATGTATAGCGTAGCATCATGTCCACCATAGTGCACACCATGGTATACATTGCCACCATGGTAGGCATGACCTTTTACCCTTCGTACCAATGCCAGCCATTAGGTGTTGCTCCGGGTTAAACATTCGCTTGATGTCACCAGTCATGTGGCTTAGTGATGTAAGGAACTGTGCCTGCCCAGATGGAAAGCAAGCCGGGACCGTCTAATACCTCTGTCACATGGGCAATCTCAATGCCCATTGAGTCAATGACCATCGATATTTTCAAGGACCATCCAGATGCACTGCTGTCGCATGGCATTGAATGACTAGCGAGCATGCAATCCGACAGATGGTGCTAGGGATAGCAGCATGTTAAAAAAATACCAAGTGAAGTTGAGTAAAACTAGTCGATTGTTGGAGTAAGTTCTATTTTAATTGAAACTATTTTCGGAAAAAGCTATTCAAATACTCTACTGTTCGGCACAATCTAAAGATTGCGATGGCAGGGTGACGATGGGCAGCGATGCGCACTTTGTTTCAGAAGAATTCACTTTTCGCCGGCAAAGCTGCCACAGATCAGTGACTGTCTTCATAGCTACTATTGTTGCAGCATTTCTGGACCACTTCTTGGTCTCAGTTGTCACAAAGTGCGCTGAGAGGCGAAAAAAAGAAAAAATTCAGGGGGCACTTTGGCTCTCTAAATTGCTGCAAGGCGAAAGCCTTTTCTGGCGCACTGTTTGGCATTGACTGCGAGACTGTTTGTGCTGTACTAGTGCTTTATTTGACTACCCATTACAGTTACACACTTTGACTGCCGACTTTGACTGCTTCTTTAGCATAACTCTCTCTCTGCATCGATGAGTTCGGCTGTATCCATGGCTCTGTTCGCAGTAATGAGGTACATAATGTGGTCACCCACGGACGGACGCCTTACGCCCCCTTTCGGAGCTGTCGACAACTATTTTATTAGTTGTCAAGTGCTCCAAAAGGGGGCTTCGGGCATCCGTGGGTGACCTGATTACTTCAAATCCGTGCACTCTGATGTCATAACCATTTCAACTAACCGAAAAGCGTGACACCTCTGCTGACAACCTTCTGTCGACAACGATGAAGCATTAAAGGCTTTTGTCTTAAAAAACGAAACGAAGCAGGACTGCGTGGTGTTCTGGAAAGGATCGGCTAAGTTTCGGATGGCTGGTTGTGACCTTTTTCACCCTGCGCCTTTGCACTTCTTGTTTCGTGGGCATAACACACACAGTAAGGTCATAAGCTTGGGTTATTTCTAAGCAGCCTCCCGGCCAGGGGAGCTCCTCCTGGTCAGCTTCCCTATTCCGCATTCCCTCCAGGTTCACGGATGAGAGTTGCTCGGATAGCAATAATGGGTTAGTGCGGAATTGGTAATTCTCTACATTCTTAGATCCCTTGGAGTCTTCCTATCGCTCCTGGCGCAGTGGTGCGGCGATCGATGGGACTTGAGTTGCGACCCAGGTTGCTGTACCCAAGCAGCTTCTCACGACTGAGCTACCACCTGTCTCGATGAGCAGGTTGCTATATATACAGGGTGTTTCGCCCAAGACTTTACACAATTTTTAAAACTAGGCTTTTTTCGGCGTAGCATTGTCAGTGGTGTTGTAAATCAGAATACAGCTTAGACATTTAAACTACGTACAAACGTTGGCGCAGAATACGAGACATTCACAAGAAAGGCGGACAAGACAACGCACTACTGACAACTCATTCCTTTATTGAAAGAAACACGTATTATATAGGCACACCGTCACACTATCTGTCAGCTGCAGCAAACGCCAGAATGATGTAAAGGGTCATAAAAGCTATAAAAGACACAAACACTAAAGACACGACATTGCTAAAAACGATAAAAGCGGTGGAAAAACATTAAAAGGCATGGGACGTGGTGTATAGGGTCAAAAAAACATGATGGGTGGGATTCGACAAAATGATAACAAAACGAAAATGCATTAAAAACATAAAATATACAGAAAAAGCACGTGAGACAAGAAAACCCTTCTAAAAAGGCTTTGTGTACTGAACACTTCAGATTACATGGGGAGAAAGCAGCTGTGCACATGCTCGTACTCGGGAAAACCTTTCTAAAAAACACTCTTCAGTTTGGTACACGCAGGTAGATGCATCGCTAATGGCATTCGGGCCCTTTTTCCTGATCAAAACAGCTTCTTTTAATTCACGGGACACTTGATCACGGCCTCTACCTAAAACAACGGTTTTCTCAAGAATGGGCCTGCAGGAGTTTAGTTCACAGTCCTTGCAATGAAGAGGCAGATTTGAACTTGTTCCAGTCTCCATCAAACGTTAATGCTCCCTCAACCTTTCATTCAGGCAAAGCCCCGTTTGACCAACATACACATTTCCTCATGTGAGTGGGACCTGATATATAACCCTTTCATTGCATTCCACGTACCTACAGGCATGGACGTCTGGTTCCGCAGGATTTTTCTCTTCATTTTTCTGAGTTGACACGAGGACACAATGTGGCCAGCTTACAGGGAGCAGAGAATACTAAAGGAACCTTAAACTTAGATGCAACTTTTTTTAGGTTATAGGCAACGCGGTGGGAGTATAGGGAACCACTTCTGGCCTAATTCTTCCCTCAATGAGCTTAGGCTGCTTTCGTTCCAAGCCTTTTATGCTATGAAGAAGGGACTCCACCACACTTGTCAGGACGGACTGCGGGAAGGTGCATCTTGAAGATTTACCATCTGTAAGTGGAAGCTCGTTTCCATAGTATGGCAACAGGACTTCGCAATGACGGCCTTTAAATCTGACATGGCAATGGCTCGCCTCACGGTCTTAGAGTGCGCCGATTCATAAGACAAAAATCCTTTCTGGGCACGAGGGTGGTACATCCAGCACATCATCTCATTAGTTATGGACAGGACAGCACAATAGAGAACAGCTTAGAACTGACCAGTCTTAACTGGAAAAAGGCAGAAGAAAATATTCCTAAATCCACATCCACAGGAATAGACGAAATTCCAATTGAGCTGATTAATGAACTTGGCCCAAGAGGCAAGGAAACACTGATAAAAGCATTGGAGACAGTCATAACAAATAAGCAAATTCCACACAGCTGGAGACAGAGTAAAATGGCTGGCAATGCAAGTGGTGAAATTAAAAATGCAGTCATGGGTAGAAAGTAATTAGGATACTTGGAGAAGTTCAGAACGGGTTGAGATGGAGTAGGCGCTTAGGGGCGCTTAGGTGATAGCCTGTTCGTGCTTACCCAATGCATAGAAATAGCTAAGGCAGAAAACAGACCTCTGTATTTAAAATAGCCTTTCAGGACATTAGCGGCGCATACGACAACGTGAACTCCTGTGGAACGTATTGAAAGATGAAGGTATCGGCCATGAGGTAACTGATTTTCTACAGGAAATCTACCGAGATAATAAAGTTGAAATTACGTGCAAAGGGATAAAAAGTATGACAGCTGTGGAGGTACACAAGGATTAAGGCAAGGTTGTTCTCTATCACCGCTGCTGTTCATGCTTTATGTGATAAATATAGAAAGGACTACAAGGAAGTAATCTAGGTTATAATCTTTCATACAGATCAGGCGGAAATTTTGTTGAGCAACAGCTCCTGGGTTTAATGTATGCAGGCGATATTGTACTGTCAGCAGATAGCCAGAAAGATTTGCAAACTCTGGTTAATTGTAGTGAAGACGAAGGAGACGCTCTAGGTTTCAGTTTTAGCGCAACTAAGTCAGGCATGATGATTTTCAATGATACAACTGACTATGCACTAGTTCCTTTTTGGTGCTAACCTACCGCCGCCCCATCCCCGGACATCGGGTGCCCCCCCTGGAAAAAGTTCTGCGGATGCCCTTGCAACTGATCAGGTGCTTACAATACAAGGCCATGAAATGCCTAGAGTGGCCGAATACAAATATCTCGGGATATGGCTAAACGAATTAGGGCAGATATACACGGAAAAGCACAAACAGTCTCTTAGGGCAAAATGGCGAAGAGATGTCGGGATAAATAATGAAACATAGGGCATTATGAGGGTACAACAAATACGAAGTACTAAGAGGTATAGTGGTACCGGGGCTTACTTTCGGGAATGTGGTTCTGCGCTTAAAGGCAGAAGTTCAGTCGAGATTAGAAGTAAATCAGAGAGCTGTTGGAAGATTAGCACTAGGTGCCCACGGCAAAACCATAAACGAGGCAGTGCAGGGGGATATGGGCTGGGCATCGTTCGAAGCACGGGAAGCTCAGAGAAAAATACTATATGAAGAACGCCTGAGGAAATTGGACGACAACAGATGGGCAGCTAAGTAAGGTATTTAAATACTTATACAGAAAGAGCGTTGACTCACAGTGGTGGAAAAGAACTAGGAAACTAACCAGTAAGTATGCCGGACACAAGGGTGGAGAATGAACATTAAACTACAGGTTAAAAACGCCACGACAACTGTTTGCCATGGTTACGATGCTGGAAAAGGCAGATCAGGAAGGAATTGTTCTATGATAACTCAAGAGGTAGTGCCCTACTCTTTGAAGCTAGGTTAGGGTGTCATAGAACGCACAGCTACAAAAAAAAAAAATTAACGATGATGATGACACATGTGCCGTGTGTGGTAGATCTGTAGAAACAACTACACCTTATACTCAAATGTGATGGTATCCATCCGGATGTCGATGCAGGCACTGTCACTCTTCCTGAGGCCCTAGGGTTTAGGGATATAACAATGGTCACGCACGTAAATAAATCTGCGGTGGAAGTTAGCAAGAAGCGATTGGAAGATTGGTGGCTGAAAAGCAGAGAGGTGGCACAAAGGTTAAAAGTGTAGGAAGCCGGAGTGAAAGAAAATGGCGACGAAAAGAAAGTGGCCACAAGGGAAAAGGCGTTTTATACTGTTCAAGGATAAAAAAAGTCGTTGTTATGGCTATTTTCACTGCTGATGTTAAGATAGCAGACAAGGACAAAATAATAGCACGCGCAAAATGACAAATGATGATGAGAATCGTAGCAGACGAACAGGGCAACTGAGAGCCCTCAATGGCCAAAAAGCTAATGAAAGTTAGCGCACGTTCCTTCATAGGATTCCGCCATCTGTGTAGGTCCGTAGTTCAGTAGGTCTTACCTAACAGCCACGACAAGCGGTCGCCATGGTTACGGCGCATGCGCAGTACTGTGCGACGACCGCCTGAAATGCGCGGCTGACTATAGTCGGATATAATAATAACGAAGCGGCTTTTCCCCGTCAAAGAACCCCCCAATGGCGTCGGCCGATTCTCATGACCCTGCTAGGGTGACAATGCAGGGAGCGGTGCCACAACTAGGGGTCTATCCCCGACTATGGAGGGGGGGAATATATCCCCTTTCAACTGTCACTCCCTGCATTGTCACGCTAGCTGGACAATGAGAACCGGCCGACGCCATTGGCTGGAGGGGGGTTCTTTGAAGCAACATTACTAGAACAAAATCAGTTTCACAGCTCTGCCCGGAGAGCTGTCCCAAGTGGCGGTCGCGCGAACTAGTGGCGCTGCGATCGAGTCTTGCTCCCTCGTCGCCGCTCGGTGAGGTTCGCTGGCCCTGTTGCGCCCTTTTTAAAGAGAACGCTCGCGACAGCCGTTTTGTACGTGTCGTCCGCTTCTCGGTTAAGTTTAAGGCGAAAGCCTTTAATGCCTCATACTGTCGTTAGCAGCCGTGTCGGCAGATGTGTTCTCGTTTCAGCGTCACTACTTAAAAAAAACTGTCGAGGCTGAGAATCGAACCAGGGCCTTTGGCATTTGAAGTCACTCATTTGGCATTTAAACTAGCCATTAACTCATGACTAGTTAGTTATGATTGTTTAATGACTAACTATCCAGTCATGACTGGTCAGTCATTAATCACTCATGACCTGTTAGTCATGATTGACTAGACATTCATTAACCAGTCATTACTAGTCATGACTGATTAGCCATGACTTACCATGACTAATGACGTATTGGTCATGACTGGTTAGTCATTAAGCAGTCGACTAGTTATGACTGGTTATAACTAGTCATGATTGATTAATTACGAACTAGTCATGTCCAGTTAATGACTGGCTAGTCATGACAAACCAGTCATGGCTAGTCATGACTAACCAGTCAACTACTAATGGCTGGTTAATGACTAACTTGCCATGACTGCTTAATAACTAACCAGTCATGACAATTAGTAATTGGTCATGGTTAGTCGTGATTAATCTGTCATGACTAACCATGACTAATGGCTAGCTATGACTGGTTAATTACTAACTAGTCATGACTAACCATTAATGACTATTTGGGTCATGACTTGACCCATGACTTACTAGTCATGATTGATTATTGACTAACTAGTCATGTCTGGTTAATGACTAGCTAGTCATGACTAGCCAGCGATGACAAACCAGTCATGACTGGTTAATGACTGGTTAGTCATGACTGTTTTGTCATGACCAACATTACTAGAACTGGTCATGACTAGCTAGTCATTAGCCAGACATGACTAGTTCGTCCTTAAGCAATCATGACTAGTTGGTCATGACTAGCTAGTCATTAACCAACTAGTCATGACTAGTTAGTCAATAACCAATCATAACTAGAAAGTCATGGGTCAAGTCATGACCCAATTAGTCATGATTGGTTAGTCATGACTAGTTAGTCATTGAGCAGTCATGACTTGTTAGTCATTAACCAGTCATGACTGGTTAGTCATGACTGGTTTGTCATCGCTGGTTAGTCATGTCTAGCTAGTCATTAACCAGACATGACTAGTTAGTCAATAAGCAATAATGACTAGTTAGTCAATAACCAATCATGACTAGTAAGTCATGGGTCAAGTCATGACCCAATTAGTCATTAATGGTTAGTCATGACTAGTTGGTAATTAACCAGTCATGGCTAGTCATGACTGGTTAGCCATTAGTCATGGTTAGTCATGACGGATTAATCATGACTAACCATGACCAATTACTAATTGTCATGACTGGTTAGTTATTAAGCAGTCATGACAAGTTAGTCATTAACCAGCCGTTAGTAGTTGACTGGTTAGTCATGAATGGTTTGTCATGACTAGCCAGTCATTAACCGGACATAACTAGTTCGTAATTAATCAATCATGACTAGTTATTCATGGGTCATGACTAATTAGTCTCGACCCAATTTGTCATGGCTAGCCAAACCAAGTCGCCCCATAGCCGCCTCGTGTGTGCCAAAGGCCGTGCGGCCAAAGTTGCGTGGAAAGGCTTTCGCCTCGCGCACTTTAGATCGTCAAAGTGGCCCCTGAATTTTGTTTTAGTATTTTGTGACATCGGGCCTCTTCATGCTGACCTGCTTTGCACCGGGATGCAATAGCGGGTATCCCAACGATGACTCCACGGACAGTCATTTCAGCGTTTTTGCAATTTTTTCACAATATTAACAGCCTAATTTCGCATCACACAAACGTTTTCTCCAAGATAACACGCAGCTTCGAAGCAAAAGCTGCCGTAATAGAAGTATTATTTTACTGCAGCCATGTAGAGCGCGAATGCAGCTCGCCAAAACCTCATATGAGCCGGCTTGGGACACTCTCCTCCGCTGGGCGGTATGGGGAGCTGCGAAACTGAGTAGGTTCTAGTAACGTTGCTTTGAAGGGGAAAAAGCCACTTCGTTCTTAAGTTGTATCTGACTACCTAGTGTAGCTTTCGCTACAAAACAGAAAGTCGAGGAGATGAAGAAAGTATACGCCGCACCGCAAATGGTACGCCGCGGCCCTCTGCTACCGCCCGGTTTGTAAATAGCAACTATGATGCCGTTGCTAAGCTGCGCCCGGACAAGATGGCCTCCCGATAGAGAAAAATCACGTGATTTTCTCCACACTTTTCTTCTAGGATGCTGTTTGTGGGAAGGGCCTTTTCCATGGAGGAAAAAAAAAAAATCTCTGCCTCTCCCGTAAACGAGAGTAGAGTAAGCATGAAATGTTTACGGGCCTAATGTCATCTCGGTGGACACCCGAACCGCACCGTACAGGAAGGGAGGAACGCCACCACCCGTTCAGCGCGATGCCTTGCCATTTGAACGCAAGGTTTTTTGAGGAAAGGAAATGGCGCAGTAATTCTCTGCCATCTCGGTGGACACCCGAACCGCACCGTAAAGGAAGGGAGGAACGCCACCACCCGTTCGGCGCGATGCCTTGCCCTTTGAACGCAGCGCTTCTCCCCCGGATCACGTATGACAACGAAGTGTAACGTGGCATTTATGTGCTTTTTGCACGCGTTATTAGAAATCGGAAATTATAATTCCGTGCATTATCAAACCCACAGCTCCACTGATATCTTGATAAACATTGAGAAGGCACTGGCAGCAGTTATTTTTTGTCTCGTTTGGAGACCGACCGGCGCTTGCATGCCGGTCGCGTAGGAGGGCTTAGAGAGTCTCGTTAAATCTCGTTAAGTCTCGTACGGTGCCCGGATGTTCTCGTTTCAGAGCCCGGATGACTGGAATTCAGTGCCCGGATGAGTGGATTTCAGTGCCCGGATGAGTGGATTTCAGTGCCCGGATGACTGGAATTCAGTGCCCGGATGAGTGGAATTCAGTGCCCGGATGAGTGGATTTCAGTGCCCGGATGACTGGAATTCAGTGCCCGGATGAGTGGATTTCAGTGCCCGGATGATGGCTCTCGGTCTCGGCGTGACGTCACCACACTGCCGACAACGGGGGCTAAAAGCATTTCATGCTTAAAAACATACGAAGGAGCGTCCGCCGATAGCCTTGAAGCCTAGTCATAAAATGTGAAAATATAGTAAAAAGAAAAGATTCGGTCGTAATAGCGTGCGATATATCTAACCCCGTTGCGCGCGTGCATGCGCGTACTAGCGCGGCAAACTGACTGCAGCTCAACATATATCCTTGCTGAGGAGGGGGCGCGACGCCAAGCGGCCAGCCTTCGCAAGCCAAGTGCTCGTGACACGGAGGGAAAAAAAAACTGAGGAGGGAGCGTCCGGCGACAGCCTTGAAGCCTAGTCATAAAAAAGGACAGAATCGGTCCCGCCATGATCATTTCACGTGACAGCGTGCAGTGATATATAGCCCTGCTGCACATGCGCGGACAAGCGCGGCAAACTGACTGTAAATCAATCTCCTTGCTGTAGATCTTGGAGGAAGGAAAAAACTTTTCCTCCATGGGCCACTCAGACGCGCGCACATGGCGCGCACTAAAACGTACCAGCACCAAAGCATAAAAGAACAAGCGTTTGCTTCGATCATAGAGTTTCTTACTATTACCTAGAGGGAAAGCTGGCAAGCCGTCTATGGGAGTTTGCATGGAGACCCCACGTGACCACCTCAGCCACCATGGGCGCTCAAAGCATCATGGGGCGGTGAGCTACTTGTTGCGGAACTGTAACTTTTGGCCAAAAAATAATAAAAAAATAAAGCTGTTTGATAGCTACAAACGTCCTAACATTCAATATCTTGTCTAATGATTGCAACAAACGAGCAGAAAAGCATTTAAGTGCAAAGTTTGCCTAAAATAAGACATGACTAGCTTTCCTATTGGCCAAGTGATGAACACTAAAAAAACTAATATTTCGTAATTAACAGGCGCACTTTTAAAAGTTAATATGTTTTCAAAAAAAATGTTGTTGTTTAGATACTTTAAGAGGTTTTTTAATGGCATTTCGGAAGAGTAAAACCTTTATTGGCGTCGGGTGTCGTCGCGTCTTCACTACTATGGCTTTTGCACACTGCGTTCGCGCGAAAGTCGTCTGCGCACACACGAACTACGTTTTCGGAATGAAACGCCTTAGTACTGCCACTCTGTGTTCCCGAAAAACTACGACTGTGCCGCAACAAGTAGCTCACCGCCCCATGATGCTTTGAGCGTCCATGTTGGCTGAAGGGCAGCGCCGCCAGCTTTCCCTCTAGGTAGTAGTAAGAAACTCTATGGCTTCGATAAAAGACCGACTGGGAGAGCGAAATAGGGCCTTTCGTGGGTTGCAATCTTTGAGCAGCCCTAAGGACGGAACAAAATGTTTTCTTTTTGCCTCCTACCTTGCCTATTGGCGTTAGTGCGTGTTTACGCGGAGATTCTGGCTGTCCTTGTGCCTTCGCTTCAAATAAACGTCAAATTCGCCATACGCCCCAAGTATCAGGGGTACTGCGAACACTGTCGTTCAGCTGCCTCTTTTTTCCTTTTAATTACAAGTACACTATATCCATTCTAGTACACTATATCCATGCTTCACGAGCACTTGGCTTGCGAAGGCTGGCCGCTTGGCGTCGCGCTCCCTCAGATTTTTTTCCCCTCGATCAACTACTATTACTATCACTGTAGTTAGAGAACACCCTCCACACCTCCATGACCCTCCAGGCCTCTCCCGAGTTTTTCTTCCTCCATGTTTTTGGTGGAGCTGTGAAACTGGCTTGTTCTATGCACTGATCTCCACTAGGGAAGCTGGATGCCGCATCGGGCGCCCGAAAGTGAAGCCACCGGAAGTAAGCGGCCTTGTCCCGGAAGTCAGCCTTTGGCAGTGCATGAAACCGGAGCTCAGCACGGTTTTTCAGTTCCAGTTTTGTTTTCCCACTTAGCATTTCGTCTTTTCGCCGTTCTCGTCTTTTTCCATGACAATGCCTACCTTTTGCGCCGCCAACTGAGCGAGGAGACCAGCGAAGTCTTCGGGAAGGACGTTTCAAAAATAAGGGCCCATTGCATTTCAATGGGGCGACAATAGCAGACGACAGGACGCCGCTACGCACAGCAAGTATGGAGCCTCGTCTACTCGGCTCGGTGTCGTCTCGTTTGCCTAGCTTCGCCAACTGTGCTCTTTACTGCGATGCTTGTTCCCACGCTCAAGCCCAAGTTATGCTATCAATGGGGGATAAATATAAGAAAGAATAGGTTGAAACATTCACCAGGCAGCTTACTTTGCAGCGACCATTTTACCGAATTAAGTTTAGACCGAACCGGAGCGAGGGCTAGGCTGCTATCTTGTGAGGTGTCGACGGTGTTCGGTTGGTTCACATTAGCGCCTCCAAAAGGTATGGTACTGCTTTTTCGACGGAGCGTGTCATGTACTGTTTCGTGTTGTAGCAAGTTAAGCCTGAATGGTCTTTAATTCGTGGTGCTTGGTGCAGTTGACTTCTAACAGCGCTTCTCACGCGCACTGCACCATTCGCCTTTCTTGTCAGTCGTTCCTCTCGTGCTGTGCCTCTTCTTTACTGCACGAAAATTCGGTTTTAAGGTGACCTAGCCTCATAGTCATTCCACTACTTCTTCTTTACGCTCGGAATACACGAACCAGGCAAGAACATAGTGTTTAATGCACGTACCCCCTTGCCAAGACAGGGTGAGACCTGCATGCCTGTTTTCTTCGCTTTCGCAGAAATTACAGGGTTCTGCACACAATGCTCACATTTCTCGCGTTCAGCTTGCTTCTTCCTTTCATATAATAGCAGACATCACACGAAAACAACGCAAAAAACTGAGAACGAAAGGGCGAAAGACACGACTTTTTGCATTGAAATACACAGCAGACACCCGACTTCCGGGACAAGCGGTCCAACTTCCGGTGGCTTCACTCGCGCTCGTCTCGGAAAGCGGGAATGCGGCATCCAGCCACCTAGTGGAGATCAGTGGTTCTATGTAGTAAGGTTGGTGCGTACTGCTACAGTGAACTAGAATATTCTAGTTCACTGTAGTACTGCTACATGAGGGGCTAGGATTAAAATAAAAAAGTTAATATAAAGAACAGTTTTTGATAGAACAGAAAATTCATACGTAGAAAATAATATTCGCCGCAAAAAATCGAAATAAACACCGAAAAAGCACGCCGAGTTTTCGAAAAATAAAAACCGAAAGTCCAACTTGTACTCATAATATGTAAAGAACGCTATGGCGTAAGGGGGCGCTGCCTTGGACATGCGCACGCAAAGGCACTTCGCGCAAAGCCTCCTGTAGCGTGCACGAATTAGTTTTTTCGATTGTAGCCTCGTGGGCCTGTGGTTCCTCCTGCAGCATTTTACGCTAAGCGCACACTTCTTGGGAAGCTTGCACGAAGCCGAGCCGCCGAGGATGACTTACTGGAGAGCAGCAGGCCTCACGTGAGTGTTGCACTTCCTTTGCTCCTTTTTGCCAAAGTTTGGCCAGCCGTGACCACTTCGCCCTTGAGCATGCTAGCTGTGTATAGGCATTAGGAACTCATTTCTGTGCCCTTTCCAGTTACCTACAGTTTTCTTCAATAGCTGCGAGAGCAGTTAGGAACTCTCTCAAGAAAGAAACACTACACTTATCTGCGGCGGCTGGTTCGGAGTCGACAATAAAAATGGCTGCATGGAAGGATGGAAAGCCTATCAGTAAGTTCACTTTTGTTTATGCGGCGTGTACGCCGGAATGGCACGTACAGTCTTTGTCAAAAGTAACCAGGCTGCACGTTTTTCTTCTCAGTCTTATATTAAAGCTATTATGCCAGCCCTCAAGCTCTAAATCCCTGTATGGTAAGAACAACTCCTGTTCTTAACTTCAAAAAACTTACTGATATTTAGGGAAGTCGTGAGGGCTGTTAAACGAACGAGAAGCAAGCCATGCAGCCTGGTTACTTTTGACAAAGACTGTTGACTCCTTGCACCCCCCCCCCCCCCCCCCTTTTTTTTTTCCGCTGCGAATTGTGAATGAGCCGGCATGTGCTCTGGTGCTGCTAATTGCTTTTTTTTAATTAATTTGCAGAAAAAGAGGCGTGAAGAACGGATGGGCCACCACAGGACAGTAGTAATAAAGGCGGAAGGAACTAAAATGGCTTATTTCTGGGTTTGAATGTCACGTGGTAGTAGGCGGGACATGGCATGGAGAACTCGACGCCCCTCGCTGAAACATGAATTTTGCATTGAGATCAGTTTGTTGAAACTGCCGGAGATTGCTGCAACCACAAATATTGTCTTGCGAAGCAGTAGTATATTCCAACCAGGAAGCCAAAATTCATCCAGACCAATGCCTCTTACCATTGGCAGGGGGCCCAATTGCATACCCTTGAATTGATTCACGAGGCCACCTGGGCCTCGGGTAAAATTTCTGTATTAGGAGCGGCAGTAGCCTCGAAGCACGAGCCAGCTCGGTACACCTTATATGTACAGGTTGAAGCAATACGAGAGTGAAGACTGGAGTGCACTGCCTCCGTGCTTTGGACACTGTCGCATAGGACCGATGAGAATGGGCAGCACGAGGTGCATGCTTACTGGGCAAGAGTCCTTCCCGCGAATTCTTGGCGGCTGTCGGCGGCAGTGCTTCACGAAGCGCGAAGGCCATGTGCACCCGGGTTCTGCCATATCTAAAAGAGAAATTCAGGGGGGCTCTTTGCTGATCTAAAGTGCGGTGAGGCGAGAGCCTTAAGCGCGGTGTTGCTGCTTGTGTCACTGATGTGTGGTTAAGATGTTAAGCTGGGCCTCTAAGAGTGGAACGTGACAGCGTCTTGCAGCGTTGCCAGGGAGTCCAAACGCCATCGCCCGTTCAGCTCTACACCTTGCTCGTCGGTAAATTGGTTTTTGAGGAAAGGAAATGTATCTCGGTAGACACCCAAGCCTCACCGTAACTGGAAGGGAGGAAGATGGGAGTGAATGAAGACACTGTATTCACTAGACGCGCCTTCGCTCATTGCAAACCATGGAGCTGGCATGGCGGAGTGGTTAGCGTGCTCGTCTCGCACCCCCGAAGACCCTGGTTTGATTCCCCAACTCGACCAGTTTCCTAATCGTGTTCAGATATCATTCGAATGCCATCGATTAAGCATCGATTGGCATATGTCCATATAAGGCACGCAACCGAAACGCGGACACATTAGCCGACACGGCTGCTAACGACAGTATGAGGCATTAAAGGCTTTCGCCTTAAAAACCAAGGGTGGGCTCCACTTGTTTAGACCATGGGCCTGGGCTTCACGGGCTCTGACCACTAGCCATGTTTGGCCAGTTCACCAATCTGGAGAGTGGCCTCCCATGAGGGAAAGTGATGGGTTGAGGAGGCATTCCCTCAGGTAGTGCAAGAGGATGGCCAACAGATGCAGCAGAGTGGGAGGGTCAAGGTAGGTTGGTAATGGAGTAGGGAGAGATGTACTAGTTTGTCTGCAGTTGCCTCCAGATCGCACATTTTCAATCTAGTGTGTGGCGAGGCAGCTTTGTTAATAATGGGAGCAGTTTGGTGGTGTGTAGGGGGCATCAGCCAGTCATTCTGGGCTTTAGAAAAATCTGTAGTAGGTGTTTATGTGCTTGTCTTTACTCGTGTCTTGTGTAGGGCTAAAAACTAAAGCTTTGAACATACGTTAACAAGTGTCGCAAAAAGGTTCTCAAGTACAGCCCAACAAATCTGTGCATCAGAGTGGAGCACAGACAAAATATAAATTTTTGGTTAAGTGTCTCGTCTCACACAGCACCAGAACAGAGTGGCAGTATTGGCGGCACAACACAACGACACGTATTGCAGTGGTATATGCGCCTACTCTCAATTACTGGTAGTTGCATACAAAACTCTGAATCAAAACTGGAGTCTATCAGTGTCAAAAGCACAGATTAATTTGTTTCTGCACTAATTCAATCAGGATCGAGCTCGCGTGGCCATTGTGACTGACAGTACTGAAAACCTATTTGTGGCAGCAATGCTTCTTGGTAATATTTTGTACATTGAGCCCCAAAACCATTATGCAGCGAACCATTTTTTCGCCTTGATGAACTTCACCAAGGTATGAATAAATAGAAAACCTTTATTTCTATTGAATCAAACAAACAGCACTCTGAACAAGACAAATGGAATGAAACATAAGGCGAAAGAAAGCAAACCTTCAGCTTTCTGACATTTTTCAACTGCAATATGGAGAGTTTCTGAAGTAGGAATTGGAGGGAAGAACAGCAAGATTGAAAATAGACAACTGAAGTTGAAACAGAAAAAAAAAAAAAACAAATGGTAGTGTGCACATCAGGTGGAAGAAATGGCAGTCAAAATTCAAATAAGAAATCAGTTGCAAAATTTTTGAACAATGTGTTTTGCTGTGTGGCAGGAGGCACACATTCACTAGATCAAGAATGCCATGAAAATCTAGCCTTATATTAAACTTCTGTAATCCTTTAGTCATTGGAGTGCTGAAGGTCGGCAGTAGAACCTTGTTTACAAAGAGACAACACACACTGTCAATACACACTCTGTCCATGAAATGTCAACTAATTCACAAGGCTGCGTCAGTCAGCCTGCAGCAAAATACAACATGAAAACCTACAGCCTGTAGAAATTTGAAATGCCATCAAAGCCTATGGTGCTGATGGCAACAATGCAAAACGAGCAATACTGGTGCTCAAATGTACAGTGGTATGCAAAAACAGTTGTGCCTTACTTAAGTCAACACATCTTGAAATGGGAAGAAAAAAATAGGAAGTAGGTTCACACCCGTATTAACAAGGTTCTACTGCAGCAACACCAAGCAGCTGCCTTATCACACGCTTCTAGTGCACACACCCATTATCAAACTGGCTGTGATATTGCTACTACCACAGACAGTACCTCTCAAACTGTGCAAACCACAAACATGCCACGAAGCCTCGTCCACAAGCGACCTCAACTGAGATGAACCCTGTGGCTCCTCCAAACGCCAAAGACACCGGCTGGACAACTAGCTGTTGAGCAAGCTCTGGGTGACCATCAGCAGGCGCCTTGCCATGCGTCCCAGGTCATGTGAAGCAGTTCCCATGATAAATTTGTTGAGCTTGTGGCATAGCTGAGACAGGATGGCTTTCATGTGCTCTTTGGTTATCGCATTTTCCTTGTCCAGGCTAAGCACAGCTTCTTCCAGGTACCTGCCAACAGGAAACAACAATCATAAGAACTTCTTGTGCCAGATAAGATTTACAAGATTTACTGCAGGGATTTCGGTATTTAGTGAAATGGCCATGGCCATTTCTGCTGATGAACACTTAACTGTACACAAGGGGGAATTCATTATCACTGGTGCATTCCATGGCATACACCCAATTTCACGCTTAGTGTGCAAAGTTGTAGCAGCTATGCAAGTAGTGTGCCTGCAAAGGCTGATATATATCACTCTTACTTCTCGAAGCCTCGGTGAGGATTCTGATGAAAACATGGAGCAGTACAAAATGATGTACTCGGCATTGCAAGTCATGGACAAGGCAGCCTGGTCAGTTATTCAACCCACTGCTTATAATTTTCACTAATGGTGAACTACTGTTTGGGCATGGTGGGGTTATGCAGCTTTTTTTTTTTTTTTAGCTGCCTTAAAAGAAAGCGTGTGAAATTCAAAATTTACCACTTTAAAGGGGAGCTACCAGAGTGCCCCACAATGCACTGTCAGAGAACAAACTTCAATTATCACCAGAATTATCACTTCAATTATCACCGTTCGATAGGAGTTAAAGTAAGTCAAAGGCGAAAACTGAAGCACAGAAGTCGAGGCACAGTAAGACGGTGGTACAATTGGATTAGCGTAGTTCTGCGTTTTGAGGCGTTACTCCACCGCCTTACACGCCCCTGCAGACTGGGAGGCTCCATCTCCTAGTCGCCTGCCAGCGAAGTGCCAGATTTTGTTGCTGTCGTCGTCCGCTCGCGGCAGCTATTAAGTAGGTTTCTCCACTGCATGTAAGGACGCTGACGCAAAACAATGCATAAGTGTCATGACAACGTGTCATGTTTTGGCTACTGTGCCAGTTCCACTGCTGCTGTCAATATGCCAGCCACGATGCCTACCCCTTCGCTCAACCCAACGCAGCAACCCAGTGATCGCATAACAACCCAGTTTTAGGAAGTGAACTTTCACTGGTGCTTTTGTCTGATTGTTCCATTATTTAGCCTCGATTTTTTTTTATTGGTGATAAAGCAGCAATTCATTCTATAAGCAGAGCTCTAAGAGCTACCATATGTGCATTAATTACTGGCAAATAAACTGCTCGTGCAGTCAAAAAGGACAAAATAAACTCAAGTGATTTCTGACAGCACGGGAATACAGTTAAAGTTTGTACTTCAAGGGACCAGGAAAAAATATTAGAATTATCCAAAAGTTCGAATTATCGAATGACCCTGAAAAAACAAAAACCGTTTGCGTCATGGTAAATTTATTTGGTGAAAGACTGAGCAATGGTTGCTTGCTTTTGAGATGAGAACAGTGTGACAATTGACTATTTTTAGCGGTGAAACTACTGCACTGCGCACCTCACAAGCGCCAAGGCCATGTGTGAGGAGGCTTCACTGCACAAACATTACGAGCATGCAGTTTTGAGGGACTGGAAGAACTATGCGGACGGAAATGCGGACGGAAACGGGGATAGAAAAGACTAGCGAGACGGGATAATCAGTGCTCGAAACGGCGTGCAGGTGGGCTCGGTTTGCTGGCTGATGCAGGCTGGCATGAAGCTCAGAAAAGCAAACCGAAACTATGTGGCGTAGTTGTTCTTGCAGAAAGGGCCTTCCATTCGTTGTCACACCTGTCGCTGTGTGTACGTCAGAGGTGCGTGAGCGACTTTGCAGCATGGTATTCAGGTTTGAATAGGTCCTGCTGGTAATATCAGAGCCAAGCAAAGGTTGAAGCCCTTTCTAGTAAGCGAAGAGAAGGCGCGGCGCGGGTGATGTTTTTTACAAAGCACGGATGAGGGCACTGTAATTGCGGCGCATTCGGACGCACGAAGTGCGCTGTCATGTGGTATTTTTTAAACTCTGCAGGCTTTCATTTTTCCTGAATAAAAACGCTTAAGTTTTTTTAAAATCATATCAGCGTTTGAAAAAGTCCACAGCATTTTCAAAAAAGAAAAACCAAAAACTCCAATTCCTAGCCATAAAGGATACCTAAGTGGGGTCTTCAGTATTTAGGCCACCTGGAATCCTACAACATGCGCTGACTTCGGATATGAAATAAGCATTTCTGCATTTAGCCTCCATCAAAATGTAGCCGCCGCAACTTGGATTTGACCCTGTGACTTTCGCCTTAGCCGCTGGATGCCATATGAAATACGCCATCGCAGTCCATTCAAGAGCTGACGTAATCTCATGCTCAAAAATTCCACACCAATCACTGTTAAATTTAAACTGCCCAGACATTTCGCACCTCTTCTTCCCCCTAGGCATTCCAGTGATTTGTGCTAACTACAATCTTACCCCAGAGATCTAGATGTAAATCATCATCATCATGCCTCACTACGCCCATGCAGAGCAAAGGCTTCTCCTATATCTCTTCAATTAACCCTGTCCTTTGCCAGTTGCAGCCACCCTATCTCTGCAAACTTCTTAATCTCATCCACCCACCCACCTATGTGCTGCGCCTGCTACGCTTGCCTTTCTTGGAATTCAGTCCATTACCCTTAAGGACCATCACCCTGCCCGGAAGCCGTTGCGGTACACGCGCAGCTTAAAGCAATTAATGCGCAACAGTGAAATTGCAAAGCCAACAATTGGCAGTAAATGGAGATTAAAAGGTGATGAAAAGGCACGCTCCTGTGTGGCCCGGCAGACTAGGTGTGAACTGAGCAGCAAACAGTCCTACAGTTTCGGAATCCGGCGTGATGCATGTACATTCCGGAGCTGACCGGAAGTTTGCTTTCGAGCTGTCTACTGTTCATCTGGGAAAGCAACTGTCAGCGCAAGCAAGCCGTTAACAGTGCGCAATTCAATACTTTGTTAGTGGAACAAATTTAAATGGAAATCAACAATTTTTTTTCCTACACATGCAGCTCCATGGATCCTATTGGGAACAGGCATCGGAATGGGGCAGGTAGTCAAACCTCGATATAACGAACACGGATATTACGCACTCTTTGTAAATATTCTTGACTAATTCATGCAAATTTTACTTTATATATTGAACGCGGTTGGCCATGAAACGGGTATATCGAACTACCCGGCGCCAAACTTAGGCCGTTCGGATGGCAGGCGGCAGGCTTAGCCGCACTGCACAAGTGACCGGTGGTGATGCGGCACGCGTTCGCACCAAGGTTTACACTTTCATCTCGCACTCGCCAACAGCGGCGTCTAGGGTTACAGTCCGGCAGTCAGCACGCGTTCACGCCTCTGGTATCCGTTGACAGCGCCATGGAAGCAGCACTGGTGGTTGTAAGCATGCAGTAACAATCCTGCGCTCATGTCGGCTGTCGCGGAGGTGGTGAAAACGGCGGCAGCTTTCGCTCTGATGTACCGCTTTCCACGCGACACGGCTGTGATGCGGAGAAGCCACAGTAGCCGGCGCTTAACCTGCGCTTGCGGTGCTGTGCGGGGGAGCCCACCTAACTGGCGCTCGTTTTTTTGCGGTCTTTGGAATAGCCGCAAGCGTCTTCGAAACGCCACCAAAACCTGGGAAAACATCTATCCGCTTCTCTTGTAAGGATCGCCAGAATTGCTGTCCTTTCAATGACTAAATTGCACCGCTATTGCGCGCGTTTCGGACGAAATTTTATATTACGAATTTCGGCTATAGCAAACTGTTTTACAATTTTTTACTAGTTCCCTATAATGAGGTTTCACTTACTATCTGCGGCTGTTGCGTTTGTGCGAAATGTCTGCGATAGCATTTTCTACTCAAGACGAGCGGCATATCGCTAGATAAAGATCGGGTATGTGAAACACGAAATGACCATCGGTGAGATTTGAAAGAAGTCGCATTCGAAAAGATATACGAGGCATTGGAAGACCGTGAATTTGATAAAAAAAGTGCTTGTAGTCTACATAGACTAGCTTGGAGCATTTTCTAAGTGCAAAGAACAGTGAAGAAAGATTGGAAGATATGTTAAGGAACTGACAAAAAAGCGATAATCTACTGCATGAGAAAAAAATAAAAAGTAAACAGGACTTGCATCGCTATGTATCCTTCCTTGTTTCTTTCCTCAAGCCAGGGTAGAGCTGCTCGATCCTCCTCCACTTCAAAAGTGCATTCAGTCCTAAAATGTTACTTACTTGAGAATTATGTGCATTGCTGCATCACAGGCCAATTTAGAAGCTACATGACTCATCACGCAAGGAACGTTTGTGGCACAACTCAATGCATGTGAATGCAAGGAAAAGAACCAACAATCGGCCCTGCGGCCAGCCTTGTGAAAGCTGGCGAAGGTTTTGCTCGTCACTGCACTGCATGGCAAGATTCAAAATACAGTAGAACCCCACTATAGGTTTGGTCTATGGGGGTTTAACGTCCCAAAGTGACTCAGGCTATGAGGGACGCCATAGTGGAGGGCTCCAGAAATTTCGACCACATGGGGTTCTTTAACGTGCACTGACATTGCACGGTATACGGGCCTCTAGAATTTCACCTCCATCCAATTCGACTGCTGTGGCCGAGATCGAACCCACATCTTTCGGGTCAGCAGCCAAGCACCATAACCACTGAGCCATCGCTAGGGCGAATCAGCTTTGTGTTGTGCTACTGCGACAGCCTTTTAAGCAAGAAATGTTAGTTATATTGATTTTTATGGCGCAAAAGCAACTGAGGCTATGCTGCGCCAAACACAAGGTTATTTAAGCAAGAAATGTTAGCACCTTTTGCTTTCCATGAAACATTAGAAGCTGGCTACTACTGGAATGAATTGGAAAGACAAAGAAAAAGGGACACCTATTACAGTCTTATTACAGTGTCTTAGCAGTCTCCAAGCAAGAGTGAAAAATAGTTTAAAAAGGCTGCAGCTAAATACTTGCTTCAACTTAATTTCACTGCTGGATGACAGGTCAGCACAAAGTTGCTGGATGAGAGACAGCAGAACAGGCTGCTGCAAAGGGCATGGATGCTGGCCAAAGATGCTCTTGGGGGAAACCATCTCGCACGTTGATACAACTGTAGCCAGGTCAGCCACAGACAGAGCCTGCACAAAGTCAAAAGGTGTATTATGCATAAAAACAGGTAGGGAATGGATTCCCTGTCACTACATTAAAACATACCGCAAGAGCAGCTGGCATGCTCAAACATGCACATGTGCGAAACTTAACAGAAACACAGTGGATGAACCAAACAAGTGCATGAAGGGCGGTGAAAGGATGCAATGACAATAGCGTACAGAGTATTGGATCGCTCAGTGAAAACTGAAAAATTATCTCTGGTAAATTTCACACAGAGGTGGCATTTAGTAAGTTTTTTTTTTTACTGCGTTTGGGTCAGGTACTTACCGCTCATGCAATTTGCGCCCATGTATAATTTGCGCACCGCCAACTTTTAACCGAATAAAAAAAAAAGTCGGCAGAGACACTTAAGACTGCTTACGTGTGAGAAGGCGTAAGCCTGGCCGTTCACTTAGTGAATGCAGTAACCGTGCACTGCGGTGTGATGTAACCAGATGCCATGCAGCTGGCAATCTGACCTCTACATGGCTTTACAGAGACACCACTGCGCGCCGCTGCCGCACTCCTTCTGATCTGCACGCTATCATCGTGAAGGCAGTCGCCGCCATACCGCAGCACACGTTAAGGGTATGATGCGAACCCTAATAGGTTAATGCCCATATATGCGAAACCGGTCTTTCTCTACTTCACATTCATAAGTCCCTGGGAGCCCTCATACGACTCCTGGCGCTATGGTGCAGTGGTTAAGTGGTGCACCACTGCCCTGGGATAGGATGGCAGGTGCTGTCACCGGTGGGATTTGTGAGAATCAGGTTGCTCTTCCTGAGAAACCTCGTGCAACCGATCATTAACTTAACCGCCACCTGCCAGGTTTCATGAGGATGCCATCTTTTATGGGTTGGGTACCTTTGTTCGCTCACTCTCACGCACGCACACTCGAAAACTGGATGAGTGCGTGGGAAGACAGCACTGGTTGGTGCGCTCTGCAGAATGGCTTCCGAACAACATGACACCTGGAGAACACCCTCTGCTTGCTAACAGAAGACAATACAGGTGTTGTCTGCAAGGAATACTACTTTTTAGCCGCATGCTGGACCTTGTAATACCACAAGTAGATCAATCTGCTGCGTCGACTCTGCAGTGACAACACAGTTGTTTCCTGTTTTGGTGGTGCCTGGTCATAGCCCGTGTCTGTGGACAGGAGCCTCAAAAAAGGCTGCCCACTCACTTCACTGCTCTATACAATGTGCGTTGAGAGGCCTTGAATGCACCTTGCTTGAGTCAGGCTTGGGTTTCCTGTTCCACTACCTCTATGGAGGAATGGAGGAATACCGGACGCTAGAATCCTGCCAGGCCTGGCATATGCCGGCAACCTGGTGCTACCTGCAGAGAATGTGGGCGCCCTCTAGCAGCTGGTCACCCTAGAGCTGCCACTATGTTGACCGACTGGGGCTCCTATTCAGCTGCAGCTCTTAGGTACACACAACGGTGCTGAGGTGACCCAACCTAAAGGTGATGCCATACTTCACGCTACCAATTACTACTACTACTACTACTACTACTACTACTACTACTACTACTACTACTACTACTACTACTACTACTACTAAGGGCCCATGAGGAACAGCTGCTGCAAGACTGCCGGACCAGAAATATGTTGCGGTGCCACTGTACACACAGCTGCAACAGGTACAGGCGCGGCCATAAGTAAACAGAGCACGCTATTGCGTTCGAAGTGCAATCACGCTTTCTCCATTGGTAATGAAGAACCGTTTTTTGTCTACAAGAAAGCCCACCAATCTCCTCTACGAGCATGCGCATACCATTGCTGAAAATTTCAATTACGTGACGCATGAAAAATATTCGAAGACAGTTGCGTGCTTCGTTTACTTTTGTCTGCGCCTGTACATGCTAGTCTGTGAAATCTGGAAAACCGCACATGCCTTAATGTTCGCAAATGCAGTGCTCTGTATGTCCACACCACACCACAACACACTACAGTAGGATACAACTTGGGAACAAAGCAGGAAACACCCCTCAAAGGAGGCTTCCCAGCAAAAGGTGTTAACCATTTGTCATGATGTCATGGTTAATCTGCTAGTTCGACATCGTAGGGGAGACCCCGTGAAATCGGAAGGCTCCGTGAAATCGAATTCAGCGCGACATCACTCCAATCGGTCGACGCCATTGGCTGGAGGACCTCCTTTGAGGGGTGTTTGCTGCTTCATTCCAGAGTTGTATTCGACGACTATAGCACTGCAAAACAACAAATATCTACAGTACTCCGTCTGACCCAGACACTCAATTACAATAACATTAACATGCAGATTCTATTTTCATGACACTGCTGCAGAGGTGATCGCTACACCAGATTATCAATATGCTTGGGGGAAAAGAAAAGGAAGAAATAAAACAGTAAAACAGTAATATCAGCTGAAGGGTACTTTTACTATAACTGGCCCTGCAGCAGTGCAGGGAAAAAAATAAAACAAGGTTGCACTCACCTGCTGGAAGGCCATATTATACTGGCCCTGGCGCATGAGTAGTGTGATTTGCTGAAGCACAAGATGGGGATCAGCAAAAGGGATAGGAGTAGCCATTTTCGAGCGACTTGCTGCACCTTCTGCTGCGGCTGCAGCTACAGACTCCTTCAACACACCATGAATGTCCTCCTTCAGGGTGTTCACTAACTTTTCCTGTTGCCTGCAGATAGTTTTATACATACAAGCATTTGAGGCAATCTCAACACTTCTTGACATTGCAACTTCATGCCAGCAAATGATTACAGATTTGCTTTCACTACACTCAAAACATGAATACAGTAAAAGCTTGTTAAAAATCCCGATAATTCGAACAGCCAGCTTGGTCCTGTCCAACGCCCATGGAAGTCTATGGCATCATATGCTCCCTAATTCATACACTGCATGTCTCGCACTGATTAATTCGAACAGGTTCCCCAATGGAGGCCGCGTCCAGGTATGACCGACATGGCAGGAGATCGGAGAAATAGCCGTAACTCAAAACCTCATGCATGCTGAAGGGTCATTCGTGCATCTCTGACGTGTGCGCGATGGCAGGTATGACAACGAATGGATAACTCAGTCTCCAAGAACAGTCAGAGAGCTTAGTTTCAGTTTCACTTTCATAAGCTTTGCGCCAGCCTGTAGAAGAACGGCTTATCCAACCAACCTAACCCACTTAAGCACCGTTTCAGAGATGAATGGCGGACTGCTGAAGTTGTCATTGACCATTTTTTTTTTCTCACCGCTTCAGCACAGCTGAGCAGTTCCCTTTGCTTCCGTGGTGTCGTTTTTACAGTGTACCGAAACAAAGCGTCAAAGCATATAAGAGGCTGTGGCCAAAACTGCGCGCTTGTCACATGCCGTTCACCATTTACGCGGCAAAGCCTCTTCAAGCACGATGGTGCCGCTTATGATGGGTGCGACGCGTTAGCAGTGGAGCTCCACCGCATCGCACTACCACCGTGAAGGATGCGGAAGGCCCTTAAGATTTTGGAGGAATTCTGCTTCGATGCTCCGAATGCATGCAGGCCATAAAGCATTGATGGAAACGTGAAAAATAGTCATTAACACTCTGCTGCAACCTCAGAACCAGGCAACTATTCCCCAGTCTTTTACCAAATAAATCTGCCATGATGCAAGCACTTTTTGACAGTTCTTTTGAGGTCATTCAATAATTCATACTTTCGGATAATTCGAAAACATTTTTCCAGCACAAACTGTGATATATACCAAACACACAGTAAAACTCTCGAAAAAATATTAATACAAAAAAGATTATCTATGTACTGAACTCTGTGCGTGATGTGTCAGCACATGGTGATGCAGACGCCCGTAGCTCTTGTCCATTACTTCAAAAAGTACAGCTGAACCTCGATTATCGTATCTACTAACGTCATGAATCTACTTTTTTCTCCAGGAAAACTAAGTTTATATCAATTTAGGTAGAAGGTTCATTACGAGGAAACAAACATTTAGATTTTTTTGCGCGGTTTGAAATTTCATCATACATCCACCTGCACACTTGCACACCCGTCCGCCTGTCCATCCATTCATACATCAACAAAAGCACACCGTCAGCTGTGTTTGAGTCGCTGATGTTTAGCATTGTTTGCTTCGAAAGGTGTTTGCTGTATAATGGCGTGATTCAACCATTTTGTGATAGTCGAGGCACCAGCCATGGTGAATTAAAGTGAACATGGGAACACCGGCCCTTCCGGATAGCACCAGTGTAGCACCACACCGGCCATGTAAGACTGAATTTCGCCGGTGCTACACTGAGTGGATGGCTGCAGGCAACCGCGGAACAACTCCGACAGGGCGGCTGAAGCAGGCGCCCCTCCAGCAAGCGTGCACTTGGATTCTGCACGCGTGGCATTCGTTGCCAGCTGACACGTCTCAAAGAGTTTTAGAGTCATGGGGCTCTCGAACGCCATGGACGGCACAGAGGACGACCAGCTTTCGGAGCATGCCAATAAGGCGAGCTCGTCCAGCAGTGGTGAGATGAGCTGAGCTCGTCTGACGGCGATTAGTGCGAAAACGGCGAAGAATGGTGAAATAAAGTGTCCACATCTGTCGCCAGCTTTTCAATTATTTGACACAGTAGTCGCAGTGGTACCACAGTGCGTTAATGTGTAGCTAAGGGTCTGATTCACGTGTAACCCGCACCGGAGAGAACTTGATGAAAACAAGTGCAGCTTATACACAGAATATACAGTATGTTTGCATGTGCGAGTGCGAGCACCCCTCCTTGCTGCATCACGTTGCGTCGCGATCTGTCGACTTTGTTATCGTCAGCAGTGCCAGCCAATCGCGCCGAGATAACGCGAACATGCTCCAATGTGGCCCTGAAGATCGGCATGCAGCTTTTACGCCAGGAAAAAAAAAAAAATCTCATTTTTTCGAGGCGAAAAGTAGGGGGGGGTTCATTATGCGAGTGGGTTCATTACGCGAGTATATACGGTATTAAGTGATGATAAGGATGAAGTGTAGGCAAATAAAGAGCATATCACAGCCTACTGCTAGACATTTACTAGTTGTTATAGTTGCAAAAAAAATCATGCGTAGTAAGGGGTATGTGATGTCTGACAGATCATTAAAACAGGGTCTAACTGTAACAAAGCAAATGAGACTGCTACATAAATAATTGACTAACCCAGCCAGTGCTTGCACAAGCCCTGTTTTAAGGCCTTGCAAAGCGTTGTTCACAGCCTCTTCAAAAGGTGCCCGAAAATCTGGCGGCACCAGTGCTGCCTGGTGGTCCCGCAAGAAGGTTTGCAGGCTACGATCCACAGTTGACTGGACATTTTTCATAGCTTCAGCTGCTTGTTCATCATTATGCTTATCAATATGCTCCTGTGCTTGATGAAGAACTGTAAAACAAAACAATACAAAATAAAAAATGTCACAAACACAGACACTTTTATGTTTTGTTAATAATAGAAAAAAATTTTTGCAAGACCATTCCAGGTCACTTTTCATGACTCAAATAAATAAAAAGTCACAAAGCTGCAATAAATGCAAAAACTTACACTCACAGGTACCCCTTTGGAAAACTTCGTTGAGCTGCGCGAACAAGTTCTGGCAGAGGCGGTCAAGAGATGGCATCAGAACATTTTCCATCATGTCTCGGCATGTCGCTTCCACTTGGGACTGTATGGCAGTACCAGTAGCTTGTGCTACTGCATCAAACATCACCTACCAGAACAAGAGAAACAAAACGCACACAGCTGGTCATGATTAAATCCATAACAGCAAGAATATATGCACAACTGAGGCACATGAACATTGGCAAGTCCCTTACAGCATAGTACACTGATGTCAAAGTTTAGAATGAATCAAGAACATAAAAAAAACAAGCACAAACGAATTGTCAGTCTTCCATGAGGTATTGTACACAAAGAATTTTTTTGCATATGTGGAACTAAAGCAAAGTACACCTGCCAATGATTGCTGAGAAAACAATGGTGTGGAGGAGGTATGTGGTCAAGTTAAGGCAAGTCTTGAGTATATGGCAACTGCTGTTTGCCAAAGTTCGACAAATTTTGTTAATTCCAGCACAGCACAAATACTGGAAAATTAAACACTCTTTTGTGAGACCTAGACTGTTATGCAGAATACTGACATGTAAATAACAAATCAATTGTAGGTGCACATAGTGACTATGCAATTGCAATGTGAGAGCCCACTGATGCCCACGGCAGCTACCTGATTACATGCTGCAGATGGAGGCTATGGGGGAGGCCGTAGTGAAGGGCTCCGGAAATTTCGACCACCTGGGGTTCTTTAACGTCCACTGACATAACACAGCACACGGGCCTCTGGAATTTCACCTCCATCAAAATTCCACCGCTGCAGCTGGGATCGAACCCGCGTCTTTCGGGTCAGCAGCCCAGTGCCATAACCACTGAGCCACCATGGCAACTATAAGAAGCAAAGGTATGATCGCTTTGTGTACTCCATTAGTGAGCTGTAAATGTCATGCAGGAGACAACGCTACTGAAATGTTTACTCACTACTTTCAGCTGCCCCTTCAAAATATGAACACTTACACGCGAGAACAGCTTCCAGACAAATTCTGTACATGAGCATATTTACTACCGATATGAAAAGACACTGTTGGGAAGCCTGCGAAGCATGTCTACGCACACACGATGCTTCCATTTTGTCAATAAGTGTGTGCTGCTGACTGCACGGTAAACACAAAAGCTTAAAACAAAACAAAACAAAACAGAGCAGTTCGCACTTCTCCCAAAGACATTTTGAAAGGTCATAAATGGATTCATACGGGCTATTACGAGAGCTGACCGCAACTGCATTGCAGTGATGGCACCTTTCCAGCATCGAATTCCACCATTTTCACTTGTGAAGGCAACACTCTCGGATATGAGCTGCACTGTAGTGATGGGCTTTGGACTGCTTTTTGGCTAGGGTTCATATATACGTTTTTTGCATTCTGCCATCACTGAAATGCACTCGCTCCAGCTGGAACTGAAGCCCCAAATTCATGCTCGGCTATTAAACACTATGATCACTGGACGTACATTGTTCTTAACTGTCCCAACTCTTTTTTTCATTAGACTAGGTACACGTGCATGAAATTTTATTTCCATATACATTAGAAAAGCCATTCAAGTTCAATGACACTGAAATACACACACTGAGAACACTGCAAGCTAGCCAAAACTTTGTATTACTTTCATCAATGAGAACTACCAAGTTACTCTAATTTCATTTCCAAAATTGAACTGTTGTATAAACATGTTTAATTCTGTCCTTTTGTTGCCAGGGTAACATTACGCAAGACCAAATTGTGCAAAATATACTGTTTGTCGTAACAGAACTCCTTGACCTCAAAAAATATCGTTTTAATGTCCAAAGTGCACATCACCAACCTTGCTTTTGACTGCTTTGATGGTGCTCTCTCTGATGATGGCTTCGGTTGTTTCCAGTCTCCCAGAAATATCACACCTTGTCAAGTCAATAACTTTAACAACGGCTGAAAATAAAAAAAACTCTGTACCTCTGACTGCATCATGCATTATTAAGAATTTGCATGCCAAAGCAACACTGAGCTATGGGCAGCCTCACTGTAATGCTCCACGTTAATCTGAACCACTTTTGTTTAACAATGCACGAAAACCCCAGCACTCCCCAGCGTTACGGTTTCAACTCCAATGGCATACAGCGGCAAAAGCCGAGCCCTGTGAACTGGTCAGCAGCCAAATGTCATTCATAGCCACTGAGTTGATGCAATGGGGCAGTGCCTTGAAGGGCAACTGAAGAGGTGTTAAAATTCAAAGAATTTGAAGAGTTCGAATCTGTGAAGCTTGCAGGTAATGCATGTGAAGCCTTTTTGTGTTAATATTTTTAATGACGAATCACCGATTAAACCCTTGTCATCGTTCAGGCTTCAAATTAACAATCAACTCTGCAGAAAACAAAACAAAAAACTAGCATTTTCTTGTTCAATGACTAACTGCCTTTTCTCCCCCCCCCCCCCTTACACACATGCACACACGCACGCACGCACACAAAGTTGTCCAGTGTTTCTGGCTGGTCGCGATTCCTTCTAATGCGAAACTATTATTTCGTGACACTGAACTTGACTTGCACCTTTCATGGGCTACAAGGAATGCTACTGGCAACTATATCTGGCTTCCCTTGAGGGGATTGGGTAGCTGCCATGGTGTTGGTCTGTGTACTACAGACTCCACTTAGAATCCTTATGCTTGGAATGCTTGCACCATGTGCCCAATATGAGAAAGCCAACTGCAAATTTGCTTTTTATAGGTGATAAAGGCTGGACACATAATAAGGTGTACATTGAGAGACCATAAAAAAACTAAGTGCAAAGCAGCAAAACATTCGAACCGAAAACAGCTTATATATGTCCAATGACCTGGACAAGGATGATACTCAAATTAATCCGCAAAGAAAGGCACACGTGAACCCTTTTTTTCATGCAGGACCGCAGAAATCCATTACACGTAACTAATGCACCTAACTTTCTGGGGTAGAATTCAGAACAAAGAATCCGTAATACTCAGCAAGGGGCTTAAATAATGCTTCACAATGCACTTCTTGTTAACATCTATTAGAAACCAAGGTATGAACATATGGTCGAGCCCAGATATATCGAACCTGGATATTACTAATTATTGGACATATCAAACACACTGATTATCTCCTTGAAAATCCTGCGGTAAAGCACAGGAAAGTGGCGCTGTACATCGAAGCCAATTTTGCCGGTTAGTCGATATATCGAACTGTGTGCGGCACCTCTACGAGTGGCACTTTTCCTAGATGCTCTTTGATCACTTTTCGGGTACGGAGATGAGTAGCCTGTGCAGCCTTGGGCATCTGCTGGCAGCAAGTGCTGCTAGCAGGTGCCCAAAGGTGCGCAGATGACCCATCATGCGCTAAGAGTTATCAAAGGGTACCTGTAAAAGAAGCACCACTCGCAGGGGCAGCTGCAGCGCTAGCTGCCACCAGGTGCCCAAGGCCGGTAGGTGCAACTAAGTGATAGCTGGAACCACACGACGAGATGAATGTGATGTGTGCTTGATGGTAACCTTCAGTCTCTTGTACTCATTCTCCATGCTACATCCCTGTCATGCAGTGAAAACAACGTGAATAACTGAATCCTTGAGGCGGCAATCTCCTGGTGCGGCATTCTCCTGGTGGGCTTCAATGCCAAAGGCATTGGCAAGCCTTCTCTTCTCATAATTTCAATGACCAATCATTTTATCTATAGAGTACCAGCAACCGGATTAGACATTTTATGATAAGCAGTGGCTAGTTCCAAAGCACAATTCACTGCGGGTACGATGTGAGCCAAGTTGGGCACAGCAACAAGTAGTGATAGGTGCGCTGCCAACATGCAGGGTGACGGTGGACATAGAAATTCGTATTTTAGTGTGCTGTCTGCTTTACTTGGGGGCCCTTGGCTATGGTTGGCCTGAACGGTTAAAGATTACACTGTAATTGTAATAATCAGACATGTACGAGTACTGGTCTTTTGGTTAAAACAGAATTTGAAGCAAATTTTAGTTTTCTTCGAATAATTTCGAACCAAATATCTCGAATACTCCTGGCACACAATGCAACAGGCATTTTAAAAACCATGTATTTTGTGAACACAAGGCCATTGTTTGCGCCATCGTGCTGATTCACAAGTTCACAGGCAGGAAATTGGCTGCGGCACCTGCATTTAGCTCAGACTCCCCTGGAAGTCAAGGAAGCCGCGTGCCCTTCGATAAGACAGACAGATTTCGCATAGTATGATCCGTGGCTGCTATCGCGATCTGCTTCTGCGGAGAGCCATTGTGCATGCATAAAACACTCTGAGGATGCCACATGGTGCCAGGTGCCGGTCAGCTGTTTGAACGCCTGCTCCGTCGGGTCTATCAGCGCGTGCACACTGGCAGGTACAGATCTGGGCGCCGTCTTTCCGCCTGTTCGCGTCTCTTGCCGTGAGCATGTGCAGGCTGGCTACACACTGTGGTGCCATGCAAAGGAGGTACGCTGAACCGAAATCATATGAAGCAACAGTTCCAGAAACCTTATTCGCTCAAGATGAATACCGTATTTACTCGCATAATAGGCGCACTTTTTTTCCAGAAAATCCGGCTCAAAGTTCGGGGTGCGCCTATTACGCGGGGTAAAATTTCCGGAAATTTTTCGACTCTCAAAATTTAACACACCGCGTAAACGCACTCGTGTACGGGCTGCACCCCGTTTTCCCGAAGAAAATATTAAAAAAAAAGATCCGTGTAAGGGCCGCACCGAAACTTTCCACGACCCACGCGGGAATAGCCTTTGGAATGCACGCGCCGAGGCCTCTGCGATCGGCTCCGGCTGCGCGCAACGGGCGCTTGATCGTGGAGGCCACACACGCGCACAGGAGCTTCCAGACGCCACCCACGGAGGGCGCCCGAGGTAGAGCTTATCATCATCATCAACGTTTTCCTCCGCCGCGAGCTTTCGCTATCCATATCGCCATCAGCATCTCCAGCTTGTTTTTTTTTTGTTTTTTTTTTGTTGCTGTCAAGTGCCGGGATCTGCGTATCATCATTATCAACGTTTTCCTTCGCCGCGAGCTTTCGCTATCCATATCGCCATCAGCATCTCCAGCTCGTTTTTTTTGTTTTTTTTTGTTGCTGTCAAGTGCCGGGATCTGCGGTAGCGCGATAGTTCATCGTGGTTTATGGCTTTGCCGCAGAGCGTTGCTGTTTTAGGTAGACGGCCAAGCACCTTAACAGCTACACGGCTGGGAGTTTGCTCTCGAACACGGCTAGCGTGCGGCAGGTCGGAAAATACGACGTGACCGAGAAGTGCGGCAGTTGCGACTGAGGCGTCCCTAAATTTTCGTACGCACTCCAAGCGCAGAGGTTTTCGCGGGCCTAAGTCGGGAACGTTTCCGGCTGGAGATGAAGCTTTCCAAACAGACGTTTAAAGTGAGCATCCCTGAAAACTGTGTGCGGCTGTTCTACGCGATGTCGTACGTGCTGTGGGTCCGCAGCAGCACTAGTGAGGACTAGTAGTCAGTTCAGCGAAAACTTTGTTAAAATAAAGATTGGGGAGCGGGGGGTGGCGAGGTGTCGGCTTGCAATCGTGTAAATACAGTATTGATCACAGTGCCAAGTTCGCGGTGCGCCTTTTATGCGCGGAAATAAAAAAAATCTGATTTTTCGCGCCCAAACTAGGGGTGCGCCTATTATGCGAGTAAATACGGTACTTCCAACATTTTGAATACGAAACATTCAGATTGAATAAAATATTGAATATCATATTATTCGACTAAACATTTCAAATTATTGGATATTAGCACAGGCCTAGTAATAATACTTATTTTAAAATTCTACTGGATTCTCAAACTCCCCACTTGCATCATTCCTGCAAATAAGGTAGAATAGTTATTTTCCATCACGGTGTCATTCCTACTGATATAACAATAGCGTCGCAAAAGAGAATGTGACTAGTAACACACAGCTCAGCGAAAAATGCTTAGAGCGACTATTTTTTCGTGGAAAAGTGGGCATAGGAACCTTATGCATAACTGACAGGGACACTGCCAGGACATTCGTGGCCAGGTGGAACAGAGAAGTAGAAGAGACGAGAGGGAGGGGGCACAAACATTTAGGGAAGGCAGGATACCTTTGAGCACTACTCTTCATAATGCAGTGGTAAGAGGTTTACATGCCAGTGAGTGGGCCCAATGCGGGCAGTGGTTTCACGAAACAGCCCTTTTGGTCAGGGACTGAATTTTTAGGGCAGCTACCGCCAACCCTTGCCTTCCCTTAGCGCTGCCAGTGAGAACCGATGCCCAGGTTGCCCTGTAGTTGTTAGGTCACCCCCTGCACCACTGCGCAGGAGTAGCATGAGTACTCCCAGGGATATATGAATGTAAAGCAGAGAATGATGTTCTGCACATATGGCAACTAACCCATTATGCTATCATGTCATACCCTTACGGCGAAGCTTAAGTGCTTCCTTAAATTTTTATCTTCTAACTTTTCACGCAGCACAACTGTCCCTGCTGCACATGCACAGTACTTGGTGTGTAAGTAGGAAATTCTGACGGCAGACTATGAAAAACAATTTCTGTGGGCAGCGCCGAGTGTTGGGCCAAGATAAAGCAGCCTGCTACAGAGACCACACACTTTCCAAAAGCAGTGAAAAATAACCATCATCATCATGACTAGGCCCACTGCAGGGCAAAGGCCTCTCCCAGGCCTCTCCCATGTCTCTCCAATTAACCCTGTCCTTTGCCAGTTGTGGCCACCTTATCCTCGTAAATTTTTTCAAGTTTGCGAGGATAAGGTAGGGGACAGGGCATAGCAAAAAAAAAAGGAACAACATGAGCAATGCGCGGCCATCGTTGCCATGCGGTTCCTTGCGTGATTCTGGTGGCGATAGATCTCGTGCATCAGGAGCGAGGATGGCAGAGAGCGCCGGCGAGGCAAGGTGAGGAATCCGTTTCCTGGGGCAACAGCGAGGGGAAGACCGTCAGAGGGAACATCCAGGTAGAAGCACATGCCTCTGTTGTCGGCCTACAGAGGTGCACGCGGCGGCGCACATTCTCCTCTAGCTCGGTCAGGGTGCCCCTGCCTCCCCCACCATACTCACCCCACTCGTAACGGCAAAGGTGGTGGTGGCTGCTGCTGCTGCAGTCACGCTATCAGCGCAATCACGAAAAGTTTCCCCGCGTTTATGACTTCTAGTAACAATGTTTTCTGTAAGTATTTTCAAAGTGATTTCACCTACATTTATTTCTTATTTCGGTTACCCCTCTGCACTGTCCTTTCCACTCTTCTTAAGAAAACTGCATGCAACGAAAACCTGGATGTAATAACAAATCTCGGACTTCTTTCAATTTCATTATAACCAGGTTTAACTGCATTTACAACACACTGCTAGTGCATGCTTCAAAATTGCAGTGGTTGCATTTATACTAGGGGTGTACAAATATCGAAATTTTCAGATACGAATATTAAGAAAAACACACGTAGGCAAATGTTTTCTTTTTTTTTTCCCCCAAAACAGTGTACTGCCTTTGCAACCTAATGAAACAAATCTGGACTGACCGAGCCCGATACAGGAAACATGATGCACACAAAAATGTAGTTAAACCTGGATACAACGAAGTTGAAAAAAGTTAGGGATTTTTTGTTACAGCCTGGTTTTCGTTACATGCAGTTTTCGCGAGAAGACCCGAAAAGACAATGCAGTACGGAAACCAAAAAAATAAATAAATGTAGGTTAAATCACCTTGAAAATGTTCACAGAAAACTCCACGACTCGAAGTCATAGACATGGAGAAATGTTCCGCGATCGTGTTGATAGCGCGACTGCCGCTATGAGAGGGGAAGGGAGAGTGTTTGTTTGTTGTTTGTTTGTTTTATGGGGTTTAACGTCCCAAAGCGACTAAGGCTATGAGAGACGCCGTAGTGGAGGGCTCCGGAAATTTCGACCACCTGGGGTTCTTTAACGTGCACTGACATCGCACAGTACACGGGCCTCGAATTTCTCCTCCAAAGAAATTCAGCCGCCGCGGCCGGGATCGAACCCGCGTCTTTCGGGCCAGCAGCCGAGCACCATAGCCACTGAGCCACCGCGGCGGCGAAGGGAGAGTGGGAGAGGCAGTTGGTAACCGTGGCCGAGCTAGCGGAGAATGCGTGCGGTCGTGCCGCCGCCCGTAGACTGGCTGCGTAGGTCATGCTTCTTCACGCATGTACCCTCTCTCGATCTGCCCACTGGTGTTGCCTCAGGAAACGGATTCCTCGTCATGTGTCGCTGGCGCTCTCTGCTGTCCCGCCCAGAGTACCAACGCGCGAGCGCTATCGGAGCCAGAATCACGCGAGCAATCACGTGGCGGCGATAGGCGCGTACTGCTCGTGCCATTCTGTTTTTGCTATGCCCTATCATTTCTCGCAGCCTCTGGGCATGAACTGTCGTAGTGCCACGTGGTATGGTGTTCCAAAATCAAAATCAACGGAGATGCGCCGACAGTGCTGGCGCACGACGCATTGTCTCAATGCGGTCGCTCGTTGCGATCGCTGGCGTTCCTATGTCAGTTCGCACTTAGCGCTGTGAAACTTTTGTGATTTCGTAACTCAGCACAAGCTAACAGACAGTCGGCTAAGCGAGTTCGTTTTATTAAGGTCAACCGCCACTACACATTCGTTACATGGAGGTCCCAAATACACATGCTTCAATGGGGGCGACATTGGGGAATTACAAAACTTCGTTATGTCGAGGAACTCGACATATGGAGGTTCGTTACACCCAGGTTTAAATGTATTCTGTTTGATTAGAAACCATAACAGCATGCAGCCTGTACTCTGACTATGCTAAATGAGTAACAAAATTAAATCTGAATGATACATAACCGGAAAAAATAACATATTGGGTAGTAAAAACTCAGTAACAAGGACTTCAAGAGACTGAAAGAACTGTTTAATTATTAAATCCCACTCCCGCACCGCCTTCCAAAAGAGGAGAAAAAAAAGAAAGCCCAAAATTCGAAACTGAGGTAAAGCCGTGTAAGTAGGCTTCATCACACACAATGCAAAAAGCCTATGACAAGCAAGCAAGCAAGCAAGCAAGCAAGCAAGCAAGGAAAAAAAAAAAAAAACACCACCGAAAGACCAGTTGGTGCCTGAAAGCGCCGCACTGCTGAACTTGTATGGCTGGTGAATACGGGGCCAATAACTGCCGTCGCCATACGCTGGTGGCAAAGTTCGCAACCTGAAACTATTCAGCCAGGCTATTTTTTGGCTTAGATACAGAGGCTTGCTTATCGCAATCATGCCTGCTGTTATATACATGTCAGATGTGCGCGAGTGACAATGTACCATGCGATAGGCGTCCGGTTGTGGGGACTCTCCCAGCTCTATCCCTTTCGGTTTGAATCCTCACTATGTGTCCTCCCTAACTAACAAGGGAGGGCGCCTACTTTGTGGCGGCACTAACCGCTGTCCTTTTCCTCACACTACTGCGCCACTGGTTGGTCAACATAGGTCGCGTGGTGTGTCACAGCCCGCCTTCACCATCAAGCTTTCAAACCGAAGCAGCATGGATGCCTTTTGACCCAGTGACTGCGCGGGGATTCCAATGTTTCGTGTTTGTCTCTTGGTTTTTTGAGAAAAAAGCGCTTCGAGGCAACATGCAAGGCTGCTGTGCTTTTGGGTGCAGCATCCGGACAGAGTCTGGGAAGACTTTTCTCTACTGCAAAAAGCTAAAACAACCAACAAAGGTGCCTTTCCTGGCTTCATAGAATCAGCCAGGAGAAGCTCGTGCAGCCATGAAACACACTTCAACCCTTTCAGGCACAATTTATTGTTTTGACTGAAACCAATTATTTTTTCACCTAAGTAGTAGTATATTCAGGCCTCAAGGGAATTTCTTAGTCTTTGAACGTGAAAGACGAGCAGGTAAGTTTTTACAATGATGTGGAGAATTCCGTACAAAGTGTCAGGTTTGTGAGAAATAGTTACATTGAAATGTTCTCGTGTATCAGGTAAACACCCTAGGGATCGTGGAAGCACTTTGCGTTTTGAAGATTCACATTATGCTCGAAATAGAGCAAAAACAACCAATGTTTTCACTTGCGGCAAAATCTATCTGCAGAAAAACGGCAGACAAAGTGCTACCTAGCTCACTCTTATGTGAAATATTATTTACTGCATTCGCTACATGGTACAAAAAAGCAACTTATCTGCAACAAGAAGGGTGCTCAATTTGACTGAAATAATGAAATCACTGTCAAGTGCTCAAGTTTCTCAGAAAAAGCTGCAAGTTTGCCGCTTGCACAATTGTGTACAAAGTGCCTGAAAAAGTTATGTGAGGTAAGTTTGAGTGGTTTATGCTAGAAGCCTCGTGCATAGTGTATAGTGCACAAAGTTTGAATTGGCAGCAAGCAATCAAGCTGTGCACATGTGTGTGCATGCATTAGGTAATCCTCTGACAGATGTGCAGGCTCATTAAATGGCCAAATCCAAGTTAAAGGGGCAGATATAGTGAAACTTCATCTGAACAACTTCAGAGGACCTCAGGAAAATGTCTATTGAAAGTACACTCAACTGAAATAAGTATGTTGCAGCTTATCATGAGCTTAAGGAAAAATTGGGTGTCATATGATATTTCAACCCATTTATTCGTCACTCTGCTCATCTGCAATTGGATTTCCGCTACTTAGCACCTTGTGTACAAAGCAGAAATCTGTTGCTGCACTTGTGCACTTAAGACTGCAGTGGTTGTGAATTGAGTCACTGCGTTCAAGCTCTCGTGAACCTTCTCTGGCACAACATTCTGCTGAAAGCAAAAGCTTCCAGCCAGAAGCTGGGTGTGGGACTGAAAAAACAGCAAACCAACGTTTTTATTATTTTTTTTAAACGGTGTGGTTGTGCATATGAGGCTTCGCTAGCCTTGCTGCCTTGTTTTTCTTTGCGCTTTCGCTATCGCGTGTATTCAACCGTTGTGCCAAGTTTCACGTGGAGCTGAAACAAGTGCTCGACTGTTGGTTCTGCTGGTGCCCGCGTTGATCAAGCGACCGCAGTTTTCGCTGTAGGAGGAGGAGGAGGCATGGCGACAGCGAATGGCCCCGCCTCCGAAAACAGTCTGACTGCTTAGTTTCAGTTTTGCTTTTCTGATCTCTGTTACATCCATATCTCTCTTATAATGAGGTTGAACTGTATTCTCGAATATAAATCCCTTGAATCAAATATGAATCAAATAAGAAACATCATCAATCTGTATTCCAAATTCAGAATATTTGCACACCCCTAATTTATATATAAATTATGCAAAATTTTTGCTGCCTTCGACGACAGATTGATGATGTTTCATATTTGATTCATATTCGATTCAAGGGATTTATATTCGAGAATACAGTTCGACTCGTTATAAGAGATGGATGTAACAGATCAGAAAAGCAAAACTAAAACTAATCAGTCAGACTGTTTTACAGGCCATGTCTGGCATCCAGACTGCATGCAGCATATAAGTTGAATCCCGGTACAACGAACGCCGCTTCAACGAAATTTTCGCCACAACGAAGTAATTTGCATTCCCCGTGAAACCCCCATAGGACTTAATGTACTAAAATTTCCTCAAAAACGATGTACTTCGCGAGCACGTGTTCGCTTCTACGAATTTTTGCGAATTTTCGCGGGTGAGTGGCCCCTCCGTCTTGTCTTTCTTCAGAAGTTGAGTGCTGAAGAGCGACTTTCCCGTTCCCGCCGTTAATTTTTTTTGCATCGCAGACTGTTGGGGGGGGGGGGGGGGGGGGTACGCGCACTCAATCGCACATCCTCCTCGCGCACACCCTCGTGTGTTTTTTTTTTTTTCTCCAGATGCCCACGTGGTTTTTGAAGTGACGTCGCGCCCCGCTCATTGGCTCTTTGCTGGGCTTCTTCGATTGATGTAGCTCGCTGTCATGGTGCTCGCGGTTTCCTGTCAAGCACGAAAGCGCGTCATGATCACTTGCTAGCGGTGTTGGCTGGTAAGCGTTCGCGGCCTCCAAGCGAAGAGGGGCTCCTCGAAAGCGCGTGTAAAATGCGTCAGCGCACGCCATCTGCTAGCGTCTTCGGCCGCGTCGTCTGCTAGGCACCGAGCGCGTTTCAGGCAGTCTGTGTGGACCGGTGGGCGGAGCCATCGGTGGGCGGAGCTTCGTGTCCTGTCGGAGAAAAAAAAAAGGAAAACGCGAGAGTGCAGGAAGAAGCCCACTCCGCTTCACCATTTCTTCCTTTGTGTGTGCACCGTTTAGCGTGGTCTCGTCGCGTCTCTGCTCTGCTGAATTCCTAGGATGTCGCCGCCGGCGGCAGCAAGCCCGCGAGAGCGCCGTGGTAGCACGCAGCGGTGCAGATGCGATGAGGCCCGACGGCTCTCGAAACGATGTGGGGGAGGAGGCAAGTAGAGGAGGTGGTGAAAGAAGGAACGGAGAAGAGGAGGAGGAGAGGCGGCGTTGGGCGAGAAGAGGAGGAGGAGAGGGGGCGTTGAGCGAGGAGAAGAGGAGGAGGAGAGGCGGCGTTGGACGAGGAGACATATGCAACGCCAGCCCGGGATCAGCCGACTCGTCTGTAATTTCTCGACAACGAAATTCCGCGACAGCGAAATTTTTCGTACGCCCCGCCGATTTCGTTGTGGCGGGATTCAACTGTACAAGCGATGCCAAAAACCTTACCCAGAGGGTTACAAAACTGCATCTAATGCTGCCTGATAAGCATCAGCTTCTTTATCGTTCTTTTCGCATAGCATGTATTTAAGCTTGGAAGTGGAGTTCAAATGCATGAAATAAATTGCAACAAGCGAATATGAACAAACAGGTTTGTTCTCACACTAATTTTGATTGGAATATCTACTCTGCGAAAAACAAAACAGGTTACCATACCAGCAAACCTCCAACATACGCGACGAATAAAAACCTCATTACGAGCGCCTGCAAAACCCCAATAAGGCAACAATTAAGCCTACAGAGGCCAAAGTAATGCCATGACCATTTACATGCTGTGCCCCTAAAAAAGAGATGCTCCAGCAGAACAGTGCCCACAGCACTTCTGCATAGGCTTTGTTATAGGCCTCCCAATATGCAATTTTATCATTTCTCACTTCAGCCATTCACCTTGAAACAAATACGTGCAGGTTTATGCCGCCTTTCAAAGCATAATCTGCATTCAACAAATCCGGTCGCTGTTATACTACCTAGTCATTCCAAGCACGCTAGTGCACCTTACAAAAATCTATTTCATCTCGCAAGTTTGCACCATGCAAAAAGAACATGTTGTATACAACAAACAAAGCAACACTCCACTGCTACTTTCGTCGCTGTCAGGCTGAACGCGGTCACTATTCATGAAATTTGTGAAGAATTAGCAGTGCAGAAGCATCTCACCTACACTGTTACAACAGATATTCCTTGATACATATAACTGAATACAGATTAAGATTTGTCAAGCATGGCACAGAAGTTTTTTTTTTCAACTTATGCACCCAAAATATTCATATTAGTAGTTATTAGTTATAATGATCTCGCATTACTGCAGGCAATCAATTTAATACAGCTGATGCTTACTGACAATTCTGTTTTATGTTCACACTTTGAAAACATGTAAGCTTGGCAGCACATGCAAAAATAAGCACTTGCTCATAAAACCAGTACTCACCAGGGACAACAGTGTTCTTGAACTCATTGGTGATGAATTTCTCCAAGTTGGTCCCGAGCATGGCAGCCAAGCTTTGAGCCACCATGGTAGCCTGCTTTTCAGTGCCAACCTTTTGTAGCTCAATCAACTCTGCAATGGCACCTTCCAGCCTTGAAACTACCACATGAGTCAAGAATACAAGCTGTGCGAGTAGAACATCAAAACAAAACACATGAAAATGCCAACAACCACTGTCTGTCTAATGTAGCCTGCCTCATGGTAGATCTCATCTGTACATGCAGAAATTTTCATTTACAACAATACAAAATCATTTCAGAGTCTGCAAGAGACAATCCTGCGACAGAAATGAAGCAGAAAAAAAAATACTAAAAAAGCTCCCCAAAGGATACAAAAAGTTCGGGTGGCCCTGCATTCAACCAAAAGACTTGAAACCAGTTCCTTGTCGTGAGACTGCCACTCTTGCAACAGTTGAAGTTGGGCATGATCTTCAGAAAGCTGTGAGCTCAGAGTGTCCACGGTCTGTCTCAGTGCATCAGTTTCCTCCAGATGCTGAGAAATAAGCAGTTCTAGCTTGCTCAATGCACGAGCAGAGTTTTGGTCTTGCTGAAGTGGATCCACATCAACTTCCTCGTCAAACCTGAGGAACAAAAAAAACATTTTTTTTAATGGTAGCTAAGGACAATCAAGGTGCAGTGGTGCTACTGTCAGCCAACAGGACTGAACGTAAATAACATTTTAAAGTAGTTTCCTATTTCAACATCGAACTATAAGGTCGTCCCTCCCTTAAAGAAAAGCCAAGTACGTCCTATAACAGATTGCAGAATTATAGAATTTGACTTCAGAGTCTACATCTATCAGAACACCACAATACGACCATAATATTATGAAGCACAATTCAGTGATCAAGCTCTTCTCATACATTACCTAGAGAAAATTAGGAAGTCTGTTATACGTATGTTATACCTCTGTCAATATCATTAATTGGCTGCTACAGGGGAACATTTGATGCCATTAGTTCGAATGACGCTTGCTGCCAAATGACTTTGGGGAACTCATTCACATTCGATTTTGAACTGAATGCATACTCTGGACACCAGATAAGCAGCAGAAAGAAGCGACGTGAAAAAATAATCTGCGCATCACTAAAGTTAGAAATAGTTTTTAAATACTAATGTGCATTCGAATTTACTGTTTTTTTTTTTTTACACGTGGTGCTCCACGCATCCAAATAAGAGCTATCACCAGCATGAAACGCATGCAACCCATGGCTCAGCCCCGCAATTTCAGATGGCAATTTTTCTGTAAATAGAATTAAAAAAAAAAAAAAAGACAGGTCAACATACACGCAGCAATATACCTGTGCACCTACATAACTGCAACAAGCGTTTGTTTTCAGCATTTTTTTTTGTGTGTGTGTGAAAAAGAAGAGGGGGGGGGGGGGGGGGATTACAAATGGATAAATGTAGTACTGTCTGAGAAAATATAATATAAAAAACCAATAACGCCTTGAAAAATGTGACAAGAATGAAATACCGCATTTACTCGCATAATAGGCGCACTTTTTTTTCCAGAAAATCCGGCTCAAAGTTCGGGGTGCGCCTATTACGCGGGGTAAAATTTCCGGAAATTTTTCGACTCTCAAAATTGAACACACCGCGTAAACGCACTCGTGTACGGGCCGCACCCCGTTTTCCCGAAGAAAATATTTAAAAAAAAAGATCCGTGTAAGGGCCGCACCGAAACTTTCCACGACCCACGCAGGAATAGCCTTCGGAATGCACGCGCCGAGGCCTCAGCGATCGGCTCCGGCTGCGCGCAACGGCCGCTTGATCGCGGAGGCCACACACGAGCACAGGAGCTTCCAGATGCCACCTACGGAGGGCGCCCGAGGTAGAGCTTATCATCATCATCATCAACGTTTTCCTCCGCCGCGAGCTTTCGCTATCCATATTGCCATCAGCATCTCCAACTCGTTTTTTGTTTTTGTTTTTGTTGCTGTCAAGTGCTGGGATCTGCGGTAGCGCGATAGTTCATCGTGGTTTATGGCTTTGCCGCAGAGCGTTGCTGTTTTAGCTCGACGGCCAAGCACCTTAACAGCTACACACGGCTGGGAGTTTGCTCTCGAACACGGCTAGCGTGCGGCAGGTCGGAAAATACGACGTGGCCGAGAAGTGGGGCAGTTGCGACTGCGGCGTCCCTAAATTTTCGTACGCGACTCCAAGCGCCGAGGTTCTCACGGGCCTAAGTCGGGAACGTTTCCGGCTGGAGATGAAGCTTTCCAAACAGACGTTTAAAGTGAGCATCCCTGAAAACTGTGTGCGGCTGTTCTACGCGATGTCGTTGTACGTGCTGTGGGTCCGCAGCAGCACTAGTGAGGACTAGTACAGTCGAACCCGGATATATCGAATTCGAAGGGGATCGGAATATAGTTCGATATAGCGAAAATTCGATATACAGATATAGGCTAAAACTGCACTCCCGATCATAACAAATTGTGGCTTACCGTTTGGAACAGCCGCGAATCACATAGTATGGGCGCGCAATGTGAAAGCGCTTTATTTCGCGGAAAAAAAGATCACTAATTTTGGGCTGCTTTTTCCCCTGGGAAACGAAGTTCAAAACACTGGCCTCGATCTTCTCGAGACTGTCCAGGTGCGAGAGCACAGTGCCTTCCATTTCGCCGCAACAGCGCCGAATCAGGCTAACGCTGACGCCAGTTCAGTGGCTGCGCACGGACGCGTTTCTTCGACAACACAGTTGCCCTCGTCGTCGCTGGAGTCGGCGTCTTGAACGCCAGCTACCGCTTGAACTTCGCTGTCAGCGTTAAAGTCCTCAACAGTCACTTCGGACGGAACGGCGCCGAGAAAATTGGACAAGTCGCGAAACGCGTCGTCCAAGCACTCATCGTCATGTAAATCTTCCGGACATTAATCTCCGGCCACTTCAAGGCCTGCCTTGCCAAAACAGTTGGCTACTGGGGCCTGCTTCACGTCGCGCGTTGAAACACAGGCACACACACACAAAAAAAACACGCGAGGCGCAGATGGAGCGATAAGAGCGAAGCCTATGCGAGCGGCAGTCAACGCGGCTGCGAAGGAACGACAGAGGGAAAAGAAAGAGCAGGGAGAAAGATCGGCGCTCTGGGCTTCGTTTTTTTTTTTTTCTGAGCTCTCTCTTTTCCCCAGACCCACGATGTGCCCACGAGCGACCGTTTTCTCTCTCTCTCTTTCCCCAAGAAGCGTGGTCGCCGCGCGTCTCCATGCGGCGCTCTCTCTTCGCTGATCTCCAATGACCTTGACGGAGCACACGCCGGTGGTACAGGAGGAGAGGAGGAGTGGGAAAGCTCGCGCCGGTGGGGCGCAAAAACGGGGAACAAAAAAAAAAAAAAGGCCCTGCGCCTGCTGACTGCGGAAATGTTCTCCGCTGAGGCGGCTGAGGACCGGACAGGAATGTCTTTGGGGAAAGCGCACCTTCCAGGGGCGCGGCGCGGCGTTCGATATATCCAATGTCCGGCGAAAATGGAATTCGATATACAACGCAACTGTCCTATACTTTTACATAGTATTTTCAAGGGGGTAATCTGTGTGTTCGATATAGCCAATAATTCGAAATATGCGGGTTCGATATATCCGGGTTCGACTGTAGTCAGTTCAGCAAAAGCTTTGTTAAAATAAAGATTGGGGAGCGGGGGGTGGCGAGGTGTCGGCTTGCAATCGTGTAAATACAGTATTGAACACAGTGCCAAGTTCGGGGTGCGCCTTTTATGCGCGGAAATAAAAAAAATCTGATTTTTCGCGCCCAAACTAGGGGTGCGCCTATTATGCGAGTGCGCCTATTATGCGAGTAAATACGGTACAAGGGCAAATATTCCCATTTTCATTCACTAAAAAGACTAATAGCACTTGTTGGCGCAACATGTAAAGCTCTTCTAGTGCCAGTTGACTTCTTCCTTTTGTGTCGTTTTAGTATGAAAGATTCTTCAGGACAAATCCAGTCTGTTAATGGCAAAGACGAAAGTGACCGGGGCCTCTTTGTTGTCGCAGTTATTTTTCAATGCTTTGTCCCATCAGACTTATGCACTACCGTTAAGTCACTCTAGCAGCCGGCTGCAGCAGCACTCGCGCTCATGTTGCATGCTCATAGGCTTGGACATCGGATTAGTGCATCACTGTCTTTATCGTAGGCTATGCCCCATCAATCTCATTCACTCTGTCTGTGGTCGCGTTGCATACCTCCAGACTCGACTTGCTGGTATGTTAGTGGACCTTTTGCTGGTTGCTAGCATATGCTACAATGACAACCTGATGAAATTACGAGTGCAACTACCAGAAAACTATATTAACTGGGAATAAACAAGGACGAAGAAAGACAGCATATATCTATGGGACATTTTTGATTGCTCACAATTTTAAGTGCATGAACTGGGAAATCATGTCTACTGAGATTGTGGCAATGAGGTTCTACTGTACTAGAGTCCGATACAATTCAAGAATGGTGCCATCACACTAGATTAATTCTTGGTTAATCCCCTAACACAGTAGCGTTTCAGGCGATTAACCACAAATTAACTGCAGCGGCACGAACATTGAACGGCGCCATCGGTTGGAGGCCCTCCTTTGAGGGGCACTTGCCACTTCATACTAGAGCTGCACTTGACTATAGTGGCTATATTAGTGGCTAATCTGTAAAAACAGCTCCGCAATGCTTTACACAGCACATAGGCCTCTGGCATCTCACCTCCACTGATATGCGAGCGCAACAGCTGAGATCGAACATGCGCCTTTCGGGTTAGCAGCCAAGCATCATAGCCACTGCAGTTGCTAGTGAGCAATGATGACCATGCACAAATAGCTGTTCTAAAAAATTACCACTTCGGTTGCCACAATGTGTTGAATACAGAATAAAGTTCATGCAATCACTTATTTTTTTCGAACCTACACATAACACGTGCAACTCAGAATTAAATGACAAAATCTGCCCACATGACTATGTTCAAGCATGACCAACCGAACCAGGCATCTCAGTTATGATATGGACAGTGCTAAATTGGTCTAAAACAAGGAAATCACTGCTAGGAGTACCACAGAACTGGAATAGTGACAACATGGTTAAAATGGTGTCAGTGCTGCAAACTTCGCACAACTTTCACAGTACCCTTAAACTTGGTATCATTTCATTAACTCTGGAGAGCCTGTCATGCCTATCAATAATTACTAGTCCCTTTCATACAAATATGAGCTACATGAAATAAAGTACAAGTGCTGGGGCGTCTACCAGTTATACCAGGCGATGCACATTCAGCTCTTGTATAATGCCTGAAGTAAGGACACAAACTTTCAAGTAACCACTCTTACCAGGACCACATGTAGTCATAGTAATAGCAGCAGTAGCAGTAGGGGTTCAATGGCACAGTAGCAACTTGGGCCATAATATGCCACACACAAGATGATATTGGTTACTAATGGTTGTTAACATTAAGGTCTAACCCCACATTCGGTGAAATACAGACAGCTACCAAAGATAAATGAAGTATCTGAAGGATGCCACTGTCCTTGAGGAAATCGAAGTATCACATGTATAAATAGGAAATAAACAAAATCAGTAACTAGTAAACAATGCTACCATACAGTAGCTATGTGACAAAAGATCAAACGAAAGGAGAGTTCCTTGACACAAATGTAGCTACTCACCATTGCATGTGCATGCATAATATACACCCTATTCTTGCAATGAATTTCTATAAGCAATGTCACAGTAGAAGAGTGAAATGTGCTGCTGTGTACTAAACAAAGTGCACTACTGTGCAAGCAAATGAGTAACCACAATGATCAGCCCTGTTCACATTTTTTTTCTTTCCAAAACAAAATGAAACGCAGGTGGAAGCAAATTACAGCAGCTGGGCACCAATGCCAAGCATTAAGATACCTACACTGTGGCGGTGGCTGGAGCCACATGAAATCCTCCAGTTTTTTCTGGGAGCCGGGGCCATCCTGCATCCCTGGCTTCCTGGCCTTCACATGCAGGTGGAGTCAGGATAGCTGGTTCATGTGCTGCAGCCTCAGTTTCTACAGGATGAGGCTCATCAGCTGCAGAATCATACTCCAAAGTCGGATCCAGCTCATCGTCGTCCTCTTCCTCCTCGTCTGTGGTATTTCCAGCTAGATGAAGTAAACACAAACACTAATCAACAGTGATAAACATCCAGTTAACACTGTCTCTGCATTTATCTGGAACCCTTGAGTAAAACAGTCTTTCTCAATTCTTGCACCTGCGGGAAACGCTATAAAAAAAGGGTTGAACCCAATTTCTAAACCCACCATTTTGAGAACTTGCTTCTTAAATGCAAACTGCCAAAGGAAATCTGCAGATATCAGAAGCATGTGTCAGAGATGGCTCCTAAATTTTTAACCATAAACATCTTTTACCAGCTGTCATACAAAATATAGCCTCATTTCAAACTAATTCCAAAATGTACAGTCAAACCTGGTACAACAAACACCCCAATGAAGAATTTCCAATCTCCCATCAGCAACCCACACAGGATAATGCAAGTAATCAATGAAGTTTTACAACATTAAATATAACAGTATGCATTTCAATACCATCGCTGATATTCCTTGCCAATCGGCACATGGTGCCAGCATCATGCACCACGCATGCACCATACTGCACGAATTATAGTAGTTACAGTTCAAGGAACTCGTCAGAGTTGAGATTTCCTCTCCAATGCGCAAAAAAGTAACCAGTGATCGTATAAAAATGAAGCGGCTCTCCAAATTGAGGACTGTACAATAAAAACCTGTACAATAACGTAGCCTAGCCCCGACACTTTCATCACTATATCTCAGTAGTTCTTTGAGCCTGCCAAAGCAATGAGGCATGCTGAGGCGGCATCCTTGTGCTGCAGATCATAGCAATTTGAAGTATAGATTAAAATGGCCAGTAAATACCTGCATCATCAGGGAAACCTACAGGAGGGTAATGATGTGGCTATCGAAAAAACGATGTCTGCTGTTAATTTATGTAGAATGTCACCAAGCTCATCTCGTAGGATGGCTTTATCACAGATCTACTTTGCTTCTTTCTGGTGTAGCAAGACACAAAACATCATCATGATCAGCCTGACTATGCCCAATGCAGGGTGAAGGCCTCTCCCATGTCTCTCTAATTAACCCTGTCCTTTGCCAGTTGCGGCCACCATATCCCCATAAACTTTTGAATCATCATCCGCCCACCTAACTTTCTGCCACCCCCAGATACGCTTGCCTTCTCTGGAATCCACTCCGTTAACCTAAAGGACCAGCGGTTATCTTGCCTTCGTATTACATGCCCTGCCCAAGCCCATTTCTTCCCCTTGATTTCGACTAGGATGTCATTAACTCTTTCACTACCGTCCCATAGGCCATTGAACACCCGTGTTCGATGTCGATTGAAATCGCGCGTGAATTCGGAGCTTTGCGGACGTGCTGCGCCATTAGTTTGTGAGCTCAACAACTGTTCTCTTGGTTTCAGTGTTTTGAAATGAGGGGGTGCCGTGAAAGAAATAAAACTTTGAACGGCCCCAGCAGCGTCAGCCGGAGAAAACAGCGTCCGCATCGCCGCGCGCTGCTCAAACCCGAAAGCCGACACCGAGCACTTCGGCCGGTTTCGGTTTTTGCGATGAAAGCAGCGGTTATAAGTCAGGCAATGATGTACAAACGTCAGATTTCAGTTTCGACAGCGAGACTTTGCCTCAGGAGCCTGGAACGTCAGTGCGTACTTGTATGGAAGTTCTGTTTTCGTTCGCTCTGTGTTTTCTGCAGTGAATGCGGTTTGTAATTGATGACAGTGGCTTATTTTTGTGCTTCAGGGTATTCACAACGTATGGCGAAGAGTTTGCCAAATGCTCAAGGTCGCATCGTGTGCATGGCGTATGGCTGTGGAGCGGCGCTTGGAAATTTGCTCGACCTCTCGACTTTTCTTTTTTTTGTTCTTCACGGCAGAAGTGATGAAGACCATGTGCAAAAACACTAATAAGTATGCATGGATGAAGATTTTGGACAGGCAAACACGCTCGGCGTGACAGCTCATGGGAACAGGTGAATCCCTTGGAGATGTTGAAGTTCATTGGAATTGTTGACCTGCCACGACTACATCTCTATTGAAAAACAGGAATAGTCTATTCTGGCCTTCTGCCATCAAAAATAATTTCCCGAAATTAGTTTTTCACTTTGTTTTGATTCAGTGGCGGCAGCATCTATTGGCAAGGCTTGGAAAGTGTCCTGGCTTTTGAACCACATCAATAAAACTCCTCCCATCCTGATGTTCTAGAGCTTGCCTAAAATGCCAAATTTGATCAGCTGGCTTTCAGGAAGCAGCTCATTCAACAAATCTTCGGGTATGATGAAGTAACAGAATTCCATGCCCCCAATCCTCCCATAGAATCCATTCGTCACCAACCGATGGAAAAAAAAATGAAAAAGAAGAAACTGCAAGCTCGGGTATCAGAGATCAAAACAGGAACAAAAATCAAACATTATGTGAAGCACCTGTCAAGCCTACCTCTGCTTCACACCTTCACCTGATTGCTTTTCACAGTGGCATCAGAGCCATGACCCCTGACTTCATCGGCCATGGAAAGTGCAATAATTTTTCCTCATAGCTGAAACTGGGAAGAATGAAAGCTCTAAACATGTGAAACAGTTTGGAATCAAGTTCTGGCATAGTGCAGCCGCTAATTTGTTTTTGCTGTATATTTTTTTCGTGTTTTTGGCAGATTTCACAAATAAATGTTCATTTACTTTTGCACACACAACTCTGCTGTTCGTTTCATTCAAAAATGTAACTCATAAGCTACAATTTCATGCATTCCAATATGTGCTGGATTTGTTTCTTGTTGTGAAAAAAATTTTTCTTCCAGTGCACTCCAAATTTTTCCGCAGTAGCGAAAGAGTTAACCCATATTTGTTCCCTCACCCACTCCGCCTGCTTCCAATCTCTTAACGTCACACCTATAATTTTTCTTTCCATAGCTTGCTGCGTTGTCCTTAACTTACGTTGAACCCCCTTCGTTACGCTCCATGAAGAGGGTCCAAATGTCCAAGTTCAAATAAATAGTTCATCTTTTGATTTTGTACAACAAAACAAGTTCTGCTGCAAAGTTCCTCAGTGTTGGCAGACACTCCTGTCAGAAAAAACAAGCGTCACAATAATATCTGAGTGCTTCCTTGTTATTCATAGATAGAATTGCATTTCTGCAATGAAGCAATGCTGTGGTGACAACACACACAGGAACACGCTTACAATCTGTGGATTGGATACGAAGGTTTGTAAAGAGTTGCAAATTGTAAACACAAATTATGGGGAAATTTAACTCTATTATTTGTTGACAATGCAATAGCATCGGAGCTTCCTGCATTTGGCTTCATCCTCCTTTGCTCTCACAACGGTGTTGGCTTGGCATTTCGAATGCCTGGCACTTCTGGACATGCCCAAGAGTGAGAAGCAACTCATGGCTGCAGTTTTGACTGTTCTGGCTAGTGCGAGCTGTGCCACACATCTAGCAGCAAGCAGCACACGTCGACTGGCTAGGCCTCGCTATGACATCACACTCCATGCCAGTCAATCAGCATTTTCTTGGACGCTACTGATCGCCAGCTTTTTCCTCCGGAGAGGAAAATACGAAAGCGATTGCTGACGGAGTGCTTTGCTGGCTGCTCTGTCTTCGTATCTTTTTGTCATCTCAGACTTCCCGTTCCAGTGCATTCGCCTTCCATGTCAGATCACATGCACTATAGTCAGTTTCATACATAGCAGGCAATGCTGCAGTAGCAATGCTGCTACATATCATTCAATCATTCTTGAAACCTCAGAGTGTTTGGACAAAAACAAAGAGCAAAATAAAACGAAGTAGTAGCATTGAAAATCATGGTCGATCATGTGGAGTGCTCAGTGTTCGGGCCCTCTGGCTATAATTTTCACCGAGTGTGAAATACCTTTTGGGCATGGATGGAGTCTGAGCGATTCGTTGTACCAGCTGTGTACCATAAGCAGCTGTAGCTCTCAACAGCTCTCTCCCTATAGCTCTCAACAGCCCGAAGCATTTCAGCCTCGGTGCCCGTCTATGGCATTTGAATTCTGCACTTCTTGAAGGCCTTGTAGGCCATGCCAAACAGGATCATGCACCATGCATCCCTCTTAGATTCCACGAAGTCCTGCAGCATTGCATGCTTCATCCTGTTGCTTGATGTGAATCTGTGGCATCCATTAACAAGCCATTCTGTGTAGTGCACCCGGAACCTGTCCTTCACAGATTTGTTGAGGCTGACATTCAGCAGCTGCAGCTGCGATGTCATGCCATCAGGTATGGCAACAAGGTCCATGTTGCATGCGGTGAGCTTGTCCATGTGCTCGCCCAGGTGGCGCCTGAACGCATCAAGAACAAGCATCACACGCAGACCCAAACTGCCTCCAGGCCTTTTCCACCACATGCTGTAGATCCAGTTCAAGAACTGGGCGTGCGTCCATCCACCCATTCTCGATGGCAACCGTGATAACATCACTTGAGAACACTACACCTTTAGGGAGCCCCAACTGCAGTGCAGCAAAGCATTACGGTGACCCTAGCATTCTCTTAACAACAGATAAAATGCACAGTTGTTTTGCTCCCTTTGTTTCCACTGGTGTGGTGGTAGGCCTATCGAAGTTGAGCAGTGTTTGAACAGCATTTCAGATTTGCCCGAGCTGGTAGCTGTGCTTACTGCGCAGACATCAAAGAGTGAAATAGGCAAGAAGAAAGAAATCAGGAGAGGTGCTGGAACAGCGAAGCATGGATATAGAGCAGGCGTGTCGCGACGGGTGTGTCCAATTTGGCCACTTGCCACGAGATGGCATGGAAGTAGCAGGGGCCTAGGATACCGCTGCTCACTGTTGTCACAGTGTGCTCTTGAGCTCTTTTCAATAAGCATTCAACCTTTCCAACATGCGTTTGTCTGCGGCTGCAATGTCATCATTCCACGGAAAGTATGTCGTATGTTGCCATGGCCAATATGTCTGTACTATACCAGATATTTCTGGGAAGACAGGGAAGTCGTTGCCATTTTTACCCAGTTCACAAACGCACAAAGGGGCGAAAACAGCAGAAACTACGTTGATGTGAGAAAGTGTTGCAGAGTGGTGGCCAAACAAACTCTTCCCTCCAATCTCTAGCCATGCCTGTCCATTTGCGGAGTTTTCACGTCAGTCACTTTTACGAAACTTATTATCAAACTTTCAGCCAAATTTTGGCGGTTAACACCTTCCGGATGGCCAGGATTGTATCGTTGTATCAGTTATTTTGCTGATAGTTTTATCGACATATAGGGTGTATTCTACAAAGGGGCAATAAGAGAATTGATAAAATCTAAAGAAAGTGACCGTTATTAGTGCTAATATTATCATATCTGGTATATATTATAAGTGGACTAAACTGTAGCAGCAGAGTTGAATATATCGCTTGGTTTGTATGTGCCTGGAAATATTGCATACAGCAGCGAGCCTACTTTGCTGTTCTTTCAGCAGAAATTGATCCTTTTTGCCTCCATAGTGTGCAAGACTGTGACAATTAGTTGAGAGACAAGAGTATCACTCATGTCTACTCGTGAACATAAGAAATGTGAAACACGATTAATGCACATAAGAGCAGCGCAAACCATTAGCCAGTATCTCCGCTGGGGCCATGATGTCAGCAACCTCTTGGCTTGATGAGCTGGCTGTACTTCTCTGGGACAACTTTCGCTGAGGTGGGTCAGATAGTTCGCAAACAACTTCGCAATCTCCATTCGTGGTAGCAGATTTGGCCACAGCAACATCCCCTCCAACTCCTTTCCGTGAAAAGTCAAGCACACCACTGGCTTCTCCAGATGAGGCTACAGATCCTGGCATTGGAATACAGCACAGCTCACTGGGGACTGGCGTTGATGTATTAGTATTCCGAAAACCCGGTGATGTTGTGGGTGGCAGTGGGTCTAGTAAAATAAACGGCACAAAATCACAAACATTAGGATAAAAAGATACAAAACCACCAATGTGGCATACTATAAGTGCATCAAACATTAGCCCTTTGAGGTAACACTAACTTACTACTCATATAACAGAAGAAGAGGTCAGTAGTTCTGCGCAAAATCTGAAGCACTTCAAGACTAAAACTTAGTGCGCGTCGTGTGCACAGACACCGGGTGCCGAGTGCTTTCACAAGCTCATCATATGATGGCTGTACGGAATTTGGCATGCCGCTGCGGAAACTGCGTTGTGCTCGAAGTACAAGGGCCCCAAATGAGAAGGCTAAGAAGCAAAACAATAAGAACCGACAAAAGGCTGATGCAAGCTCTCATCAAGTTGGCCTTCGTAATAAGGTCTAGCGACTAAAGCCAAAATCGGCGTCATAAATGACAATATACAATCTTCTGTGGCTTGCGCATAATACGAGACATCTAGTCTGCCATCAAAATGCCAGTTGTTGACGGTTTTATGATATAAAAGTCAGGGTTGCGGTGCATTTCGCTGCGGGTAAGCTCACCTCACTGTGAAATGCACCACCATTTTCTTTCGCACTCGCTGTCTCCGTGAAGCCACACATCTCTCACGTACTACGCTGCTACCTCTTCCCGTATTCGGGATGAAAAACTAAGCGTAGATGAGTTCCACAAACTGTGGCTGCTGTTCAAGTTTGTGAGGCGTACGATGTCCAAGAATGGTACGAATTCGAAACCACTCCGGTGCAATGTATCTACGCCATAGGTCGGCACACTCACTCATGAGTGCACTCATGTCACCTCACTCACTCACGCCTGGGAACGTGAATGAGTGGTTGTGAGTGCGAGTGCGGGTGGTCATGAGTGTGAGAGAGTGGATGTGAGTGTGAGTAGAGGTGAGTGGACTTGAGTGATGAGTGGATGGGAGTGGTGGGTAAATGCGATAGCGATGCTGGTGCGTGTGTTTCGCGAAGACGGTACCCGCTTAGCTATTTTCATGTGTTGACAGCTGAGAGAAACAAATATTCACTACTGAGGGCGCTCGAGGTAGCATAAGGCATCACACCGGTGTCCTTAGACAACTGAAGCAGAATATTCCGCTGGCGCGGGAACGGCAATCTTTCGTTGCTTTTGTGGTTCACCGTAAGCACGAGCGCAGGACCTTCACGGGTGCAATGAGCCGCTACGAGTTTTGTCGGATCCTATGATCGAATTTCGCATTGCCAGTGCTGAAAATGTAGATAGGATTCTCTTGTCATGCTTCCTACACAGCTCGAGTTCACATACGCAGAGTTACAATGCTAGCTGCTGAAACAACTGTCCACTTCACGGCAATAACTACCGTAAGGAGGGATCTCGCCAACCGCAGTGGACGCTTAGGATTTTTTTGTGCCCGGGAGTGTGCGATGCAGAGCTCTGCTCTGGATTTAATTTTTTGATTGGGCCGCAGTCGCGCGAAAAACTGACCTACTTGGCCCAGCCCCTTACGTGTACAAGCTCAGCTCAAGCTCAGAAACTACGCGAAAACCAAGTGCGCTTTTCAGTAACTTCAAGGAGCCCACCATCGCAAATCAATCATGTGGTTTTTATTTTTGAATGCATAGCATCCGACATGGTGATGCCTTTGACGCCCTAGGAGAGATCCAAAATGGGAATATTTAGTGTTTTAATCTGTGCCAGAAATGATTATTTTGATTTTCGGCACTGGGCATGAGGTGGCAACCAAATAGGCCGCACCCTTTTTGATTGGTTGGACACAGAGTTCGAACTTAATTTTTATATACTCTGGAAAGGGATCTAAAACTGAATGTCTCTGAGTGTTGCCACCTTTTCACCCGAGAAAAGATAAAAGAAAAGCAGTACAAGCGAAGAAGCGAGCTAGGGCGACAGTTTTCGTTTCACCTAAAAGTATCCTGCAAGCGAGTACTGCTGTTCAAACTGCCAATGCAGAGAAGGCAGCGAAGAGAAAACCGTCCGACGGACATCATAAGCAAAAATGTGATGAGAAGACAGTAGGCGGGGGGAAAGTGGTGGTGGTGGTGGGGGGATGGCCAGGAGCTTTTCATAAACAGGTCGAAGAGTGCCAGCGTGTTGGACACTGGACACTGGAAAACTTTTTTGTGTGCACATGGAACTATGCCGCCGCCAATTTGAGCTGCTCGGGGCTGCACTGGCAAGTCAACAAGTGCATACAAGCTTCCGCTGCATGTGTGCAAGGCGTGGTTCTGAATTGTGGCACCGAATTTTTGGCATTGGGCAAGTAAAATGTGTATTTTACTGTTCTTCATGTTTTCAATATAGTAATTGAAATAACTTGTCTGCACGCTCTTTATTTAAGCAATTCTACCCGCACTGATAACTGGACAGCATGAGGAATCCTTTGAACCGGATACTACGATTTCCTCTAAGAACTTCTGGATAGGGCTTTTTCCCAGTAACGTCCTATCGTTTCAGAAGGGCATGCGCTACAAAATGGCTCACACGTTAACTGCATAGGCATTCTTCCGAGAACAACATTGGAGAATAATCAGGCGCAATGTTAGCATCCCCTATTACCACGCGGATGCGCATGTGGCCTCCACAAGCACTGGCCGCAAGCGAGAACACCGCGCTGGTTTGTAAAGCCGCGTTCAGAGAAGGATTACCGTAGAAACCCACATATAATGTTTTTTTCCCCCCCAAATTTTAGCATGTCAAATTTCCATCTCATATTATATGCGGATCTGTGCGAAACCAGCAGGTTTTGAGAGTCCCGCTCGTCGCGCCGCTCTGTGCTCCGACTGGGTCACCCGGGAGCAGCGCCGTTCCACTCGCGCGCTCCCATCTAGGTGTTCCGCACATATGCAGAAGCAATCCCGTTTGCTCGCTGATCGGGACAAACCCGCTCTGCTAAAAGTATCTACTGTCGAGCACCATCACCATCAAACTTCCAGCGAGAGGAGGCACTATCTAACGGTGGCGTAGGTCGGTAGTTTCAATTTCGACGCCACTTCACTACACTGACCTGACATCACGATGCCCAGGATGATCGGACCTCATATGACATCCGGACCGCGAAAGCAGCACTTTGCTGCTTTTAAAAAGAAAGTAATCGTAGCTGCAAGAAGCATTAGCACAGTGTCAAGCGTCCGTATGAGGTAGGGAGAGCCTGCAGTTACTGCCGCCAGACACGGGCCTCCCCAACCACGCTTTACATTCAGATCACGGATGCTTGGGCCAGCATTTCTGAGGAGCTCGCCGGTTATTATTTCAGGAAATACAGGATATCTAACGCGCTCCATGGTAACGGTACACCAGATGATCAAGATCACCAAAGCTCTGATCGACACAAGCGTGAGGGCGTGCGGGGTGCGGCCCATACACATGATGTGTGGGAAAATTTTTTTTTAAAAGTAAAAACACGCCAATCAGGGAATGAGCGGCATTTACTTTACGTTCAATCGTCACTTGCGGAGTATTTCGACTCTGAGCTGGTGCTGTGCTCTGGTGTGCGCTCATCCCAAAAGAAGCCACGCAGAATGTCCGCTGTCAATGCGTAGCCGTTGTTCCGCACTTCCATCACATAGCAGAACAGCTCTTCTTCCTGTTCGCGAAACTCGCAAGGCTTGCAGCTTGTGCTTCTCAATGTATCCTTTTGGTTGCACCATAATTGGATGCACTTCTCGACCACATCGAATTTCCTGCCCACTGCACGCTTGCCATGCCGTGTAGCTATTAAGGTGCTTGTCCATCGTGCTAAATAAAACTGCAACGCTCGGCGGCAGCACACGAAAGCCACAACCACCACAACTACTAAGGTGAACGCGCTAACGGGCCACAAGAGGCTGGAGCTGGCGATACTGATGCTGATGTGGATAGCGGGAGGACGTGGAGGAGAAAAAAGATGATGAGGATGATGACCACGGCCTCTAACGCCATCCATGGACGGCACTTGGAAGCTCCTGTGCGTGTGCGTAGCCTCCACGATCAAGCGCTCCACGATCAAGTGCACCTTTGCACACAGCTGGACCTGACTGCAGAGGCCATGGAAAGTTCGGGTGCGGCACTATTGGATCATATAAATTCGAGATGATACGAATATTTTGCGTGCTCCCGAAGAATCCGCATCATTGAGATTCTACTGTATATGGCGACTTGGGCATTGGCGGCGAGTGCGAACGAGGTCTGAAAAATTGCAGTCATTTGCGATTAGTCGGAAATTTCCCATGCTCTTACAAATGGCTCTATGGGCCAAGTTGCAGTGCCCCAAAAAAGTCCGAAAAATAAATAGCGTCAAAAAATTCAGGGATTCGAATTTTTGGCCATCGACTGTGTTCCCATACCTCGACAGAGCAATTGTTACTTTTCTAAGGAAGCATACCAATGGTTTGGTTTATGGAGGTTTAACTTACCAAAGCGACTCAGGCTATGAGGGACGCCGTAGTGAAGGGCTCCTGAAATTTCGACTACCTGGGGTTCTTTAACGTGCACTGACATTGCACAGGCCTCTAGAATTTCGCCTCCATCGAAATTCAATTGTCGCGGCCGGGATTGAACCTGCGTCTTTCGGGTCAGCAGCCAAGTGCCGTAACCACGGCGGAAACATACCAAAGGTATTTTTCTTACAACGCAAAATGTTTAGAAAGTGCAATATTAAAATACCAGGATTTGAGACATGAACACCCTAAAGATTGTGGAATCATTCATTTTCTTTTTCGCAAATGCAAATGATACAAGAAATTTAGAAAAAACGATTAATATTATTGGTGGCATTCGTTAACATAAGGAAGCTATGTGCAATATGAAGGATACTAAATTCTCCTGAAACAAAAAAAAAAAAAAAATGAGTTCTAGCTTTGAGTTCGCAATGTACACAGTGGTGTACGAAGCACCTTAATTCTTTCCCTATTGTGGGGAAAATGGCAATTTTTGGAAGGCTTTAGTAGCTTTTCCTTTTTGCTGTAAAATTAATAAATTTTGAAATGTTATGCAATATCGAAAACAAAGCTAAATAAATGCACTTTTAAGGCACATAAGTTTGATTAACGAGTTGTACGTTGCAACGCAAAATTTTTTCTCCTAAAAACAAAATTTTAGAAAAAAAATTATAAAAAAACGTAAAGGTACACTTGTCTGAAAAAAGAACAATGTAAAAATGTTCTGACGCATCCAATATGCTTGGCATTCTAATGGTCACTGTTTTTCAAAAAATCGATGTTCTTTCTTGAAAAATAGTCCTACAAAACAATCACTAGAAACCATAGACCATGTAGAGTGGCGGCCTGTATTCCAGGCTGGTTTCCATCATCTTCAGACTCGCTCCTCTTCGGGTCGGTGATGAAATAAATCTGACAAAGAAGAGTACTGAGAATTGCGACGCTTTGGAACGTGCGCCACGCGTGCGGACTCTGCCAAGCAACCTTGACGCTACAGCGCGTTCAGAGTGGGAGGGCAAAAAAAAAAGTGCATCGAAAACCACACTTCAGTTGCCTAACCAGCCTAACTAAATGCCAGATAGCGATATGTGCCCGTACGAAATCGAGCGGCGAAGCCGTTCCTGGCAGGCAATAAGTGCAGTACCACGTATTCATGTCTTCGGAGCACGTTAAAAAATGCTGCCCCCCGGGAAAAAAACTATATCAAAACCGAAACACAAGTTGTGTGACAGCAAGCTAGATGCGCAGTGTACCAGTATCCAATGCGAAAGGTTTTGAAGTCTGCACGCTAAGTTATACGCACGCAAAGTTATCATTAGTCAGCTAACGTTGTGCAATGGCCGCAGTAGGGAAAGAGCTAAAGGGATAAGAAAAAAACAGATTGAGGGTTATGAGCAACAATGTGCTTAGGTTGCCCCGTTTTAAGTGGCTCACAAATGAAGAAAATAAAACATCGTCAGGAACGTACCATCAATTTTACAAGTTTCCAAGAAAACTAGCAACTCATAACTTGACAGTTTAGAGAAAATAGCTTGACATCCCAACAGGCAATATCAGCACCCTTGGTTCGATTCATTAGCATCACACTGCAACAGAACTTGAGAATCATGGAGAGCAAATTTTCGTGAAATCCAAAAGGAATGTTAGAAGGAGACAATATGCCTGTTAGTGATCACCATTTACTATTACTTTTTTTACCTTGACATGGATACAAGGCTCTTGCTCTGTGGCTCCAAGAAATAGAAAATGGCTTTTAACTATCCCATGAATTCATTAAATTTATCTGAAAACTAGTAGCATGTTCGAAATCAACTAAACAAACTGGATAGGACTGCGCAGTTTCATCAAGATTCAACCAAATACCAAGTTACTACTCTGTCTGGAAGAGGACATGCACTAAAGCAAAATGTCAGCACACCTGTGCACACCTGAAAACAGGCAGCAGGCATGAAAAAAGCCAGATTACATAGCTGGGGATTGTTAGCCATTTCGAAGTGAAAAAGTGTTAACATTTTTCACTTTCTGCCATGAAATTTAGTTTTCTAAGTTTTTGTCATTTTCTCAATATGTGAATTTTGTGCTCCTATCAAGTTTGTGAATGCAGGGTGAATGCAGGGTTTGTGAATGCCTGCTCCAGCTTTTTGGAGCAGGCACGGGAGCAGCAAAAGTCTTATTTTGGAGCAGCTTTGGAGCAGCAAAATTCCCATTTTGGAGCAGGTTTGTCGCAATTTGTAGGCTATTTCTGAGCACTTTTGGAGCAGACTGGCGACATTTAAATGCGACTGACAGCAATTTTGTTTGCAACTAGTCCAAAAACTGCATAGATGTTGATCACGGATCCCACAGGCCAGAATTAATTAAAAGGACTGCAATTGTCCTGAAGATATTTGCAAGGGTTAATAAAAAAAAGACATGTGGCAGCTATTACATTACGAACAGTAGTTGCAGTACATTAGCTATTATTAACTTCAGTTCAGAAAAACAAAAAGAAAACAACATAATGGGGATAGTTTTATTTGTATTAAACAAACCCAGAGCACTTCAACTCCAAAAACACCACATATATGACTATGACACTAGTGGTAAACCATTACCCGAGACAACTAAGGTAAACTGTTTCAGACTGGTTTACTACTGAATGTATCAGAGAAAACAAGTGAAAAATGGATCACAGATGGTAATTGGCTTGCAGTAAATATAATGACTAGAAGCAAAGTGGACTAGAACTACCTACTGCCATATAGAATACAGACATTGCCGTTAAACATTAAAAACAAAACCAGCAACAAGTGTCAGCTCGCTCACCACAGAAACAAGTGTACAAATAGGTTTGATACCAAAATTTGTCCCACTCAATCCACTTAATTGTATCATTCCAGTGAGAGCTATAAGGAAAAAGGACCTGCACTGTTCGCCTGATTCTGTCACATAATAATGTGCCGAAAATTCAAGCGATAGGACTTGCTTAGTAAACTTTAAAGCCTTTCAGTTCTGCATAACCTTTTAATAGCCACAACCAAACCGTCTAAACAGTGCAGCAGAATCTCGAATATAATATGTCAGAACCGAAAACAAAATGAATCAATACTCGCCAACCGATGGATTTTAAAAATTCAGAAAATTGCGCAGCCAAACCACCAACGAGGGGGCTAACTTACCCTATTGACTCGCGCATAACTTGCGCCCTCACTTAAATGCGCACCCAGAATTTATTATTCAAACATATATGAAAAAAAAAAATGCACCAGCGTACACACGGGTGCACGCAAGGCAGGCTGTGGAAGAACGGCGCGAACGCGTTGCCGTGTATGGCTGTGAAAGGTGCGAGCAGCGAGGGGATGCCGGCCGCACCGCTGTGAAGACATAACCACGTAACTGGCCAGGCCAAGTCAAAGCAATTTCATAACTGCTGCGTGCGGGGTGCAAGCACGACGGGCAGGAAGCCCGGTGCCCATTCCCTGGCAGCTCCACTCGTAAGGAGTTCATAATGCATTTGTTAAATTAGCTCCGGTAAAGAAAATTATATTCGCGCGCCGTTTACCCAGCCCACTCGCGCCGGCGGTTGCTTTCCAGGACAAGGTGTCCGAAAAACCGCTGGCGGTTCGGTTTCCCAACTAGTCAGCCGGGCCTATCGCAAAGACGCCGCTTTAGCGCCGTTTATCTCCACTGGTTCTGCAATTGTATCGCTGCGCGTTTATTGCTTAGAGCTGCGCATGCGGCGTCATACCATCCCGCGGTGACGGGGGTTGCGTTGACCTATATGGAATTTTTTTTTTTTTTTGACCAGCGAGAGGTGCGAGTGGGGGTTGACATATGCGCGACCATGCAGGACATATATGCACATTATGACGTTCATGGAGTTTTTTATAGGACATGTTCGCGAAATCTCCGCGTCTCTTTTTGGAGCCCTTAATTACTGAAAAAAGTGCACAAAATATGCGAGTGAACCTGGTATCTCGTTTTCTGCGCAATAAATACAGCTTGCTATGTGAGGTAAGTTCACAATACCGGCTGCGATGAAGTTATATTACCAGATTATAGTTAAAAGTACTTATTTTTACTCATGCTTGTACAAGCCATTCGTGACAGCCGTGCCAACAAGCACAAGAGCACAAGCTAACGAAGCTGTCGATGCGAATGCGGTTGCGTCCGTTTCGTAGCTAGGGCCCAGTGTTGCCCAGCCGACAATAACACTCTGCTAAACTTGGCTCTGTATACTTGCAATGGGCGTAAATTGCCATTTAGGCGTAGGAGATCAAATTGGCACAGCACTTCCACCACTGCGAATGCAATATCTCAACTATTCAAGAGAATTTCTTTTTACCCCAGCATGAAGTTCAATACGTGGAGCACACAATGCTAGAGGCAGATTTCTTAATTTTTGCTTTGAAATTTTCTAGAATGACACTTTATATACCCACTGTATTACCATATTTTGACCACTGAAATTCACTCTGCAATAAAATAAAAAATAATCGTTGTGTTGGGTTTATTGGCGCATAAGCAGCTAAGGCTATCATGCATAATAATCATCCAATAAAAAAAGTGCTTACAACATGGTTTTCCTTATTCTATTATCTAGCAATGCACAATACCAAGCTTTTGCTAAGCGGTTGTTTTCCTACTGCTTTCACTAACTTTAGAACACTATTTGTAATTATCCTGCTCGAAAGAAAACTTGCCGACCAAAAGATAAAAACCTTTTTGAAATCTGCACAGAAACTGCATAAGCATTCCAAATTGTTATTTATGATTGGTTATATTTATTATCGTTATAATTTATTATGGTTATGGCTAAAATGCACATAAGCCATTTGGAATCTATTGGATATTAGATGGTCATGGGAGGATACCAACACTCAAGTACTAACAGTGCACTTGGAAACCTGGGCTAAGATGTGATGGATTTTAGCCAGTCTGAATATTACTTAATGGCTATGGCATTTGTAGTCACTCCTCATCTTCTTTCTCGTTTTTCTCGAAACTCGCTTGTTTGCAACACCCTCTTAAGCGAGAAATCCTAATTTTACCCCTCTGAAACGTTTTATTTAAATTTTCTACACTTATTTCTTCTAAATCTAGCCATGCAATGAACCATAAGAAGAAAAATGGTGCAATTTTTTGTCTTACAGCAGCATTTTTTTTTTTCTCAAATCCTGCCTACACAAAAACAATTGTTTCTGGCCATTCCACTATTACTCAATGTCAATCGATGGTATCAATTATTCTGGTTTATTGTAGAGGTCCTGTATTTATGCATATAACCCAAAAGCAAGTTGACTTGCGATAAACTAAATAGAAGTTATGACTGCTGGCATCAGAGGTATGTTTTTTAAAATATGATTTCATCTCTTTGAACAATTTTAGTAGGATAAAAGATTATCCTTCTTATGATGGAAAATAGGTTAGTTTTTACCTGGTGTTAAGAGCTGCCCTTCTTAGGACGGTCAATAATTTTTTTTTTTTTTTATCTGGTGTTAAAAATTTTATTTAGGAAAAGTAGGCTTGCACCTTAACATCATGCCAGAAATTTTTCAGTCCCTTCAAGTTCAATTCATCCAGGACATACTATACAGGTATGAGAACCCCACACAGTCACCTTCATATTAGCCTCAAGCTAGGCAAAGCAGCGTAGATAACGGTGCCAGCTATAGGCAATGGGTGAGCGTAACTCCGGCACCAACAGGGGTGCCACTAGCGGCGAGGAGCGCGCCTGCTGCAGGATAAGCTCATCGCCGAGCAAGCTCCAATAGGTGCAAACCAATTGCGGCAGTGGGTCCAAGGTCAATTGGCAGGTCCTGCTGCGTTCTCAGGTAGCTAAGACTGCCGATTTTAAACACAGACTGTTGAGTTGTCACATCGTTGTCTACTGCACAGGCTTGCACATGCAATATTTCACCACGAAGTTGGTTTGACAGCTCTAGGCGCTAGATCGTGCTTGTGCAAGGCAAACGTTGCATCACACACATAGCGTTTGTCGGTTATCGGAAGTTGAAGCTGTGAATGCAAATTGCAAGCAACAGTAATTGAGACTGGCTTCCCACCAGTCACTCGAAAATATGTGGTAAGCTTTTTGCTGGTGGCGCAAAACAGAATGAGACCCACTCAGCCTACTACCACTCGGCACCGAACTGTTGTAAAAGCGAGACTCTGACCTCTGTCTAGGGGATCACTACATGAATGCAAATTTTTCTTTGAGAAAAAGTTCCCTTAGAACTAATTTCTTTTGAGCACAAATTCTCATAGCACTGTTGAACGGCTGCCACCTTTGAAAACCAATATATGATGATTTCAGAAAACAATGGCACACAGGGAAGGCACTTCTGCTATGGAACCTGTTTCTACATAAAGCATGCACCAGTACATGAATCACTGGGAAAGTTTGGGCGCGCATTGAAAAATTATGCAGGTTTCTCCACTTTTTTTTCTATTGATGTCAACTTTTCTGTAAAAAAAAGTGGGTTCATTACACGAGTAAATATGTAACTAACGTAGAACGGGCCACTATATTTTTAGAATTCACAACCAGTACACTAAAAAAATTTAGGTACTTTGCATATCTCTGAATTCCATTTATCTGATAACTTTTTTCCTACTTTAACAACTTGAAGTTACCAAGGGCTAAGTGTATTGCGAACAAGTGCAGTTGCAGTGCAGTAGAAAGCCTATGGCACCATTACATATGAAAATCACACGAAAAAGAACAGCAAGCCTTTCTAGTAATCAGCTTGTGTAAAATGCTATAGACTTCTTTTGTGAAATTCCTACTCACTGGGTGACAACATACACGCAGTGAGAGATCAGTAAATCATAAAAACATGAAACACTGCTTATAAGAGACCTCTCATATAACAGAAAAACTCCTCTCCGCTACATTTCTGCTATAAAAGGGTTTGACTATATACAGACAAACGTGGACTGCTTGAACTAAGCAGTAACTACAGACAAAAAGCCACCAACCTGTGTTAGTGAAAGCAGCTGCTGTGCAAGGGTTCAGGGAGGTTGAAGAGTTTGAAGGAGAAACAAAGTCACTTGGTTTGAGCAGAACTTCTTCTGCGAAGCCGGAAGAGCCATCAGCACCATGAAGTCTTCCTTTCTGGCTGGGATAATCAGCATCGTCTAAAAGAATTAAAAAAAAAAAAACTTAAAAATTTTCACCACATGGCTGTAACAAATACCTTGATAAATTTTTACTGAAGACATACATCCATACATGCGAACCTGGCAGTCAAATTTATGCAAATTCACACAGGCAGAGTTGGGGTACTGAGTGGGCAGGGGTTGTAGTAGTCTACTGATGGAGCCACGGCCGCAGCAGGCTTTGCTTGCTTCAGAAATGATTTCAAGCAGTGGCCCTTCACGAGCAACAGGTTTTGGTTTGGATGGCTAAACCACACAATGATGACTATAACCAGAAGACCTCAGATTTTTTTTTCTGATGCTACAGCTTGCAGTGGTTGCAAGGAATGCATAGCTAAATTTTACATGGCAAAGCTGCAGTCTGATCTATGCCCTGAAATGTACAAGCATTTTCCCATTTCACCTTCATAGGCATGCAACACAGAGTCTGCTTTTAATTAGAGCTGTGTGAATATCAATCTATTAATTTTAAATATCAGTAGCGGTAGTTCAAATCACACTAATGCTTTTCCATAGAACACAGCTGTGGAAAGAAAGATACCAAAAACCGAATTTTCTTTTCACCCATCTTCAGCATAATTTGCTACAGTAAATCCTTTGGGACATTAAACCCTCACAAACCAAATTTCAGAAACGGTAGCTTCGTGCGATTTCGGCTTACAGTACCTCCTCTGGGATGGCACTGCGACGCGTGTGCAGCCAAACCCCCAACTATATGGACAGTATGTGCCGCGCGCCGCTGCACCCGTGTGTATGCTGGAGCTGGTCTGCGCATGCACTTCAGCAGATGCGAACAAGTGCAAGCGCGGCAACCAGATCAGTATCTGGCAATGTTTGCGCCAGTGCTCCCGCTGGACGAGTCTGAGCTGAATGCAGTTGCTGCAGCCGTTCAAGGAGACCACAACGGCCTTTACCGTTCTGGAGCAATTCCCCGTAGTGGAGGGCTCCGGAAATTCGACCACCTGGGGTTGTTTAACAAGCACTGACATCGCACAGTACATGGGCATCTAGAATTTCACCTCCATCGAAATTCAGCCCCCGTGGCCGGGATTGAGCCCGCGTCTTTCGGGCGAGCCTAGCATCATAGTTCGACTTAATGCATGAATGTGACCATGCAGCACTGTAAGGTGGCCAGATACCTCCTTACTTGAGGTGTGAAGTTTGCAGTAAATTAGAGGGGGAGGGGGGGGGGGGGGGGGGGGGGGCAACGTGTAGAGCCCTCCTGGCAAAACGCAACGAAATGGTTCGTGAAATGGGCACAAGAGCAGCCTACTATGACAAAAAAAAGCCTGCCTACCTCAAATGTTGCTCTTACCAGACTGCAAGACCTGTGATGGGCCTAAACACTGTCCCGAAAACGAAACCACGCCGTTAGATGCCCCAGCACATGGGCTTCAAGTGTGGTGTTTTTCATATAATTTGGTCTTGCCCTCTGTGACCTAAGGTACACTGCTGACCCAAAAAATGCAGCTTTGATCCTGGCCACGGCAGATGAATTTCGATGGCGGCCAAATCCTAGACGCCCGTGTACTGTGCGATGTCAGTGCAAGTTAATGAACCCCAGGTGGTCGGAATTTGGAGTCCTTCACTACAGCGTCTCTCAGCCTGAGTCACTTTGGGATGTCTAACCCCCATAATCCAAGGTAAGCAATAACCAGACCCTGATGAAAACTGAGAACTATCGAAGTGGTCAACACTGAACAACTATAGCAGCGCATGCGGGCCGCAACATTGCCTTTCCGCTATCCTCCACAAGTTGGGCCACTTCCGTGCAAGCCACGTCTTTTATTGTAGTGATCTATAACCAGAGGACCATTGCCAGTTAGGTTCACAGCCAGTTCTCAACTGCACCGTGGCACGAAGCAATGTTGTGCCACATGGCGCTGCACTCTGTCTTCCGACCCGCGAGGGTGTAGCAGTGGCTCTCGATGGCCGTCAAGTGCATTGATTTCATGTAACATGTAACACTATCATGAGCAGGCTTTTTCAGCATGCTGGCAGTCAATTAGCGACAGCTAACTAGATACTGGATATCAATGCTGTGTTAATAAAATTATTTAAATAATGATTTGACAATTTAAGCTTAAAAAAGCACTTACACTTGTTTTGTCCAGCTTTTTCGTCGTCATCAGCATCTGCACTTATATCAGACAAATGGTCTGTGCAGCCAGATACTGAAAAATAGGTATAAATGCAAATGAACCATCAGTTTAAACACAAATATGGACACAAAATAAACACTGACTCAGACTGCCAATGCTAAGCTTTTCACAAGTTGCCAAGACAACACAACCTGGAAACCCCGCGGTTTTGAGCCTGAGAACTTGTAGTAGCATACTATCATGAATACATTGATGGCAAGGGTTCATTAGGCTCAAGCGTATGCAAGACACCAAATTCCGTTTTTCTAATATCTTCCAGTGCCCTGATTTAGCACCGGTTTCTGTGACCTTGGTGAATGCATCCAAAATAAGTGGTCGCTTTTGAAAAACAGTTTGCGACTAAAAAACTGGAGAGCATCATTCAATGGCACCTCAAACGTGAAGGACAGACCCCTTGCACAATCACGGAACAGCTTCAAGATGTCAACCATTCTCCTTCTGAAGTTGTCTTTTTCAACCAGAACCAAAAAATCAACTACAAATCTGAAAATTCGCAATGCCAGTCCATAGATATGGTTGCTAATAGTTCTGTCTACTTGACCCAGAAAAATATGCTCAGTACTGGTGCTACCTCTGATCCAATACATATGCCTTTTTTTTTTGTACATACACCTTGCCTCACCACTCTATGTAAGTTTAGTTTAGTTTATTGGGTTTAACGTCCCAAAGCGACTGAGGCTATGCGAGACGCCGTAATGGAGGGCTCCGGAAATTTCGACCACCTGGTGTTCTTTAATGTGCACTGACATCGCACAGTACACGGGCCTCTAGAATTTCTCCTCCAAAGAAATTCAACCGCCGCGGCCGGGATCGAACCCGCGTCTTTCGGGTCAGCAGCCGAGCACCATAACCACTGAGCCACCGCGGCGGCACTCTACGTAAGTGGATTTTGTCCTTTTATTTAAAAACTCTACATAAGTGGATTTTAAATAAAAGGACAAGAGCTCCAGAAAAGTATCAACTCACACTCTGCACTGACTCATACTACTTCATTTTTGTCAGCAATGCACTTTTTTACTGCCTTCATCAAGCCCTTGTGAGGCAGAGAGTAGCACAGATCTTCAATATCTGAAGCCTAAGCATAAACCCTGATTGCTGTGCTTTAGGAAATGGTGCAGCCTGTCTTGTTTTATCAACCAAAAAAGGATCATCAACAACCAACGTTGAAAGATGCTGCTGCAGTTAACTAGATACTGTACACTGCCAAGTGCCAGCTTCGGAAATGATGGCTCAGAAGGGTATGCTGATTTTGTGCATCTTTGCAGAGGAAAACAAATCGAACTTAAAACCTTCTGCCTTCAGAACCGCCGTCGCCACTGGCACAAGATTACACTCGTTACATCGCTTAGACTCAAATCTGCATGGGTGAATTATATCAGCAAATACATGCGTCATAACTAAACAAAACCTTTGATCGTTCCAAATCACACTAGGCCTAATCGTCTGGCCAATCACAATCATACCGAAAAAAAAGTAGGTTCTGAAACATGCAAGCCTGAGGACGTTGACCAGCCTCCATCTCAACAGGTGTGCTGCTGATGGTTTCTAAGCAAGAAAGAAATGGGCACTGGCTTGAAAACTCGTGCCAAAACTTTGCCTGACCAAAAGGCGGCTAGTGCACACGGCATAAGAAGCCCACCAAGAGAGACCATGCTCCGACATTTGATTTTGTTAGACTGTTTACTGCAAACTTTGGGATATAAGGAAGAAATGCCATGACAGTCACATTCATTACAAGTGAGCTTCGAATGACCTTAAAATTCCAAATCGGCAATAAAACCAGTGCATCGCCGCCACTGCCACTGTTTCACAATGTTAAGGCCCTGCGCACACCACCATCCAGATCAAAAGCAGTGAGCTTGGAGCAGTCTGGCGTAGCTTCTCTGGTGTGGAGCAGTTTAGTACATTTGGCACAAGGGGAGCATTACTGAAAAGCAACACCCTTGCCACGGAATAAAAATATACATATAGTTTCCTTCAGCATCGCACAATTGAGAGAAAAAGTGTAGTAGTTGTAAAAACGGGCATCGCAGCGGTAGTTTAAACTCTGATTCTTGTAGTTGCTTGAACAACCATTACTTAAACAAAATGCTTGAAATCTGCTAATGAATTTTTATGTTCCAAGGGCATCTGCGGCCAAAGGGCGTCATGGCACAAGGTATTTTCATTTGCTTAAGGTGGGGTCAAAGTTCCATTTCCCAAGCATTTCACCCTAAATAAGTCGAGCACCAGGCCAGGGAAAGCTTGTGTACCCACTGTAACACCGGTGGGTACCTGGCCGCACTGGGGATCGAACCCCGCACCTCCCGCATGCGAGGCAGATACCGAAATGCTTTAAATCTAAAAAGCGTTCACTTGCCTGTGGAGTTCTGCGACAGTGTGCCAAGAGACACTGCGGACGACAGTGCAGAACCTGCCGTTAAAGGGTATATAATATGGCAAGCTTGGATAGATCTGAAAAAAATAAAATAAAATAAAACCTTAGAGGCCACCAACACCAGCACAACTACAACAGACCACAGTGTGTTGTTCACACTAAGGATTCATCAAGTTATGACTCTGAACGCATCTGACTGTGTGCAGTAAAGTGGGCTACACCATTATTTCTAATAAGGGTTTGGTTTGGTTTGGTTTATGGGGTTTAACGTCCCAAAGCGACTAAGGCTATGAGAGACGCCGTAGTGGAGGGCTCCGGAAATTTCGACCACCTGGGGTTCTTTAACGTGCACTGACATCGCACAGTACACGGGCCTCGAATTTCTCCTCCAAAGAAATTCAGCCGCCGCGACCGGGATCGAACCCGCGTCTTTCGGGCCAGCAGCCGAGCACCATAGCCACTGAGCTATTTCTAATAAGGGAGTAATTACTCATTGGCATCCACCCAAGCGCAGCCATACGGCTACAAAGGAAAGCTTGTAGCCGTATGGCTGCACTTGGGTGGATGCCAATGAGTAATTACTCCCTTATTACAAATTTACTCCACCTTGGGGGATTCCCCTAAACATGTGACCACCATTATTTCTACACCATAGGCCATTGGCCAGTAATATATGACCAATGTTTTGAACCTGCCACCAAAAATTCAAGACTGTGCTCCTGGACAATCTACGCCATCTCGTTTGCTTTCTATAACACCATCTGTAGATTTTATTTCTTTTTCTAACACGAGGAGGTTATGTGAAAAATTAAACTTTGACCGGATGCAGTCGGCCGGTCATGACCATGGAGTCTGTTTCTCCGCGCGGTCCTGGAAGCGAAAGGCTACGCTTGTTTGTCGATCCTTAGGCTGTCACTTTATTTGTTTTTTAATAATACTTATTTCTTTATTTTTGTAGAGCAGCAGTGGTAAGATACACAACCATGTGGGATGGTCAGATTTCACTACCAAATGCGAGACTTTGTTTCAGAGGCCCGTGACATCACAAGCAGTGCGCTTGATATGTAAACGATGGGAGTAGTTTAATTGAGTGCTTTACGGCTTATTTTTGTTTTGCTTGTATTTTGTTTCTTACTACCATTTTAACCAATAAATTTTCTAAAAGTTTTGCACACACAACTCTGGTGATTTTGTCATTTGGAAGTAAACCAATAAGCTGCAGTATGATGTATTTTAATGCGCAGTGCATTTAGCACTTCTTTATATGAAACAGTCAAGATCGGTCATTTTTTCACGGTAGAGAGATTTAAAAGGCATTGCATATTGTCCACTGCCCACAATTCACCATACAAAGGTAGCCGCGATTCTGTGTGACTGCACCACAAAATGTGATTCACTTGATGCAAAATGAGATTCCCTTGATGCCCTTCTTGAAACCCTGGAATCGTTCATATATCACAGCAGACCTAAACGTACAGGTGCCGTCAAAAGTGAATGGAAGGCAATCTTAACGAAAAAATTTAATCATTGCCCGCTAAATTCATGCATCCTTGAATACATATGCGCAGACTAATTGTGATAGCGCGAATTGCACTCTGCATCAACAAACATGGACCATTATGCTTTAGATTTAAAGAAATTAAATTTTTTTGACAGTCGCCTTCCATTTACTTTTGACGGCGACTGTACAACTTGTGCCTTAGCTTCCGAGTTTTATTCTCTTACTGGTTAATTTTTGTTTGGTTTTTTGGTTAAGTGCACTTGTTTGCATTTTTTGTCGGATTGTCTTATTTGTTGAAATTTATTCTTCAAGAGTTATTTATTCCTCACGAGTGTAAAGTAAAATCCCATTAATTTGGACTTCAAGGGAGTGGAAAAAACCAGCCGAAGTATCCGAATGTCAAATTATTGAATGGCCTATCAAAAACTACCAAAAACAGTTTGCGTGAAAGCGAAATTTATGTGGCGAGATACTGGGAAATTGTTATCTCCTTTTTAGACAGAAACTGTGCGACAACACTGATTTCTCGCAGTTCCATCAAATGTTTTATCCGCACACGCTATCAGGAGTGGCGGAACCAAAACTGCTTCACAACGATAAGGGTCTCCAAAGCGGTGGTAGCGGTGGAGCTGCACATGTGGCGTCGCATGTGAGGAGGCTTCATCGCACAAACAGCGAACAGCACGTGACGAGCACGGAGTTTCAACATGCTGGAAGAACGGACACACGACGCAGACAGAAGTGAGGGAAGCGCGAATTGGCGCCAGAGCAGCAAGATTCCTTAAAAAAAAACAAACAAAAACAATGCACAGCAAATAGCCACCATCTGCAGGTCAGCGGCGAAGTTTCGAAAATGAAACTACGCGGATGGACACTTTCTTGGGATGCCGATGCGAACCAGACGACCGTCAACACGTCTGCCTTTGCACGCACATTCGAGGAGCATGGGAAACAATGTAAGAGGATATTCAGGCCTGTGGATGAATATCTGGACGATCGCCTGTCGGAACACGTCATGTCTCAGCATGACGTCCCTTCGGGGGCCCATCCAAATTAACCGACATGAGCCCCGCGGCGTCCGAATAAATGAGCTTTCAACACCATAGACTTGCAAGACTGGTGGCAGGCTCAATTATCCAAATTTACGAATTAACGAGGTTTTGCTGTACATTTATGTGTAAGTTTTTCCACTACTGTAATAGCCCGCACAGGCTGAATGTACAGCCAAACCTTGTTATAATGAATGTAGCGAACTATCAAACAAAATAAAATAAGAGCAAAGTTCGGGCGGTCCAGGCCATGGTTCAATGGGAGCAATGAAAAATTTGATTTCACGTCGGATCACTTATACGGAAGCAGTTTCTTGCATTCACATGACTTGAAATTTGTAAACGAGCCATAAAAAACTCAAAGAAACACAACATTTTGATCCCTAGAATTGTACACAGCAGAAATGTGAACAGACCTCTCCCTATTTGCAAACTATTTGATGTCAGTTGAACACGTGGGCAAGGTGATGCGCCAAAAGAAAATGGGCTTGGTTGGCAAAAACGGACTTTCAGGACCGGTGTACCTGCTGCGTGCGTCGCAACCTGTATTCTCTGCCTTAAACTGTGCACTATGTTTAAATAAGGCCTAAGTATGCGGCAGTCCAGTACACGTACTCATTAGCAACTGGAGACTGGAAAAATATTTTCAAGTGTCCAGCAAACGTGCACTTCGGAGATATTTTAGTGTACAGTCAAGGCTATTTCAACGTGATCACTCCAGGCCTAAATCTAATCAGATTAAACTCATTTCATTCCGAAACAGCTCATTTTAGGAAGAAGACTGACTAATACACGAGGTCACTACCATGCACCTTCATGTGTTTGTTGCGATCGTCATGCCTGGAAACATTTTTTTGTATGTTTTGCCTGAAACGAACGTGATAACCTTGAAATCACAAAAAACTGTACCTAGTTCGAACAAGCCTGGACCATGCAGTGCAGAGGCACTCAAATCTTACCAACCACTGAAAAAGTACAGGACCTCACAATGGAAGGGCATGTTCTCAAGGAGATTATTTTCAACCTCGGCACCGTTTACTGCATCCTAAAGGCCCTTCCCAGAAGCAACTGCAGAGTCCTACGAGTGCACATGCGCACTCGTGATTAGCCCGTGCACAAGCACCGTACTTGGCTCGTCAATTTTGCTCTTAACACTTCTAGTTTGTCTCATTTGGATTATGTTCCGATTGATAAACGCATGGCATCATTGCTAAAATGTATATAATCCAGGGTAAGTGCAGTCCAGAATAACCAATGCGATGCACATCGATAGAACCCACTGTAGGCGAAATAGTAGGGTAATTAAGCGAATTTTGTACAATATTCCGTAATATTCATGCACAGTGCACTAATATTAAAAAGCAAAATTAAATGACACAAGCAAAACCACTTTTAGACTTGGACATGACAATGCCTAATCGAACGTGATATATGTACGATTCCAGGTTGGAATGCGGCTGTACTTGAGTGGCCAAGGTGCTGGCATGTTGCTGCAAGCCGCCTCGTGACAGAAGGTAGCCTCTTGAACACAAACTGCTGTACCAAATTAAACTATAAATGCTTATTAATGCAAAAGCATTTCTTTTCTCATCACCACGGGCTGTGGAGAGAGCGTGCCCTCATGAACTGTCAACCTTCCAGTAAGGGTGTAATTAAGATTTCTAACGATTAAATAGAAAGCTGAAATGATTGAATGACTAAATAAAATAAATAAGGCTATTAATTTTGCCAATTACACTGTAATTGTTCTCCAGAATCAAACAAACAATAAAATAGTAACAGAATTAACTGATCATAAATAAAACTAAATCACTGATTAATTATTAACAATTAATTATTTAATGAACAATTAACTAATTACTTCAGTTGATGCATTAATAAACTAATTAAATAATTACCATCAATGATTATTACACTAAGTACCAGAGGAGGCAACGGAACTCAATGCTTTCACATTTCTGCATGTAAGGAGACTTGGGTGCACCTGTAACATTTGGAAGTACTTTGAGTACTTACGGCAATCACATGCCATCCGGGCTTTTAAGCGCTTGAGCAGCTATGATCTCAGTACAATTTGTTCGGGAAAACAAGAAAGTAAACCTAAGTGCTTGCTTGTTCACCCAAAAGATACATGGGCACATAAGTAACCACGTAAATCTGCTTACAATCAAGTGCCCACCACAGATCCTGACAGCGCTTGACATCGGTCACTTTTGCTCTTCACTCTAGCCAGTTTTTGCTATTTGGAAAGCGGAAGGAATATATGCAACTGGTCATCTTCGATTCATTAGGCCTGTTTACATGAACTCGATAGAGTCGAGTCGAGTTTGCTTGTCGGGTTCACGTAAAATAAGCGGCAGAGCGAGTCGAGTTGACTCGCCTGCAGAGGGGGTAGGTTAACTCGCTTGACCCGCCTTTCTAAAAGCATCGAGTCGAAGAGTTTGGTTAGCGGGAGGGAGAGGATAAATGCGAACCTGTTTTTCCCTTGCGCCGACGCGCCTGCGAGACAGTGGCATCATGTCGCAATCTTGGAGGCTGCCACTGTCCTATCCTGCTGTGCTGCTCGACGATTGGTGTCACTTCAGTTGAACCGGTCTCGACTCGCTAAAATCGAATTCATGTAAACACGCAGTCGTCGAGCTGGGCTAACCTTGCTCAACTCGATCCCCTGACTCAACCCGACGCTGTCAGGTTCATGTAAACGAGGCTATTAGTGCATTCCATCGTGCAAGACTCAAAAGCATCGAAAAAACAAAGCAAACTGTCACTGCGGCAGACTAAATCCACAGCACCATGCTGTTTTAACAACCACTCCAAGATGCACCCTTCGCCCCTCCTTCAAAACATCATCCGTCACATAGGCCAGGAAAGGACTATTGCATGGTCTCGTTGAAAGCCTTACCATCAAGGGGCAGCGTCACGCAAAATGGCAGCACATTTCCTTCAGTATACAGTGAAACCAAATTATGCCTTTATGCCAAAGGTGCGAAAAAAAAAAAGCACAATAAAGTTTCGCTGGAGACAAGAAGTGGGCTTCATGTGCACGAAATAGAGAACGGTGTGGCGAAGACTGCTGTCATTCTCTCTGTCGCTCAGCAGGGAAATCCCAAGGAAACAGTGGCGACTGCCTACATACACGACATGCACCAGCGGAAATGTCCTTTCATTTGATCCATGCCTGCGCTCTCAAACTCAGTAAACACTCACAATTTGGCACCTCCTCTGCTTGTAAGTGAGTAAAATGAGCAATTTCAAATTTGTGGCACTGTCCCACAGCCATGGCAAATGGAATATTTTCTCTACAGTGAAGGTACAGTGGGAGCACTGATGACCAGGTCGGTGTGCCTGCTGAGGCGACGACGGGGCAGGGCATATAAACCAAAAGCCAAGAGACGTGCATGGAAAGCGTTTGATTCGCTAATTGTGCGTGCACTTCTGGGCGATGAGCGAAATTTTCTGTGGATGCAGAGCCAAGCGACCAGGCAGGAGACACGGGCAAAACCCAAGGGTGACATGGGCAAAGAGGCGCTGGTTGCTTGCCACCATCGCTTGGGCCTTCAAGCAAAATTACATGGAGCTGACAATGTCGAGAAGTTAGTCCAGTCAAATAACCTCAAGTGCTACCAAAGATTATGCCGTATATTAAATAAATCAACTTGTACACGTGGCCAGCATCACTTTTTATGTGCATTTATTTTCACTTTCTGAAACAGAATGAAAGGCGAGTTTTCACACGTTTATACAGCCAAACCACGATATAACGAGCATGGATATTATGAATCATTGGCTATATCAAACCATTATTAAATGTTGTAATAAACACATACACTTCTTAATTTATATACTAAACGCGGTTTACCATAAAGCGGACACACAAACTGCCGAGAGCCAAGCTGTGCCCGTTTGGGCGACAGGTGGCAAGCTTTCCCTCACCACACGCCCTTCCCAAATATTTTCTCAGGTACTGTCAACAATCGAAATGAAATCAAGCTTTAAACAGACAGTTAAACAGACTGATCTTTTCAGGGAAGATACGAGTCGAAAAATCAAAATAATTTTGAAATTTTCCTTTTTGTTTTTGCTTAACACCCTACTTTCATACAGAACAATACGAAAATAAGACCTGAACAAGCTGAGCTGGCATATTTCTTTTACAGTCTTGCAGGTCAACTGATTCATCCTCTTAAGCAGGCATCATGCCTGGACAAGATTCACCCTACCCATTCTAACACCCTTCCCACTTAATGCCCCCACCCCCTCACCGAGACAGCCTCCTTGGAGTGAAGACCCTATTTAAACCCTGCCAATGATGCACATTTCGCCCAGACGAAGACAAGTCCTCTTGTCGAAACGCTGCCCCCCCCTTTTCACTTTGCGATTATATGAACATGAACAATAAGTTAAAAACGTGTCTGAATGACTCGCGGTGATCGGAAAAATTGTGAAAGCTCCCAAATTTTGGCTATATCTGAGTTGCTGCCACTCAAAGCAGACATCTGTAGTTCGTGGCCAAAGCCTTCTCTTTCGACTGGTACATCAGTCTGTTTTGTATTTGTACAAGAAATAATAACAATCAAAACACATTCTTTTTTTCTTCCGAGTGCTCCCACTGGACCTATAAGTCATGTGACGCAAACACAAGACCGCCATTGGCAGCCGCTGCGCAGTGCTGCTAACCCAGCACTTTCGTATCCGCTTGCATTGCATCCCATTGCCACTCAAGACTAGCCTGCGCTTTTCTTATTGTAAGTTGTCCATGATGAACAAGAAGCGTAATTTCGTCTCTGTAAGAGCCAGTCAGTAAGCTTATAGAGGAGGAAGCACAAAAAGAAGTGAAGAAGTTCCACGAATCCGGTGGTGGACACAGCAAACCCTCCATGCCAACCAAACAGCAGCGCACCTTCAAGCGCTGTATGTCCGATTTTATAAAAGACACTTTCAACTTCGTGAGTGCGTGTGTGGGAGAAGTCGGCAACACTTCAAGATGATGAGACAGCTGACTGTGGAAGCAGGGCAAGCGTTATCTAAAAAGCTGAGGCCCTGACATGACTAGTGACCAGTCCCATGTGCTGGACGTGTGGAAAGTGCAAACTCGCTGTTGTAGAGGTCATAAATGAGTGCAAGGGCATCGTTTCTCACCTGGAACTATGTGTGTGAATTGAGCATGCCGGACAGCACTAGTTTTTGCTGTGTATATGTCCCATCACACTCGTGCCACCAGCCATGAAGACTGCGACCCGAGGCGGTGAAGTGGAAGCCCCCGCGACAGTTTTGCAACCAATGCGAAAGAAAGTTTGCTGCGCATTCAATTGGTGTCAGATAAGATCAGGTGTCGAGGTGCTGGAATAACTGAAAGTCCTCCCTTCAATGCAATGGTCAGACTCAGCTTTGAAAATGACCAGAAAAAGGATTGAAAAGATGTCTGCCAAATTGACTCCTGAAGTTAAGTCCCATTGCCGTAGCCAGATCAGCGAGCCCATACTGAGGACTCCATTTGCAAGACCTGTGAGGGTGAATCAGTCAGTTTTGAACTACCTTAGGACTAATACCCCTACCACATGGGAAATTTAATGCCATTTCCATCGAATGACGCTCGTTCAAAATGACATTTTGCTGCCACACGAGAAAATACAATGTCATTCAATGAAAACGACATTAGGTATCGAATGAGTTTACAGAACTCATTATCCAGCTATCTCCGAACTAATGTTTTACCTCGACACCAGAGACTTGGTAAGAATATACACCGAAAAAAAAAAAAAATCAAAAGCGTCACAAGCACTAATATTTCTGTGTCCATATAGACCTCCTCCATGTTTGCAAACAAGCGAGGTGGCGCTGCAGTCGCGAACGGGCTCGCGGTAGGCAAGAGGCCAGGGAGTGGCGTCGAGTTGAGGTGGTGCAGCGCCGGTTTTCAAGGCTTGTATGCGCGTTTTGAGTTTCTGAGAATCATAACAATGGTTGATGCTTTCAACTTAGTATTCCTCCAAGTACAAGGGCTCGCGTTGGCCATGTACGGCGTATTTCGACACGGTGTGTATTGTATTATGGCTAGAAAGCGCTGCAGTTGGTTTCTACCCCAGGCATTCAATAAAATGATAACTTTTTGATACTGAACTAGCAAGAATGATTTTACCTCGGGACAGTGCTGAGGGAAGCACTGGCGTTTTTCCGGCAGAGCCGACGTGCGCTCACCGTCTGTTGACACATGTGTCGCACAGTGCGAAAAGTGGGGACAGCGTCGATCGTGTCCCGATCTGATCTGTCTCGCGTAGCCGCTCTTTTTAGCCGTCAGATCAGGCACCACCAGGTTGACTTCTCCCCTTGTTAAACTGGTCGATTTGGTGAAACGTTTGGATGCCTGAAATTATATTTCTTCCAGCCCTGGGTCTTCTGTTTGGTTACTAAAAATTATAGCAAAATATTCAGTAGAAATTCATAAAATTACGGTTTTTAGATCTGTGGTCGTCAAAAATTGTGAGGTAATGGCGTTTCTGATGGTCCTGGCACGTCGCGAATCCTGCGGGTTTCCGACGACAGAGCACCACAATGGTAGTATCACTACGCAGAAGAGGGATCAGAGGTTTCGTTGATTTCAGTGCGGCATTTCTTTGACCAAAGCGAAAGCGAAGAGGCCATAAACGAGGGAAAAAACTTAAAGGTTTGTTTTGTGATCTACCACATTTTCTGATTGGCATCACTCACCCCTTCGTAAATTTGTAACGAATGGAAATAGAATGATTCTATTTGTCGTGAACGATTCCAGAGACATTGAGGAGTGCAATAAATCTCTCGACTTTTTTTTTTTGCTACAGGATCAGTAGTAGGGTAGTCATTTTTGATAAGAAAGGTACTACGAATCTAAAAAAAAGAAGTAATACCGCCATCATAGAGAATAGGGCGTTGGCAACGTGCTGGCATAAAAAAATTCCGCATTTTCTACTTAATTATTCAAGACCCGTGGTGACTTGACGAGGGTGTTAATTATAATTATCCAAGAACTTTACCAGGTATAGCTGAAAATAAAACGCATTGCTGAAATTAGCAGAGCAATTTCATATTTGCACCAAATTTCGTTACATATCTCAAGCATCAATAAAGAAAACACTTTTCATTGCCTCATCCCTTGTCAATCTCGCTACGTGCCTCTGTTGGTAGCCCGCCTGCGGTTGCTTCTTTCCGAACAGCCTTCGCGATCATGTACTACTTCATGAAGAAGCTTATGATGCAATGAAAGTGCGCTGTTCGAAGCATGCCAACGCGACCGCGCAAGATTGTCACAACTTACCAGACTTTTCTACTACAATCAAATAATTATGTCGGTCATGTTAAGAAATATTTTGAAGTATATATTAAATGCCCTAAAATGTGTCATTACACGTTCGTATAACTTCTACACACGTTAAAACATACTGTGCTATCAACAAAATAACGCACTCCCCGGTGGAGAGTGACCCTGCCGGCGCCTGTGCACACCAGCTCAGGGTGATAAATACGTTCGCAGCTACATACGTTTTTTTTTTCCTTGCGCAATTTTAAGCGTACCATGCGGTTGTTCAGGTAAATGAGCGCGGCAATTTCCGTGCTATGAAGTACGCTGCCTAGCAGCGCCGGTCTACACCGAGACTTCGCGCTTTTACTACCGCGGCTCATTTCCTAATGCGGCATTTATTTCCGAGAAACCTATTAAAGCTAATCTAATTTTTCGTTTTATGATACTACGCGGATCCAACAGCGACGCAGCTGGTCAGTACATGCTGCTTCTGCAGTGCGCAGCCACGATATGCAGCCGCCGGTAGCTGCAGCAGCTGCGGTAGGCACGGCCAGGCGGAACCTGTTTTGCCTACCACGCGAAAGTCGCTACTGACATCAGCGCCACCGCATCTCCGTGACGTCGCGGGGTGAAGGAGGTCTATATGGTCATTCATTTATATGTAGAAAAATGCCAAACTGCACTGGAAAAAATAAAACTCACTCTCGCTATCAGCCTTGCGTGGTTAACGCTGACAACATGGCGGCGCTCTGCCCGCCCGCTTCGGACCAAGTACTGCGTCGCCACCGCATTTTTTGGATGCAATAGCTTGCTCTAAACGGTTGTATTCACTTTTATTTTGTGCATTCTCATCCCTCCGTAATAATATAGGTATGAAATACTGATCATTTTTTAGATAAATTTAAAATTTCTTGATGTTAAGCCTAACTATGTACGGCGCACACTGAAGTCATAGCAACGACCCCAGTCGAAGTACTTCTCCAACTTTGCACTAGAATCTACATGTTCAATTGATCCAATTGATTTACACTTAAAAAAAACAAAGCCTTCAAATGCATCCATTACTGCCAATAATAAAACAGAAAAACGTTTCTTTGGCACATATTTCAGGAGCTTTCATTTGCTGTCACTAGATGGCGCCACAGAATGTTACGCTTCTTGGGCACTACGCTAGCCACTCCCAACCACCGTGCTCCAAACTGTCGTCATGAGGACGGGCGGCAGTGCGCGTAAGGTGCACCCGTAGTGACGTAGCGTGCACAAAGCTTGTGCGGACGCACAGCTAATACTGTCTAATTTCACCACAGAGAGCATTTCACAAAGTGACGTCTGCCATCTGCCTGCCGCCACTGGCTGAGCTTTGGCTTGGCTTTGACTCGTGGTTGATAGCGGTGATCAACACGCTACTGAAATGAGAACTGAGATTTTAAAATCGGTTTCCTTTCGCGAAGCAATACTTTTGGCAACGTATTGAAGCATACATCAAAATTTTCGTATGCTGTACTCTCTTTCCATTGCAATCACCATCATTTGCAAATTACATTAGTTTTTGTCGTGTAGCAGCGCGCAGAAAAAATGACATTAAAGGGGCTGCGAAACACTGCCTGGGGGAATACCGGCTATACTTCAGGTGGGTTCTTTATGTCACACAGATGCTGACTTAAAGAGAATTACAGGAATCGATGCACAGGAACGGGAGTAATTCAGTGAAGAAATTTCAAAATACAAGCAAACAAAACGCTGCCCTCAACTCGATTTTGGCGGTGCTTCCCACTCCTATTTCGCTCTCCCAATGACGGCACCTGGCGCAACCAATCAAAACAGCCAGCCAGAGCACGTCGCGGAAGTTTGTACTCCATGGTTGCCTGCTCTCTAACAGACTGGCAGCGTTGTTTCCATGCCAGAGCGCCCCTGGTGGTGTATTTTTATTTTACTTGCTTTGCAGGGGCTTTTATCTAAGACAAACAAATTGTTTTTGTTGATCTAATATAAAACGCAGACAGGTGACAAAATGTGTCTCTATTTTTCACGTAATTTGCAGTATATTTACTGTTTGTCCGGTCATCAAGCTCGCGCCAGGTGATGTCATATCCGCTGCTAAAAACCCGCCACTGTGTGGCGACACCATCGGAGCCAAGAAGTTGTTTTTGGGAGGACATTAAATTACTAAAAAACGGAATGTACGCGGTATTACCGACGCTATTAGCACCATTATAACTCACTGTATGCAATCAACAGGCAAAACAGTTAACTAAGATTGTGTTTCTGGGGCCCCTTTAAGTCGAACAAATGTCATTCGATGAGAATAACACCAAATTTGCTGTGTGGCAGGGGTATAAGTTTCAGAATTTTGCCATCTAAGACACAAACTTTCTATTGCATTTTTCTCAAACTAGCGTTTTCGCCTATACTTAAAGTTTGTACACAATTTTTTTCTCTTTCACTTGCTGGATCGACGCAAAATTTTGCACAGATGTTACTTTGGGTGCATAGATTATGCAAATTTTGTTTATATAGCTAGTATCACCATGTTTTTATCAGAGTTACAATCAAGAAAATAGAAAAGAAAATAAAACTTTTTTTTTCTGTCGGAAAAAAAAAGGGAGATGAAATTATTTTATCTATATTTCAGCATTCTGCAGCCTAGAATGAATTACCCAGGCTATTTTAAAATGCTTAGTCGTAAGAATTATCAAGAAAAATGTTGCGCACAAAAAAGGTTACATACATATATGAGAGGAGTGCAAATTTCAGCCCCTCGACTTCATTACAAAAAAAAAAGGTTCGCTTGAGGAGCGCTACCCCTTGAAACATACACCAACTATGCAATTATAAGTGGATATGAGTGTCCATATACCCCTCCTACGAAGGAATATATTTTAATATACCACATAAAGCAAATTCAAGGTGCTAAAAATACTGCAACGATAACGACATCAAAGAGCTTATATTTACGTGAAGAACCTCAGTAGCCAGTAGTTACAATGATGCCAGCGGGCTGTGAAATGTGGCCTGCTGCTCGATAACGGAAGTAAACAAGTATAAGTGAATATGAAGAGCCTGCATTTCCAATCCCATCATGTACTGCACACTCCAAAAATGCACCTCTGGAACTTAGCTCAAACTGTGAACTCTAATACTTTATACGGCTTGAATATTCCTGATAGTACACCCAAGTAAGAAAAGAAGCCAGCCAATATTTAATACACTAGGCCATACTCCAATTAAAATTCATCACGTCATAGATATGGCACTCACTTGGTGGTCATCCAGTAAAGCCGCACCATCGTGCCTTCCTGAAGCTTTGCAGACATACGCTCCTCATCTGCACTCCCTCCTTCTGAGGACTCTGTAAAAAGATTTTTCACCATGAGAACACACAAATTCTGTAGGGGCAACTGGTGCTTTTCAACTCTTTCGCTACTGCACCATAAGCCATCGGTTATATACGACTGACGTTATAAGTTTGCTGCCAAAAAATTGAAGTCGCAATCTAGGACAAGCTACGCCATCTAGCTTGCTTCTATATAACACCATCTCTTTGGTTTCGGTTTAGTTTTTAATGCGAGAGCGTTAGAACCCCCCAGTCGAAAAGAACTGCCCGGAGTCTGAGTCGGCAGCGGCGTCGACCGTTTGAAGCCTCGTGGCTTAATTCGAAGTCACAGATGCAGTTCGAATTAACCAAAGTTTGAACTAATGAAAGTGAACAGAACATGTGGTACACTGCGATTTGGAAGCAGTTTGATAGTGAGATTACACATTTTTTATTGTTCTAAAACATCCAATCGCCACCTTTAGATTTTCCTTTTTCCCAGAAGGCAACGGCCAATACCTTCTAGGTATTTATTCTAAAGCCAGAACTTATTGGAAGGACTCTTATACGCATATGAAACTGAAAATGAGGCGGGCAGCATTCACTGCATTATAACTTGCACAGGGGACGGCTGCACCGATGGCACGAAGTGCACGACCACCTGGAGCATGGTCGCAAGGCTGGAAAATTGAGAAGCATGCGAACGCTGCACGACTGCCGCTTTTCTACCAAGATGACGGCACAACCTACACGTGTAATAAATGCACACTTGAGAGCTCTGGGACATTGTGTGATCGTTTGGTCTGAAAAGCGAGTCTCCAGGATGCCCACAAGTACAATGCCAGATTTTCTAGCCTTCAGACCCTGAGTCACAAACTGCCAAACCAATGAGCATACTTTTTGGCAGCATCCCGTTTTGATAACGCACCGGCGTCAACTACGCGCATGGTTACCTTATTTATTATTTATACAAAATACCCCTAAGGACCCTCAGTTCGAGGGTATCACATGGGGAAGTACAGGCATGTAATCAAAAGTAAACAAATAAAGCACAACTTCAAGATACCACAACAACACAGATAAAAACATAGGAGTCATTGCAAGGAAAATACAAAACACAAAATTTAAACATTCAAGCGTAAAGGGGAAAAAACAAAAACATGAACAGAGCAGCAGACAGTAACGTTAATACAAGTTATACAATGTCTCTCAAACAATGGCATGAAATTAAAACGAGAATCATCAATAACAGAAATACAAGAGAGAAACCTAATGCACTAGTAAGTTAATAATGTACCAAAAAATTTAAGCAGAGGTAGTGGCAGCCAATGGGTTTCAGCGCGTTTCTTCAAGGCTGTGATGCTGGTATGACTCGAATAATCAGAGATGATAAAATGAACTGCGTGATTCTGCAAAGATTCGACGTTATTTATTAAGTATGCTTGATGACGGTCCCAAATAGCCAGAGCATATTCAATTTTAGGTCGAATAAGAGTGGTGTAAGCACGTAATCGAAGGTGGGAGGGAGCATGCTTTAAGTGATGGCGGATCTGGCAAAAAAGTTCTAGCGGCAAGGAGCCAGCACTGTTGCTGTCATCCCCGACGAGCCACCGTCACGACTGATGTTTAGCGACTGGTACACGCGGGCATATCGTGTTTACTCGTATAATAGGTGCACCTCTAGTTTGGTTCCAAAAATGATAATTTTTTATTTCCACACATACTAGGCACACCCCGAACTTGGCACTGTGATTAATGCTGTATTTACACGATAGCAAGCCAGCGCCTCCCCCCCTCTTCCACAAATCTCAGGTGAAAAAAAAAAACACACACACATTCGCAACCCTAGCTTATGTTAATAAAGTTTTTTCTACACTGACTGCTAGTCCTCACTAGTGCTGCTGCGGACCCACATCACGTACAACGACATCACGTAGAACAGACGCACACAGTTTTCAGGGATGGTCACTTTAAACGTCTGTTTGAAAAGCTTCATCTCCAGCCGGAAACCTTCCTGACTTAGGCCCACGAAAACCTTGGTGCTAGGAGTCACATATGAAAATTTAGGCACACCACTTGCCTGCATCAAGGCGGTCCACATGTTCAGTGTCAGTTGATGGCTTAAACCGACACCGCACTGCCTCAACCACTGCAAAGTTCAGAACCGGCAAAATGACTGGAAAGAGTGCCAGAGAAACCAGCTCTGCCTTCTTCTGGTCCAGTTGAAGCTGACCAACGTACACCACCTGCACAATTTTGAACACAGAAATGGTGTGGCACTTCTTCACAATGCCTTCAGGTTTGCACAACTGCATACACCGAAGCATGATACATAGATCTGCATGCACTTATTTCTTTTGAACACCATGACAGAACTGTGGCACAAACAGGAATGGGACCTTTTATGATAGTGAAGTGGGCAGAGCTGCCCCATTTCTGCACCACACCACCATATGAAGTGTGCGTTTCCTAAACATTTATGTCATACTACAGTAATAACTTCTGTGGAGACTAACCCGGGGCACTCGCCCCTAAAGTCAACTTCCCTGCACTGCGTTCCTCCAATGGCGTCTACCCTCCAGTTTAGTTTAACTGTCAAGGGGAGTACGCCTGCACCATTCTCAATGGCAGTTTCCTACTGGCATCGAGGTGCACTGGCATGTGGGGTACAGGATCTCATCTACCAGGCATCGAGAACAATGCACATGGCTGTGTCCTTATCAGCTGGACGTAGCCTTGTGAAACATCTCGTGAGCTTGTCCCAACGCCTGGGCATGCACGGTTTCCAAATTAACAATGGCCAAATTTATGAGGTTTTACTGCACATGTAAAAAAAAAAAGAGGGGGGTGAGGGGGTGCCGAACTACAGCATTCTGTTACCATGACACAATGAGGGAGATGAGCACAACACATGGCACAGAAGACGGCAGACGGCCCAAAAGAATTATCTTGTTTGAAATTGGGGGCTTGTCACATGCCACACAACTATGTATGGCTGTTCTCAGTAGACAAGAAGACTGAGCAGGCACTTCACCATGTTTGGCTCAGATGGAAACACAGGATGCAGGGAAGTTGACCTTAAGGGGACAGTGCCTCAGGTGAAGCTCCACAGACACTCGAACAGAAGCTGACTGAGGCAAAAATGCCACATGACTGAAGTGCAAGTCTATTGGCTCCACAACTACGTAGAAAACGGTTCCTCAAATTCTGAGTCTGTGCCAAGAGTTACTAATTCCCTTACCTAAATCAATACAATTTATTTCAGGAAATGAAAGTATTCAATGAAAAGTTGCACTGTTTTCTAGTAGAATCATTGCACCCCTCAAAAAATTAAGCCTGGAAATGAATGCACGTACCTTTCTGTGCACATCCGATAAAACAATGTAGCAGGCAGTGGGGTCAATCTCAACCTTAAATGCAGGCAGTAGGTCCCTGTCACCTGGTGATACAATGAACCTGCAAGTGATATCACATACCAATGAGTAATTTTATAAAAAAAAAAAAAGGGGAAACCATTGAAGCAGCCCTAGTCACATAACTTGTTATGTCATGTGCCGCTAAACCACAATATGAAAACATTTTTCGTACTTTGTACCCTATCCATGAATCTGGCATTAACTTTACTGCAAACTGTAGCTCTCAAGATAAAAAAAAAAAGCATTACACCTGCTTACTACAGTCACAAACGTGCTTTCCTACATCTGGGCTGCTCCTCCCTGTTTCAGCCATAAAACAGGAGCAGGACTCGGAATATCACGATACGCATGCTACTGAGTGTATTGTCTGTTTGTGGGTGTGGCTACATATGCACACAGACTGCACTGTTTCAGTGTTCAATTTCGAGGAGTATTTTGTGAATAACTTATAATGCCCAGTTTAATTTGCATCGCACTTTTACTGTTTTACATACAGTAATCCCTCGTTATAACGAAGTCAGCGGGACGGCGAAAAAATTCGTTATAAGCGACCGCTCAAAATAAGCTAAAACAGTCGAGATTTAATTGCGCCACAACTGCGAGGAAGCTGGCGGATGACCTTGAGCCGTTGCCTAGCAACCGCTGCAGCTGGCGGACGCCGCGCGGCGGTTGCTAAGCAACGGCTCAAGGTCGGTCTATGTGCCTCCTCGGAGCACTGCCACAGCGAAATCGCAAGTTCGTGGCCAATGTAGCTTTCGCTACAAAATTTTCTCGTAGCTCATTTGTTCTACCAACAACTTAGTTTTGGTCAGCGATCCTCAAAGATGATACAGTTTTCAAATTGCTTATACCAGAGTTTATTATCTATATCAAGAACAAGCTTTAGCTCATTTTTGTGATCCAGACGGGATCCAGGCTGATCAACAGGCCGGCAGGCCACGGCCGGTCTCGACGCACGCGAGCGAGCGAGCGCGTCGTACGTCATCATGACGCTGCCGCTCTCCGCGCTCGCGTTGGCTCCCGCTTCCCGTCATCGCGTTTGCCGCGGGCGGCCCGTCGTTGACGTCTAGCAGGTTGGACGCAAGCGGCGCGCTGCGATCGGACGCTGCGGCGCCGTTCGCAACCTCGCGATGCAACGCGGCGCCGTTCGCAACCAACGTTTTGTTCGCAACCTCGCGCCGCGTTGAATCGCGCTCGCTTTTCGCACATGTGTTCCCGCCGTAACAACAAAATTCAGTGACCCTAACGCGCATTTAGACCGTTTGTCTAGTCGAATGGCGCGAATCGAGCATGACCAGCCACTTTTCCGCATTCAAGACACCGCGGTTTTCTGGCATCGCAAAGCGCGAGGAAAACTTAATTGAAGCGAAAAGCTTCACTAGGCTCGACAACACCGCGCTTCGCGTGGGCGCCGCCGCGGCGCGCCCTTCCCCCTCCTTGCCACCCCCTCCCTTCTCCTCCTCGCCACCGGTTTACCCTTCGCCGTTGCTAGCGGTTCTTATCGCGTTCTTATAGCGTTATCGCAAGGCGTTGTGATAACGCCCGAGCGGCGGCGGCGGACATAAAAGAGGCCGCGTGCCGCGGCGCGCGCTCCATCGCCACTTCTCCTTGCCGCCGGTTTACCCCTTGCCGCTGCTGCGCGGTCTCGCCGCGGTCCCAAGAGAAGGTTCTTTCGCAAGGCGTTGCGAGAACGCACGTGTGAGCGGCGGCGGCGGCCGTAGAAGAGAGGCAGACATTTGCCATGGAAGGAAGAAAGAAGACCCAGAAGTGGTAGCGAGCGAGTTGGCTCAAAATCTACTCCGCTACCGTGGTGCTCCCAGTGCCTTGTGCGCGAATTGCGACAGCCATGACGTCAAACAAAGCATAAAAGCAGCTTTTCGCTTGTATATCAGGCTTAACCGGAGCTAAGCCACTGCCAATTTTTTTCGTGTGGATTCTGTCACGGGGAACACCAGGAATGCGCTTCCGACCGAGATTAACGGTTCGCGCGCGCTGCATCATGGAATTTGGCCCCGCTGAGCAGGGGACACTCGACACTCTCTTGGTGCCGGTTACTAGGCAGGTCATCGATCGTGGGTTTGGTACTTTTGTGGCCTGTTCTATGCCTGCATGAGTTTAATTTGTCAGCGGTAGCAGTGCGGCGATGCCTCCGCTCGCCACTTCGCTCTAAGCGGGTCAAGCTCTTCGTGCGCTTCGAGTAATGCGGCTTAAAATGCATGCGTTTGAGTCGGGACCGGAAGAAATTTCGAATAAAGCGATATTTCGAGTAAAGCGATTTCGTTATAACGAGGGATTACTGTATATCGCAGCGAATATCTAAAAATCTTTCCACGGCCTAACATTGTGGCAATCCCCAACAGCACCCCCTTGTTTGATATCCCCGATGCTGTGCTTGTCACATGAACGAACTGAGCATCATAGAAACAGGCTTGCAGAGGATAGCAGAGCGAGCAAAACTTTCCACGGATGCACTGATAGTGTTTTCCTTTCAAACGCTTTCACCCCGCACAACTTGTAAGAAGAGCAACTTTAACCCTTTTGAGGGTTTTTGCCCTATATGTACAGTGACAGTTTTCTGTCTGCCGGCATTTTGGCGCATGGAAACGGTCCCGACAATGCATTTAAAATTTCATGCCCTACTGAAGACGCATGCTCACTGGGAGGTGCTATCACCTCCAAGGACTTGCAAGAAGTGTTATAAAATTGCTTATGTTACCTTCTTGCAAAGAAAAAAAAACATTTCGATCTACAGCGTGTCGCGCAGTTTGTGGTGACGTGCTTGCATAGATTCAGTTTCTCAGCATGATTGCAAAGCGTGAAAAGTTTACCTTTACCTTCACTGCCACTCTCTTGAAGAGGCTAGACTTGAAAAAATTTCCACCTCTACTGGCACTGTACTTAGATTATTTATTACTGACATTCACAGGGCATTCCCTGGTTCACCGAGTTTCCAGACCTCTGCCCAAGACGGCTGTACGCAGCAAAGGTGTCATGTGTGTACCAACATAACTCTTCACCCCAAGATGAGAGTGGACACATGTTTTATGTGTGCAGACAGTGACAAGGCGCTGTAAGTAGAGCCATGCTTGAAGGACTACCATGCTCTTAAATACGTAACGTTTTTGCAGTTCTGAGTGATGCTGGCACCAAATTACTGTCCCTTCATCTTTTTCACTTTTTTCCCCTGACTTTACTCATTCTGTTTACTCAGAATCTGCAAAAAAAAAATCTGGCCACATAGAAAAGTTTTTCTCGAAAAAAATCCAACCCTCAAGCGGACAAGAAAAAAGCAGATAGCACATACAAAAGTTTCAGAACTAGCTTGTGCAACTATTATTAAAACTTTAAACTGACATAAATGCCTTTATTCCTAATTCAACAGTTACGTTACATTTCCCAAAGTTGAGTACTTTGGATGGTACATTTTCCTGCAGCAATAAAAAAACAAAACAAAAAATAAACCGATTTTCCGGCACACGGTCTGAACAGCTCCTTTTCTAGTGATAGCAGAACTCTGTCCCATTTGCGCTGTTCTCTGCAAGGAAGAAACTTTGGAAGACATCTGGTCTGTTGGCAATGATGGCGACGTAGCTGGGAAATCACCCTAGTTTTTTTCAAATGCTTTGCCCATTTGCACCACTGCACTATGGGGAATCTGTCGCTGATAGCTGGCTTTCAAGCCATTCTTGAAACTTTATGCTGCATTCCCTAGACCAAGCCTGCTAATACTATGCACCTAGTGCATTTTTCGTCTTCATGCCTCATCCTTGAGGAAATAACCAGCCGATATGCTTTTTTTTTATGCTTCGTCCCTTTGCACCTAGGCACTGCAGAGAAGCCACTGTGGTGGGCGACTGTGGCTGCCTTCCAGGTTATTTCGTGTGCCCTCGGGTTTGGCCAACTCGTATGTTTCCACATGCATGTGTGATTGGCTGCTGAATGCATTGTAAGACCAGAATTTGTCAAAATTTTGAATGCAGTAGCCAGAAAACAGTTTCATCTGGGATTGTATTACCTGGAAGAAAAATTTATGCTGTCCACAAGAAAGCGCACTGTCCTCAAAAAAATTGGTGAAAGTTTCTAAAACTAAACGTCTTCTATACTTGTGAAACCATGCTTCAAATGAAAATATGACTGCCCCTCTAGTGAACAATGAAACAGCATGAAAACTTCTACTCGGAATTTTAACGAACTGGCATGACTTAAGGTCTCGAATGAATGTTGATGTGCTAAGAAGATACTACTGCTGAAATCACCTATTCTTGAAATGTGTGAGCATTTATGGGCCCATCGTGACGTTTAAAATGTGGTAAAACCAAGATGTCTAATCGAGAACACTGCGTTCGGGGCAATATTCTATAGCTAGTGGCCTGCCCCGGGCAGTAGTTACTGGAGTTTACTGTGCAGCATGATAAACTTGACCCAACTTGTATTACGACAAACACAAGTTCATGACAGTTTAAGAAGTACTTGAAGCTCGGCTTGTTGGTGCGTATTCGTGAAAGACATGAGAGTGCAAAATGGCAACACGGACGAGTAAGGGAACAGGACGAGCGCTGACGGTTTGCTGTATTACTGTATATCCTAGTGCAGCACAGCACTATACGCTGATAACCTATTACGCCTAAAAATTATGCTGGTAACCAACCCCCTAACGATGGCAAACCGCAAATAGGAACGGTGCAGACCGGTGTGGCACATAGTCAACTTGCCACAGGGACGGAGCAAGAATGGTCGCACTGAGGGACAAGCACCGAGGCTGGCAGGGATGGGGAGTGCTTCCATGCCAGCCCCTTCGCTAAACACAGCCTTGACAAAGTGCCGAGAGCACGAGACATTGAAGCAGGTGTCCCCAACTGTGCTGCAAAAAAAGCACGTGTCCAGCTCTGTGGGCCCATGCTTTCGCAGTCCATGAGCCATAGCG